>NC_083278.1:1800000-2100000 GCF_963506605.1 Zootoca vivipara | reverse complement strand
ATGATCCCACTGTCAGGTGACTCACCCATCTGTGCCATCCCCCCTCCGCCTTTTAAAGGATTGTTTATAATGATAAAGATTAGAGAAAGAAGGAAGGAAGGAAGCAGAGAAAGAACAGCAGCAACAAAACAGCAGACATGCATAGAAAATATATATACAAGCGGGGGTGAAATGTGGTGTGCTCCTTTCCAGCTTTATTCTAGCCAGCCACGTCCTTTTCCAGGAATCATAGAATCATAGAGTTGGAAGAGACCACAAAGACCTCCAAAGAAGGAGACTCCACACACTCCTTGGCAGCAAATTCCACTGCCGAACAGCTCTTACTGTCAGGAAGTTCTTCCTAATGTTTAGGTGGAAGCTTCTTTCTTGTAGCTTGAATCCATTGCTCCGTGTCCGCTTCTCTGGAGCAGCAGAAAACAACCTTTCTCCCTCCTCTATATGACATCCTTTTATATATTTGGACATGGCTATCATATCACCCCTTAACCTTCTCTTCTCCAGGCTAAACATACCCAGCTCCCTAAGCCGTTCCTCATAAGGCATCGTTTCCAGGCCTTTGACCATTTTCGTTGCCCTCTTCTGGACACGTTCCAGCTTGTCAGTATCCTTCTTGAACTGTGGTGCCCAGAACTGGACACAGTACTCCAGGTGAGGTCTGACCAGAGCAGAATACAGTGGTACTATTACTTCCCTTGATCTAGACGCTATACTCCTATTGATGCAGCCCAGAAGCTCCATTCAATTTTCTTTTACCCTGGTTTTCTATCTCCCTTCAGTGTTCTGTGGCTGTTGAGCATGCTCAGTCATGGTGGGCCTTTTTTGACACTCCCCCCCTTAGGATGTCCCCTGCCCCCTTAATGTTTTTGCACAAAAGCAGACCTTGGGGTTTCTGCAAGCATCTATGCCAGTGTTTCTCAACCTTTTTTGGGCCACGGCACACTTGTTCTATGAAAAAAAATCCCGCGGCACACCAACTCTGTGCCGCCCTATATTTAGTTTAGTTTGGAGGGGAGACGCGTAAAGCATGCCACTGAAGAACTGCTGCGCGGTAGCCAGGCGGACCCACCAGGCGCAGAGCCTGCGGAGCGAGCGGGGACACGTCATAAGCAGCCTGGGGGTGGCTCGCCTCAGGCCGCCCGGCCCAAAACCGGGCCTACAAGCCTGGTCCGCCGCCCGCCTGCCTACCCGCCCTCGCTCGCTCGCTCCTCCCGCCTAGCCACTCGCCGGCCTCCTTCTTCGCAAGCGGTACCTGCTGCTCAGGCGGGTGTCGCCGCCTCCGCCGCCGCGCCACTCAGCCTCCCGTCAGAAAGGCGACATCTCTCTCCCTCTGTCGCACCCGCCGCAGCGGTTGGGGAAGGCCGGCGAACGTGCGCACCTCCTCGGGCGGGCTCTCTGCGCCGGGCCTGCTCAGTCGCTGGTCGCCGTGTGCGCTCTCGCTCGGTGTCTGTCTGCGCAGCAGCAGCAGCCTCTCCGTCGTCGTCCTCTTCCTCCCCCCCACCCGCAATCACTCACCGGCAGGCTGGAAGCGAGCGGGGGGGGGGGGTGTGGGAGGAGGGAGGGGGAAGGCTGACCTCTCGCGAGAACAAATCACAGCCGTCACGGGAATTTTCAAATTCTTGAGCTCTTGCTGTTGTTTCTTTTAAATTACGGCACGCACAGACCCCAGGCGGGCAGACGATAAGGGCGATTTGCATTGTCCTTTCCGGCGGGTCAGCGACGTGACAATGCAAATCGCCCTTCTCGTCGCGGCACAGCAGCCAGTGTCTCGCGGCACAGTAGTGTGCCGCGGAACACCGGTTGAGAAACGCTGATCTATGCTTCCCTCTCATGCATGAGTAGTGCTCTTTCGTTTATGAAAAATGATTAGCAGTCAGTGAATGAGTTTGCTAATCATATAAAAGTGCACTTCGTATTGCAGATTGGACAAAAGTCACTTTATTATTTATATATATATATATAATAAATAATATATATAAACTGGGTGAATCCTATGCTAGTCATAAAGGTAAAGGTAAAGGTAAAGGTAAAGGGACCCCTGACCATTAGGTGCAGTCATGACCGACTCTGGGGTTGCGGCGCTCATCTCGCGTTGTTGGCCGAGGGTGCTGATGTTTGTCCGCAGACAGTTTTTCCGGGTCATGTGGCCAGCATGACTAAGCCACTTCTAGTGAACCAGAGCAGTGCATGGAAACGCCGTTTACCTTCCCGCTGGAGCGGTACCTATTTTTCTACTTGCACTTTTGATTTGCTTTCAAACTGCTAGGTTGGCAGGAGCAACGGGAGCTCACCCCATCGCAGGGATTCAAACCACCGACCTTCTGATCGGCAAGCCCTAGGCTCTGTGGTTTAACCCACAGTGCCATCCGCGTCCCATGCTAGTCTTAGGGAACAGTTATTTAAAGACTGGATCAGATAGTACCTTTTCAGATAAATTTTAAGACAGTACAAGCTTCCATGTTGTACAGCCTGTGAGAAAATATTTGTATAACAGCATGCAAAAGTTGCCAGGTTTCAGGGCGCTGAACAGGAAGTGTGGGCAGTGATTACTTTATTCTTCAGGGTTTTTAATGAAGCATGTTTGTAAGATTGCAGTAAACTGCAAAAAGGCCCCAATTAAATCCTAAACTAGAGCTCCTGCTGTGTTTGCAGCGTCCCTCAGAGTAAATGTGTTCAACCTTGACTTTTGCCTGCACTGTTCCAGTTAGGGTCCATAGTCACACATTATTCAAACTGGATGAGGAACACATGGCAACAGGTTTTATGTTCTCTTGTCTGGTCCACCAGCCAGAATTGCATATACACAACCACCACAGTCAGGTCATATTCACACTGATCAGCTGCTTGCAATGAAATCCAGTAGGAAACTGAATTTAGTTCCATTCACACTTCTGCCTCTTTGCCAAACAGCTGACTGGTACAATGCATTGGGACAGGGGCTATTTGCAGGTCCAGCTGAAGCTGAGGGGGGGGGGGAAGGGTTATTTGTGCAATGTTTACAACTTAATACAATACAAATATTTATAATTAATCCTAGTCAAGTGTTGCTAAAAACAAACAATTTCTTTGCAAGAAAATGCAAGGTGGAGAAATAAAAACAAACAAACCCTGAAGACACAGTGATTGTATTGTTTAAACCAGGGACCACCCACCTGGCCCCCAAAAGTCCCATGGTGCCTCCAAATGCCTTGTTTGGTGCCGCAAAGTGAAGCATAATCCCCAGATTTCCAGCTTTCATTTAAAATAAAATATATTTTTGGAAACTGTGATAAGAGGCAAAAGATACAGACACAACCCCCCCCCCTATTTTTTGCTAAGAAATTGGCCTGTTCCATCTTTTCAAGGTTTTGCTTCCATCCTTCAGAAAAAAATGCTCCTGGAAAAAATGATGTGAATGCCCATATGTGTGAGAAGAGGGGAGATGCTACCCTTGGTCAGCAATGCAAGACACTTCAGAGAATGGCAAAAATATACTACCACATTTATCTGGCAGGGGAAGAAGCCAAGAATAGAATATAAATTGCTGATAGACTCTAAAGATAGAGGTGGATTCTCCCTGCCGTATTTAAGACTATATTATGAAGAATCCTGTCTATGCTGGTTAAAGGAATGGATATCACTAAAAAAACTCTGATGTTTTAGATCTTGAAGGTCATTATAACAGATATGGTTGCCATGCATATTTGTGGTACAAGAAGGTTAAAGTACATAGAGCTTTCCTAAACCATGTAATAAGGAAAATGGTTTATGAAGTATGGGGGAAATATATATTTTTTAAAAAAATAGAATAACAAACACCACAGTGGCTTTCCCCACTGGAAGCAATATCTCTAAAAAAATTAAATATGAGAAATGACTGAGCAACTTATAAAGAATTATTAATGGAAGTAGAACATCAACTAAAATCGAAGAGGTTTGAGGATATAAGAGAACTATTAACTGATTACAGGTAGGTAGCCGTGTTGGTCTGAGTCGAAACAAAATAAAAAAATTCCTTCAGTAGCACCTTAAAGACCAACTAAGTTTTTATTTTGGTATGAGCTTTCGTGTGCATGCACACTTCATCAGATACAGTGAAACAGAAGCCACCAGACCCTTATGTATATTCAGAGGGTGGGGGGTGGGGGTGATGGGAATGGGTGATGGGCTGATAGGAGTGGTAAACCTGTTGATGACTGTTAACGACTGTTAATGACTGCAATTGGTCTTGCGGGGGGGGGGGGAGCAAGGGCTAAGGTGCTAAGGAAAGCTGTATAATGAGATAAGAAAGCTCATACCAAAATAAAAACTTAGTTGGTCTTTAAGGTGCTACCGCAGGAATTTTTTTATTTTATTAACTGATTGGTTACAATACCATCAGCTTAATGATATATTTAAGATGGATAAAAAGAAAGGCTTGTTTGATGAAATCTGATGAATGACATTTGAAAAAGAGCTGTTAAAAACAAAACTAAATTGCTCTATAAAACGTATAAACTAATATTAGAATCAGGGCTGTCTCGAGCAGGTCGCGTGCCCTGGCGCTGAGGGGCGGAGATCGCTCCGGCACCCCCGCCCTCGCAGGGCGCAGCATGGCTTCGCCCCGCACCCTGGCGCCCTGCGCCACCGGGACTCTACCTAGAGCCGGCCCTGATTAGAATGGCATACAAATGATGAACAGGTTAAATCAGTTATGATACACTGGGCGAAGGACTTTGGATATAATATACAACTTACAGCATGGGAGGAGTTATGGAACTGGGACTTGAAGTTTACAGCATGTTATACTTTGAAAGAAAATTAGATGAAAATGATGTATCATTGGTACTTAACTCCTAGTAAATTAGGTAAAATGTATAAAACAAGGTCAAATACATGCTGGAAATGTAATATTTTATCATATGTGGTGGACTTGCAAAGAATTCTGGGAGATATATAATAAACTGAAAAAAAGTTTAAAATAGCTTTTTCAAAAAAACAACACCACCAAAACCCCAAAGCTTTTCTTCTAGGAATTCTAGGTGCCGAAATACCAACGGATCAGAAAATACTATTTATGTACACAGCCACTGCTGCTTGGATGTTACCAGCCCAGAGATGGAAAGAAGATAGAGTCCCATATGCAGGATATTTTCTGACAGCTCTGCATTTTTTTGTGTGGGTAGCAAAATGTCAAATAGCAATCAATATATTGAGTGAAAAAAAATGGGAGGATCCTCATGAATTCTGAGCAACACATCTGCAAGACAGTGCCCCTGTCTGGACATAGCATTTGTGTCATATCAGGGGTGCATGCACTAAGTTAAAAAAGAAGCAGAGGGCTTCTTAGTCTGCCATGCCAATGCCATATTTCACATTTCATTCGTTACTGGATTGCAGAGTGTGAGTTATGCTTCCTGTTTCCTGTTTCTGATGTAATTAATGCCCAAAGTGAGACTCATGCATTCCACCCACAGCAAGATCCTTGACTTTCTGCTTTGGATGATAAATTAGAAGTGGAAAAAATCATTCCAATTCACTCAGACAGCCTGGCTGAGGCTCACAGATATATTGGCATTGAATTAGACAACTCAATATTCTTTTCTTGTGGTTTTGCTGTGAGAAGAAGAGTATTTAATAATACATTCCAGTTGGAGCTCTGGAATGATTTCAGACAGTCAGAAAACAAAAGAGTACAAGTATGGTGATTTGCAAGCATACAAACTGCAACAGTAGCCTGGAGGAACTTGACAAGCATATACTGTACAGTAAATGTAGAAAGCAGAGCCCACTCAGTTGCTTAACTCACCTTGACGCATTGTCAGCCGGGACAGAGACACTTAGGGCTCATCCACACTTCCACTTGGGAAACCTGCTCTTTACTGCTGAATCGGAGCAAACATCAGTGGGGCTTTCCATGGACTGACGTTTGCTCTGAGTAAGCAGTAAAGCAGGTTCCCTGGGGAAAGCGGTGGGACAAGCAGAAAACCTCTCAGACCCATGCTTTCTAGGCATGGAACTGGCAGAAGTGAGCTGAGGCTCCCTGCAGCTCATGGAGCAGGTTAGGTCAGGATGTGTGGCTCAAATTCCTGAGAGTAGCAGTGTTTTTTTCCCCTGGGGGTACTCAAAGGCAGACAATACTGGCACCTTCCCCACCCATGTTAAAAGTGTGACACTGTAACCATTTCATGGCGAGCACCAACACCTTGTTTTCTAAAAAGAAAGAAGGAAAAGAAAGCACCGGAGAGTAATACAGCCGTACCTCAGTCTAAGAACAGTCCTGTTAACGAACTATTTGGGCAACGCACTCCGCAAAACCGGAAGTAGGTGTTCCAGCTAGCGAACTTTGCCCTGGAAGACGAATGGAAGCCGACCAGTGGAAGGGCACCGGTGGCTGGAAGCCTCATTGGGAAAAGCGCGCCTCGGTTTAAGAACATTTTCAGTGTAAGAACTGGCTTCCGGAACAAATTAAGTTCATAAATGGAGGTACCACTGTAATTTGAAAAGTGGGATGGGCTTGTATCAGTTAAGTCTCCTGGGCTGTGTATTAACTCCTTGTGGAAAAGGTCTGTTTTCCTCAGAGTCCTGTTAAAAAACTTTTTAAATAATAGGAAAAAAGTTTGCTTTTTAACTGATGACAGCCCACTATTGAAAGTGCAAGTTACCAGCTTTGATGAGCTAAACTAGATTTAAGGATTTAAGATGAACTGAATGCTCAAACTTTCAGTTCAGTCTTTTCTCACCTACAAAAATAGCCTAACCCTTTTAACCTAGGTAGAAAAACTGAGCTTGTTTTTTTTAAGGCTAAACTAGCTTTTTAAAAATCTAAGCTGAGTCTCCCACTTGCAAGATCTGCATTGTGTGGATCTCTCTCTCTGTGTGTGTGGACACATGAGGTTTTCTTACTGCTCCTCTCATAGGAGCCACCCCCTAGGGGCTGAGGTCCCTTCTGCCTCCCTAATAAAATACTTGAGGGGGAAGCCCCCCCCCCAAGTTGGCGGATGCGCCCTGTCATGTGATCAGTTCTGCGGGGTGAGGCTTACCTCCCCCCCCCCGATTTTATTCAAGTTGGCACCCCTGACTCCTCTAAAACTGGAGTTTCGTCTACTTTACTGTCTCTGCTAGGGTTGTTACAGTGGTGGGAATACATTTTGGGGGCCCTGAAACTTGAACTGTTATGGGAGGCCCTTCACAACCAGCAACAAGGTCTGGGTAACCACTGTTACCTTCTTCAGTGAGGTTGCTTACAACAACCTTTACAACATCAGTGCTGTTGATTCTCAAACTTTGGGATTGTTGAAATACATACAACCAGAGATTAATCAACTTGAGTTGTGTGACTCAAATTGCACCTACTAGACCAAAGATTTTAAGTAAATGTGGACTAAAGTTGCTTCCGGGGCTCCTCCAGGATTAGGGACCCTGAAGCTTAAGCTTTAATAGTTTCATAGTATATCCACCCCTGTTCCCTGAGCTGTGTTGTATGAGGGCTACAAATGTGCTGAATTGTTCTGGAATATGGACTTAGCATCACATGAATTCCCACACACAGATAATGGTGATATCACACACACTTTTCTCTGCACATAACAGGAACTTGCAAGAAAGCCGGTCATGCAGACAGAACTTCATACAGGGGTGTAGGAAGGGGGGCGGTGGGGGTGGTCCACCCCAGGTATTATCCCTGAGGGGGGTGACAAAATTCCCCCTGGGCGGATCACTGCTTCACCAATCGTCCCCCAGGCGGATCGCCCCACCCCCAGGTGCACGGCATGTTTGCCACTCTGGGTGCCCAACCAGCTAGCTCTGCCACTGACTTCATATACAGTCATACCTTGGTTCTCAAACACTGTGATACTCGTACATTTTGGCTCCCAAACGCCAAAAACCCAGAAGTAAGTGTTCCGGTTTTCGAATGTTTTTCGGAAGCCAAACATCCGACGTGTCTTCTGCTTGAGTCCAGGAAGCTCCTGCAGCCAATCGGAAGCTGCCCCTTGGTTTTCGAACAGTTTCGGGAATCGAATGGATTCCAGAACGGATTACGTTCAAGAACCAAGGTACGACTGCACTTTAAGGATACATAGAGTGCAAAATTGTTAATTTACTGTCTCTGCTAGGGTTGTGCCAGTAGTGGAAATGCCTGCTGTACTAATGGATTCAGTGCTATGATTGCTTTAAAAATGGTGGAAACATTTTGAGTGAATTTGGCCTAGTTACAACTCTTAGAGAAAAAGAAAATTATATGTGTACAGTAACAATAGTAGTAGCAGCAGCAGATGTTCTCACTGGAAAGTCATTATGCTTTTATCTTTTCTATGGGTTTTCTAATGCACTTTCTCAGTCATTGGGTGGGGTTATTGTACTGGGTGTTGAACTACTCTGTAGCTATCCCTGAGACCCAGAAAATACATTTTATTTTCAAAGATTTGATCTGTTGACACCACATTCCACACTACATTCCAGACCTTTCCCTTCCTGAGTTTTAAGAATACTCCTCCCCCCGCCTTACAAATTAATGTCAGAGGTGCTGCTAAACCAATGCTGGAGGCAGACACTTGGTTTGATTTATGAGTTTGAGGATTGAATGGCAACACACAGCCATCAACCTATAGATGGTGCAGACAGACTCTTTCCACCATGTCTAGTCATGCACCATTTAGGTGTATGGCAATTATTCCAAAACACATTATTCTTTGCATAGGTTTTGCTTCCACAATACAGGCATCCCAAATCTATTCATTGAACTGTCATGTGATAGGGTCCTCAGAGGTAAATATTTGGAAGGTCTGTTTTCTTTAGCAGAAAAGTAGTGGACAAATTTCTGACTAAGCAAGCATTAAATCAGCCTTGGCTGAACTGTTAACTAATGCTGCTGGCAAACCTCACAAGATACTCATACACTGAGTCCCTCTGAGGCCCAGGCACTGCTAGCCTCCAGAGAGCTGTTAAAATCTAAGACTCCAGCCATTCTGGTGTTTGATTCCAACAAAATAAAAAGTTTCAAGAAGTATTCATTATACCAGTTAAGGCAGTGGTTCCCAACAGGTGGTCCGGGGACCCCCAGGGGTCCGCGAGCTATGCCAGAGGGGTCCTCAAGATGCTATTAGAATAAAAAATATATTAAATATATTTTGTATGATAACAGATTTTTTGTTTTGGCCGCTTCCTGCATGAGCAGAGTCTAGCGCAAAACTAGAATTAGATAGAGGCAGTAGTTCTGCTGTATGCCGTTAGGTGGCGCTTTACAAACACTACTGTTTTGCAAAGAGGCAGCGCGCGCATTCTACTAACGCTCACCTCCCCAAGATGCTTTGCACGCGTCAGCTTCATTTGTGCGCTACTGCGCAGGTACCCTGTCTTCTCCATTCCCCTCCCTCCTCCCTGGCGCGTGCTGCCTCTTTGCAAAACAGTAGTGTTTGTAAACAAAGCGTTGTTTTTCGTGGAAGCTACAGTTCGCGTAGTTAAAAATGGACCGTTGGTTAAAAAGTGGTTCATCTCATTAAGAACTGAAAATTAAAACTAACTGTATACTGATGGAGTACTCTGTTGTAACTGTAAAAAACGTATAAATATAAAATATAAAAAGACTCTTAATTTGGCTCTCACTTTTTAATTTTAGGATTGGGAATTAATGGGGGTCCTTGTCACAATAGCGGCTCAATGAGGGGTCCTCGAGAAAATTTTGTTGGGAACCCCTGAGTTAAGGATTAAAAGTAACAATTATGTTGGGTTTATGTAAGAAAGCCCATGACCCACTTACAGGTCGTAACCCACAGGTTGGGGAACAGGGATAGGCAGACTTTTAAGAAATGAGGCTTTAAATGTATGTATGTATGTATGTATGTATATTTATTTATTGGGTTTTACAAATTTTTTACATAATCACTGCTGACAACATAATCACAAAATAACTTCCCAGTTCCCCCCTCCTCGACTTCCCCCAACTTCCCCTTCTGATTTATAATACATTCATTACTCCTGCTTGTTATCTTATCCCTTAATAAAAATAAAAATAAACATTATTATTGTATTCTTAACATTTTGACCTCATCTTTATATTTTCTATATAAGTTTTGTTAGTTGTGTTAGTCAAACCCTGCAAGTGAATTCATTTCCTTACATTGTTCCCAGTCTTTTTAAAAGTCTCTATTGTCCTTGTCTTTAAGTCTTTCAGTTAACTTGGTCATTTCAGCGTATTCCATCAGTTTTTCTTGCCATTGTTCTTTTGTTGGTATTTCATCAGTTTTCCATCTTTGGGCTAGCTAGCAGAATCCTAGCCGCTGTTGTGGCATACGTAAATTATTTCTTCTTGTCTTTTGGCAAATCTTGACCTTAAATACCTAGTAAGAAAGCATCTGGTCTCTTAACAAAAGTTATCTTAAACATTATTTTCATTTCATTATAGATCATTTCCCAGTAGTTTTTAATTATTTTACAGTTTCACCACATATGAAAGAACGTACCTTCCTTTTCTTTACATTTCCAACATTTACTGGCGCTTGTTTTATACATTTTTGCCATTTTTGCAGGTGTAATATACCAATGATACATCATTTTCTAATAATTCTCTCTTAAGAATATACAACCAGTAATTTTTAAATTAACTTTCCATAGTTTTTCCCAGTCTTCCATTTGTATATTATGTCCTATATCTTGTGCCCATTTGATCATTACAGATTTGACCTCTTAATCTTTAGTCTCCCATTCTAACAATAAATTAGAATGGAAGACTTGTTGTCTTCTTTGAAAACCTCATTTAATTGACAATGTTGCAGCCAATCATGTTCTCTTATCTCCTAATATTCCTTAAGTTAAGAAACGAGGCTTTTGTTCTTAATTGTCTTGAGAGCTGGCAGCCCCATAACATCAAGAGGCTCCACCCATGGCATCTCTACATGCCACCCCTTGAGTCCTGGCTTTGGGGTGCTGGAGATTTGGCAACCCTAGGATCATCCTATTTATAACTTATTCCTCTAGGAGCCATGCTTTCTTCCAACATCTGGAGAGCCACAGGTTCATTCCGTGATGTTGTGTATAGTAGTATCACTGAGAGCCCCAGTTCACCCATAGTCAGTGACTGGAAACTTGACAATATAAAGTGCTATTCCATTTGGGTTTAAACTTTCTCAGTGATTGGCAAGTACCCTGCAGTAGTAAACTTGGGTAGGGGATGAGAAGAGAAAATGGAAATGAGGTATTTCTTTTATGTTGGGAAGGTTTCCTAATTCTTCTATTTGGTTTTGCTCTTCCTTTGTTGGTGTTTAAACTGCCAATTATAAAGTTATTGGAATTGTGAACAAAATATCAGAATCCATCTACATACAAACATCCCTTGATGTCTTCTTCTTGGTGTTTCTTTGAGGGTGAAGTCAAACCACTGGAGAAGCACATCGCTGTGGCTGCAGAAACCACTTTCTCCTAACTGCTGCCTCCCATAGGTTTTTTTCTGCTTAAAGAAAAGAAATAAACCACACTAACCTCCCTGCTCCTTCCCCCAATCTGGATGTTATATAGAAAAATATTAACAGCATTTTTCCTTTTGGTATGGGTCATTCTGTCCAAGAATTTGGTATGTGTTCCTCATTAGATTCCTGCTGTGGTCTGTAACAGTTAGTAGGCCAAAGAAATGCTATAAAGAAAGTCCTGGATCTGAGCATTCAATAGGTCATGAAGGCAGCCAAGATCCTGCCGTAAGGTCAAAGAGTAGGAGAGAGACTTTTGAAACTCAATAAGCTGTCAACTGTTCTAGTGGAGGGGTGAGGGAATCCAGAAACAGTGCTAACTCCACACTGTCAGAAAGGAAAGAGATTTTCCTCAAATTCACCATGTGCAAGAATTGCAATTGATATGCTGCTTCTGAGTTTCCATGGTCAATAAAAATAAATTGCAGCATTGCACTAGTTATACCAATTGCTTTCTCATTAATGATCTCGGAGCTCATTTTTAGAATAGCATGGAACACATGTATAGCTCCTACTCGTGTTGTGCCTGTCCACAAGTTTAAGTCTACATATGTTATGTAGTATGGGGACGCGGGTGGCGCTGTGGGTTAAACCACAGAGCCTAGGGCTTGCCGATCAGAAGGTTGGCAGTTCGAATCCCCGCAACGGGATGAGCTCCCGTTGCTCGGTCCCAGCTCCTGCCAACCTAGCAGTTCAAAAGCACGTCAAAGTGCAAGTAGATAAATAGGTACCGCTCCAAGCGGGAAGGTAAACAGCGTTTCCGTGCGCTGCTCTGGTTCACCAGAAGTGGCTTAGTCATGCTGGCCACATTACCCGGAAGCTGTACGCTGGCCCCCTCGGCCAATAACGCGAGATGAGCACCGCAACCCCAGAGTCGTCCGCAACTGGACCTAATGGTTAGGGGGCCCTTTACCTTTACCTTTATGTCAGGTAGTCTTTGGTCCAAGTTGGCCCATTTGCTTCTAATGTTAGGACACCACTGAATGATGGCCTAGATGGGCGCCCAGGTAATAACCTAAAGTTATACACAGGTGGGCTTATGCACATAGTAGGTGAATTGAAACAATGACTGAATACTTTATTCATGCCTGTAAAGCACAGGCTTCAGAAGGGTAAGTATACTTGCCATAGAGGAGGAGGTTCTCCAGTCACTTATGGACTCACTGTTAAGACCGTGTTCATGGAAGACAATCTTACTCGGCTACAAGTGATTGTCAAAGAAAAAGAAGAAGATACTTGCCATAATCCAACACAGAGTTAGACAAATTTAAGTTGTCAAAGCCATATTTTTTGAAAGTTGCAGCTTTCCAGTAACCCATGGAGCACGTCTGACTACGTTTGGGTTTTCTTTCTCATCATGAAACCCAACATTCCCACTACTCAGTTTACATGTGGCTGTGGCTTAGCAGGCTCTCAACAGGCTCTGCTCCACCACGCTAAGTCTTTTTCTCTCTGTGCTTCATGGAAAAAGCGAATGACCCATACAGCCAATGGCTCCCAGCTTCAAGAAAAACCAAATGAACTGAATCTCTCCAAAAGGAAGATTTTACAGCCTGCATCTTTACATGATCCTTTTCCTAAGGAAAACAAGTACTGTACCTTTCTTTTTAAGTTGTTTGGAACCTTTGTTTGTTTGTTTTACTGCCAACGGATGGAGACTTGTTGAAGGTAAACAGTGCTTCCGTGCGCTCTGGTTTCTGTCACGGTGCCCTGTTGTGCCAGAAGTGGTTTAGTCATGCTAGCCCCATGACCTGGAAAGCTGGCTGTGGACAAACGCTGGTTGCCTTGGCCTTAACCGTCCAGGGGTCCTTTACCTTTTTACGAGGGAGTAGGAATTTCTTTCCAACATCCACTTCACCTCATCAACCAATTCTTCCCTATTGGTTAGGATCAGGTTCATGGAAGCCAATTCCCTTCTTTGCGGTTCTGAGGAAAATAAGCCTTTGCACCTGCTATTTAATGTTTAAAACTTTGATGTGCTTGGTAATGACATATTTAGCATTGCATATCTTTTTTGTCCCTAAGAGTCATTCAGTGCTGCTTCACCTGCAGTTTCATGGTTTTTAATCATACACAGTTTTGTCATTTCGGAGTCAGGCTTTTAAAAGCCATGTATATTGCCAGGCAATCTCAACACAATGACAGTTAAATGCAATACTTCAACTCTTAGCTTCCAAAATGCATTCTGCATAATTCATAACATAGGAAAAGCTGGAACACTAGGAGAGCTGCTTCTGAATTCCAGTCAAAATGCCTTATGCATCTTTCATCCCTGTGAAGCAGCATGGACCTAGAATTATAATAATAACTATTATAATAATAATGCTTTACACTGATATGGCTCTTTGTTTTGAGTATGGAAAGCATTTTTCAACAACCATAAATTGTTAACTCTCAGCAAACCCTTGTGGGGGTTTTCAGTGTGGTTTTTAAAAGCCTTCTAAAAAATCACAGCAAATCAAAAATTCTGCACGCACATAATCAACTGCTTAAGAGGGATTCTAGATGGACAGTTATAACAGAGCTACATTTGAAGCTTGTATTAACTAGATAGTAACAGTGAAATAAATACACTTATGCACAAGCTCCCACCCATCAATAATATTGAGCTCACTAAGAACTTCAGCTTGCCAACACCATGATAAGTAGCATGTGTTGTGTGACACTTAGCTATTATGTGTAACAAATCAGAGCACACACAGGGGCTCTAAATCAGTAGTACTAATTCTTCTGAGCCAGACAAAACATTCAGTGGGTGTTAAAGTGTTAGTGACATAAATAGAAGATTGTCTAACAAACTGATCTTCAAAACACGGTGCTGGCATTACGCCCATTCTCTTCACAAGTTCTTAGCATGGGCAAAGTGCTTTAAGGATTATGCTATCAAGGGGTCCGGTAAGCCAACATTCCCTAACATTATTCTTCCCTAGCAAAACTTCCCTAACATTATTCTGGGAGTATGATGTTAAGCTAATTGCGCCATCTTATTTTTATTTTTAACTACAAGCATTAGAACAACAATGATAATTGTTGGTTGGCTATGTCTGTCAGACTTTGGTAACTATGGAGGCAAGAGGTTTGGGAAGATATGGCTTCCCTACCTGAACATTTTGGTAGAAGAGGGGATTTCAACAGGTGCGGAGATTTCTCCCCCCACATCTTTTTAACATCTAAGATTTTTGCTTTCCAGTGTTCCTCCATAGTTAGCATTCTGCTTAACAAAATGAACCATTATTTTTATGCCACATTGTAGAAGCCTCTTCTAATACATTCATTTATCCATTCTTTTAAGATATGAAATTTGAGACATATCACAATTTACTGTCTCTCTGATCAGATTCTCACACTGGACTGGGCAGTATATCTTCATGATACACAAATCCTGAGCCAGCTACACATGGAATTAATAGTACTGCTGTATTCTGCCTTAATCCCCCCCCATTTCCCCATACATGTATTTTGACAGAGAGAAAAACCAATCTTTACATAATCAATCCACATTTTCTTCAACTTCCCTCCCCTCCTTTCTGCAGTTCCTTATTTTGTATCTTTTTCCTACTGCGTAACCCAGGCATCCCCAAAATGTGGCCCTCCAGATGTTTTGGCCTACAACTCCCATGATCCCTAGCTAACAGGACCACTGGTTTGGGGAAGATGGGAATTGTAGTCCAAAACATCTGGAGGGCCAAACTTTGGGGATGCCTGGCGTAACCAATTTGTATCTAATTATTAACTTCCCATTATATTCCCATTTACTGTAATTATCTTTACTGCACAAGTTTATAACAATCCTGCTAATGTTTTACGTTGCTTACAATGTATATTCAATACAATATCTGATCAGATTCTCACACTAGACTGGGCTGTATATCTTGATGACATACAAATAAAGAGCCTTCTACACACAGAAGTCATAGTATCACTGTATTCTGCCTTGGTCAGACAACTGTGGTCAGTTCTAGGTGTCACAATTTAAGAAGAATATTGACAAGCTGGAACGTATGCAGAAGAGATGATCTGGATACCAAGCCATATGAGGTTGAGGGAGTTTAGTACATTTTGCCTACAAAAGAGGATACGGAGAGGAGATACGAGAGCCATCTTCAACTATCCCAAGGGGTGTCACATGGAAGAGGGAGCAAGTTTGTTTTCTCCTGCTCCAGAGGCTAGGACAGTAAGACGGTAACAGCTGTTCAACAGTCGCCCTCAGGAGGTTGTGGACTTTCTTTGCTTAGAGGTTTTTAAGCAGAGGTTGGATGGCCATCTGTCATGGATGCTTTAGTTGAGATCCCTGCATTGCACTAGATGACTCTCAGGGTCCCTTCCAACTGTACAGTTCTATCATTCTATGACAAGTACCTGTAGGTCTGGACAAGCTTTTCAGCTCCTCTCTCCAACTTCAGCTCTCACCTTCTGTTCTTTTTATTGTAAGGGAAGTTCAGAACACTATGAAAAAAATTGTGATTTGTCCAGTAATAGGGCTGGCCATCTCCAGAAAGGCAAATCAAGTAGCCTCATAACAGTGATTCTGGTAGGACACTAAACCGCAGGCTTGGCTATGCTTAGCTTAAGTGAACCTTTGTTCACTTAAGACCTGCTGACACTTGATCTTGACTATAGTGCATACTGCATATAGTTTATGGCTCTGTGTTGTTGCCAAAAAAATCCACAGGAGTTTGGCCAGCACCTACCAGGCAGCTTAGCTGAACCATTGCAGATACATAAAGATTACAGTACCTCTGATTTAAAACCATGGTAGCCTTTCAGTGGCTTTTGTTTTACAGTACTTACAAAGTGTACGCATGAAGAGAAATAAAAACAGTTGACTTTATTGAGTAATGAATGGTGCAGTCTCATACATCTCTACTCAAAGGTAAACACCAGTGTGCAGTGGGACTTACTCCCTGTAAAGTGTGTACAGGATTAGTGTTAAGATTATTGTCCCACACACTCTTAAAAGCTCATGTCAAAATCACAAAGACTGCAGGGTGTAGTGGTAAAAGTGTTGAACTAAGACCTGGGAGACTGCAACAATCCCTCGTGTTATCTGTGCCTGATTCCCTCACACTTTTTCCTCCTCACAGGGTGGGTGCGGAGCAGGCAGGCCTGGATATTTTCTGGGGTTGCCTCCACTGGAAGGTTTTTTATAACACAAGCGACCCCCCCCCCCGCCACCGCCTTAAGGCCAAATTGTCTTGGGTGAGCCCCTGAGTGGCATGTACTGCGGACCTCATTACAGTCAGGATGTCTGGCTGGAACTGGGGGGATGCAGACCCCTAAACATATTGTGAAGCTTTGTACTTTTGTCCATTTACTGTATCCCCCCCCCCCGATTTCAACTATAAAATGGTGGTTTTCTTGAGTCAAAATGAGAGTACAGTACTACTCCTAAACATTTTTTAGACAAAAAGCACTGGCTAGAACAGTGTACGGAGAGCACCAGCCCAGCACCATACTGTTTTTCAATACCACTTGTCGCAGTTTAATTCCGGATCTTCTCTCTCGAAGTACTGATTAGATATCCCTGCTGTTCGGCACTTCCGTTTGCCCCCCCCCCCCGCGCTTTCCCCCAGGAAAACCCGCTCTTTACCGCTGAATTCAAGTAAACGTCCCATTCATGTTTTCAACATCCAGTTTCGGGTTTTCCGCGAAATGAAGAATAACCCAGGTATAGTTTGTTGTTTCCTTCAGATGCCCGAGTTGGCTTTCCCAGAGCTGCAACCCAAAATCGTTTGCAAAATCACATGTGGAGGGAGGGAGATGTGGGTTCAGATTCTGCCAGCTGCACAGCATTGCTCGGAATGAAGAGGCTGGAGGAGGAGCACCGCGTTTGCAAAATGCACATTCTTGCTACGGGAGACTAAATGAAAGCAAAACAGCCTTCTCATGTTACGTACCTTCTTCCCCTCCACCAAGTAGCCCCAAACCTTTTCCCCACTCCCCTGTCAAAACAAATGCTTTTTTTAGGGGGAGGTGCGCATCGTTACAAGCGTGCCTTTTATTTTACTCCACGATTCCTCCGTACCTCACAACCTGGTTGGGCCAATGCGTGGATGAACCTGAAGTGCCGAGTTGCGCGGATCTCCGTTTACCGCGCACCTCTTTGGGTGCCTCTTAAGAGGAGGCGGCGCAGCTGCGCACGGAGCGCCGGGCGGCGTCTAGTTGCCGTAGCAACGAGCAGAGGCCGCCGGCGTGCACTTATGTCGCTGCCGGAGCCCGTAAGGAGGGGGCTGGGCTCCTTCAGCCGGACCGTCTTCACGGACAACAACCGGACCGGACCCGGGAACAGCGCCGCCGAGAACGTTCCGGGTGAGTGACGGGCGAGGGCGCCGCAATGGGCCAGCTACAAAGATGGCGCCGCCGCCGCCGTCACGTGGACGGCTGCCAGGAGTTGAGATGGAAAGGTGCTGGATGGCGGGGATTCAGTGCAGTATCCTGGGCTGTTGCAGTTGCAGTGATGATTGCAGTGATGATTGCAGTGAATGCAAGATCAGGGGCTCCCCCCAGACCGTTTGGGTGGGTGGGTGATGGCCGTGTTTCTATAAAGAAGCACTATTGTCTTATTTTCCTTAAGAAGCCCAAAGAATGCCTAATAAATACCGGTACCTTATTATTCATTTAACTGCTGCCACATTAATAATTGCCAGGTATTGGAGGACTCAATATAAATCTCTTTGAAGCTTGCCTGTCGTAGATATGGAACTCTATACTTATGGATAAACTAATGGCCTTACTACAACAAGAA
This sequence comes from Zootoca vivipara, assembly GCF_963506605.1. Classification (NCBI taxonomy): domain Eukaryota; kingdom Metazoa; phylum Chordata; class Lepidosauria; order Squamata; family Lacertidae; genus Zootoca; species Zootoca vivipara. Next base: position 2,081,838 of record NC_083278.1, on the reverse strand, counting down.
AGATAAACAAGCTTTTATACATGGCCTCCTTTTATTGGATATGCATGGCTTCCATCCACCAGCAACACGGGGGACGTTGTGGAATGACACTTTGATCTGACTATTCATCCAATGAACCTTAACTGGGATTGCTTTTGTTACATTTTCACTTGTTGTGATGGCACTGTACTCCAACCTGCAGCTGTTATTGTTGCTGCTATTATTTTTTCTCTAAAAAGGTAAAGGGACCCCTGACCGTTAGGTCCAGTTGTGAACAACTCTGGGGTTGTGGTGCTCATCTCGCTTTGATGGCCGAGGGAGCTGGCGTCTGTCCGCAGACAGCTTCTGGGTCATGTGGCCAGCATGACTAAACCGCTTCTGACGAACCAGAGTAGCGCATGAAAACGCCGTTTACCTTCCTGCCCGAGCGGTACCTATTTATCTACTTGCACTTTTTGGTGTGCTTTTGAACTGCTAGGAGCTGGGACTGAGCAACAGGAGCTCACCCCATCGCGGGGATCCGATCGGCAAGCCCAAGAGGCTCAGTGGTTTAGACCACAGCACCACCCGTGTCCCTTTATATCTAATATATATATTAGATATATGAATTATATCTAATTCATTTGCAACTGAAAATAAAACACACACACTTTACCACTTTACCAACTGTGCATAAAGTTGTAGCCTTCAACATATAGAAGGGAAAAGTCTGAAGTGGCTGGTGGGTTCTTTCCTCTCTGTCTCTCCAGATAATGAAATCGTCTCCAGTTTGCCCTTGCAGATGTCCCTCTATTTCAACCTCTGCTTTTTCCCATTTTGGTGGGTCAGCAGTATAGTGATGCTGCAGCTGAAGGTGAGTTCAGAAGACAATTGGTACTCTTATAATCCTATTGCATTTGCTATTGTTCTGTACACACTCTGCAAGAGAGAGAATAGTAATTGTGCATCTACATACCTTGTAATAGCTGTACTTCTGTAATAAGATTGAGAATGTTATGAGTGGTATTTATTTAAAGAATTTTGTATCCCCCTCTTCAGCCAAAAAAGCTCCCAAAACAGCTTGCATATCAGTGCAAACAAGGCAGTCTTAATGTTTACAATCCAAAGAACAATCACACAAAGGAAACATAGATAAGGAGAATGAAATAAGCAAACTCTGTTATAGGTTCCTAGTTATAAGTTCTTCTAATGACCAGCCAGAGTGGAAAAGTTCAAGGAGATGAGGAGAAAACAGTTAATGGTCTCAGCTGCCTTGATGGAGTGACCCTCCACCCCTTTCCTCTCCACCTCTGCTGCAGCCTGGTGTTGTAGCCTTCAACATATAGAAGGGAAAAGTCTGAAGTGTAATGACTGCTGCCAGTCAGCTGGCAGTTGATGAGAGGGAAGGGCCTGACTTCTCAGCAGAGATGGCTCTCCATTCCTTCTCTCCCTCCCCTGCTGTAACCTAATGAGATGGCTGTGGTCAAGCGACACTTGCAGGCAGGTTTATAACATAAGCAGGCAAGTTTCTTGGGAAAAACATAGATCAGGCGTCCCCAAACTTCGGCCCTCCAGATGTTTTGGACTACAGTTCCCATCATCCCTGACCACTGGTCCTCTTAGCTAGGGGTCATGGGAGTTGTAGGCCAAAACATCTGGAGGGCCGTTGCCTCGTACCTTCCCGGACGCGATGTCCTGGCTTGTTTGGAGTGAAAGAGAAGCAAAAGACTGTGTGAGTTGAACTTTATAACTGTTGTTACTGAGCATATTTTTTAAAGATGTGGAGTTGCCGATGAGAAAAGCCCCCCCCTAGTCGGACGGAAGGAGTTCTGGACGCGTTCGGAGGATTTATGAGCTGTGACGCACTTTAAATTGGAGCAGCGACCTGAAGCTAAGTTCAGCTATAGGGCAAGGAGATCCATTAATTTACCAAGAGTTTATGGTTTGATGTTTGGGTCTCCTGCCTGGAAAAGCTGTAAATTCTATAATGATCGTAAATCTTCATGGCTATGAGAGGAAACGAAAGTGATTTGAGCTTTTTAAGATGGCGCTGCTTCGTGCTGCTTCGACGCAACAGGGAGCTCCATTAAGAAGATTTATGGGGAGGCTGGACTGATTAACTCACACAGGAGAAAGAACATCTGTGAAACTTTGTTTGATATTTATCTCAGCAGCTGGGAAACAATCGGATGAAAGTGGAAAACATCTATGTGACTGTAAGGGGAAGATCTGGATTATTATGAACTTGGAGGACGATTTGAACTTTAGAAAAAAGACGGCAGTGGACAGTGGCGAGGAATTCCCAATTTCTTGAAGCATGGGAACCCAAATAAAAAATTCTTTAGATGATTTGGCATAACATTCGGTTTGATTGATATATATATGTGTATAATTTGAAATATTGAATGTGATATAATTGGTTTTAATTGGAAAATTAATAAAATATTTTTTTTAAAAAAAACATCTGGAGGGCCGCAGTTTGGGGACGCCTGACATAGATTCTCAGTACAGTATGGATTCCGAGAATATGACAGTCAATTGGCCAATGGTAGTACAGGCATACCTCAGAGATATTGTGGGTTCAGTTCCAGACTACTGCCATAAAGCAAATATTGCAATAAAGTGAGTCACACAAAGTTTTTGGTTTCCCAGTGTAAAAATTACATTCACACTATACTGGAGTTTGGTAAGTGTGCGATAGTAGTATATCTAAAAAAGCAATAAACATACCTTAATTAATGTGACACAGAGACACAAAGTGAGCACATGCTGTTGGAAAAATAGCACCAGTAGACTTGTTTGATTAAGGGTTGCCACAAACCTTCAATTTGTATAAAACACAATATGTGTGAAGTGCAGTAATGTGAAGCGCAACAAAACGAGGTATGTCTGTATTTAATTTTTCATCATTTCTCAATTCTAGTATCCAGTCTTACCAGACTACTACAAGTTCATCTTGGTGACAGTCATAATATTAACCTCTCTGATTGAAATGATCCGCTTGTACCTAGGATACATGGGGAATTTGCAGGAGAAGGTAAGTTTGCCTCACACCCATGAGGAATTCAGTAGCAGTTATCTCAGACTAATAGATTATTAATATTGAATAACCTTTCTTAGGTTACAGCCTCCCCCCAACAAATTTAGTAGCTGGACTCAGTCCTGGAGATAAGATACCACACAGACATGCTGGTTAAACTCATACATGGTTTTTTTGTAGACACTTGTATGGAAGAGCTTCTGTAGCACAGTGGCCAAGACAAAGTGTGAAAGCCATGAAGCCCCTGGTTAATAGTTAGGTGCTCATTAGATAGTCTCAACAAACCACTGCTCTCTAGCCTAAGTTTCTACCCTCTTCTGAAATATTTTTAAAGTGTTAATAAACAGAATATTTTAAAAGTCTCTTAAGTGGTGAACAATGTTAAAACAAAAATGCAACATACTGTAAAACCAATAAGCAATAATATAAAAGCACATTAAAAAATAAAATTGGTATTGATGTATTCAATCACATAAAACAGGTCTAGTCTTAATGGATCAGGGAAAGCAACATAGAGTAATGCTATTGACCACACAGGGCTGTTGTAAGAGTTGAAAAAAAGCTATGTGAAGCACTTTGAATACTTGAAATACACTACAGAAATGTGGTATTAAAAAAACACATAGTGCTAGTACTAGTAAATGCCATTCTGGAATGAAATGTAAAGAAAACTACATGGGACATAATGTGGATCTGGAAGGAAATGGAACTGACATGTATCTGTCTAACAAATAATAAGGTTAATACTTTGGAGCTGCACTTTTCCTATGCACATTTACCTAGGAATAATCCCATTAAATACAGTGAGATTTTCTTATGAATAAACAAGCACAGAAGCACATGGTGGATCAGTCTAACATGCTGTCTGCAATTCCAACATTCTAAAATTCTATCCAATGCTCAATCTGATTAAGGTTTTAGCCTTGCAGTTGCATGGATTAGTAAGAAAGGAAAGAAATGCTCCTGGGTATGTGCAGAGTGTGTTTTCCTAGCCACTGGGGGGGGGAAATGTTACATACAAGATACTTAAGTATGTTGATTTCAGGTGTTTAAGCAATAGCAGATAGCATAGTGCAGGCATCCCCAAACTTCGGCCCTCCAGATGTTTTGGAAAACAAATTCCCATCTTCCCCGACCACTGGTCCTGTTAGCTAGGGATCATGGGAGTTGTAGGCCAAAACATCTGGAGGGCCGCAGTTTGGGGATGCCTGGCATAGTGGGTCAGAGGCACTTACTTGACCTCCATGCAGGTGAGGTACTGCTGCTTATTGAGAGCAGCAAGACAGTGGCAAGGTCAGAACACTGCAAATGCAGTGACCAATTCAATCCAGTGTGTTTCCACCACAACACCCTCCCCACCCTACCAGGAGCTCAGGTAAGCAGCTCTGCCCCACCATGCTATTTGCTTCTGTGTTTAAATCTGTATTGGATTAAGGGGCGTACCTAGGGGTTGGTTAGGTTGGGCCCCGCCAAGGGCTCTGGCCCAGGGGGGCACAAAAGCCACAGCTCTCTATTCTGACTGGCTAGGAGCCTGTCTGTCCTTCTGCACGCTCTCCAAGCTGCTCTTCCGCTGCTCTGGGCAGCTGGGCGAGGCACATAGCGATGGCGGAGATGAGGGCAATACAGCTCCTTGCCAAGGACTCAAGGAAGCCTATGTACACCTCTGATTGGATTATGCCCTACATGTTTAGGATTGGGGTGCTAGTGGGTTTGTAAGGTCAGAACCTGCTGCTGCAATTGTGACCCTGTTCCCTAGGGTGAGACAGATGAGAATGTGAGCAATACAATTTGTCCTCTGTTGCTGTTCAGGGTAGCTAAAGGGCAATGTTTCCTGTTGAAGAGACACAAGCTAGAAATTTACATCCACTCCCTCGCTTCCCCCAACTGTCCCCAGTCCTGTTTGTAGTCTGTTCCCCCTCTCAGCGAAAGGACATCTGGCTGAGATGTCTGAGTAAAAAGTCTGGTGGGGTTGGGTCTGAGTGAAAAGTCACTTCGTTGGCAGGGTTCTCTTGAAAGCTGCAGCAACAACAATAGAAGTAGAAATTCTGCAGAAGTTGAAAAGCTGCTTAATGAAATCTCTGGCTCTTACGGTAGTTTCTCTGTCTTCACACTTTGGACACAGGTGTTAGAAAGTCTGACCAATAAATTTTCTACTACTGAGTCGTGATGCTGCCATGAGGTTAGTATATTGATACAAACCCCCCCCCCTTATTTCTTTGCCTTTAATAGGTTCCTGAACTAGCCGGCTTTTGGCTCCTGAGTCTCCTTTTACAACTGCCCTTAATTCTCTTCCTGCTTTTAAATGGAGGTCTGAAAATCCAACCCTTGGAGCGAGCAGTGAATATCATCTTTGTAGTCTTCCTTGTCTTCCAGGTTGTTATTGCATTCATTGCCCTCAGAAGAATGGTGAACCAACTGGCAACTCGCTTCCGTCTTCATGAGTTTGACCAGCTAGATAATCATTTCCGCTCTGATAACCTAAGCTGGCATAAAATGAGAGTGGATGCTCCATGGGATATGAGGCCACGTGTGGAGGAAATTCGCTCAACAAGTTCTAGTTGGACATCTGCGGTGAGGTCTTGATGCAGAACAGCCACCTGTCCATCTTCCTTGGTTCCTGTTGCCTTAATTATTTGGGTTTCTGAGAATCTGAACTTGTTCCAGATAACAAAAAAGCTACTCTTCTACAAGAAACCTGTAAGAAAAGCATTACCACCAGTGTCTTCACTGTGAGCCAATTCTGTTGTGATAAAAAATACTAACACATGAAAAAATGTGACACTGGAATGTAAAACCTGCATGTATTTTGCAGACATGATTCATGAGCAGAATCTCACAATCTCGCCCATGTTATCTTGTGTAATCCACATGGATGTTCCTTCCCCTGTAACACTTTAGCATGCATTCCTCTTTAGACATTTTTCAGTGGAGGAAAAATGTTACATCAGCAGTAGCCCTCAGATTCACAGTTCTTTTGGACCTCTGAAGGTCTTTGTGTTTTTATACTTTGCTTAATTTTTAAATGTGAGTTCTTAATATTTCAATAACATATTTCAATAACTGTTGCAAAGGAATATTTTGTAAAAATAAATTGGTGTTAATATATTCTATTGAAATATTTTACTGCAATTGGCTATGGCAAGCTAGCATTCCCCATTGAATGATACTTTGCAAGTGATAGCCACAGCTCTTCCAATGTGTATTGCTTCTCTGTGACCTTCTTTCTATAACCCAAAACAGAATTGCCTGATGGACTTATCTGAAGGAGAGTTTCATTTTGAGATAGTTCCATGATTACATAGGAAGATAGAGCTATGAAAGTGTGCAAGATCCACAGATACTACCTTACAATCTACAACAGTAGTGGCCAAGCCCTTGAAACTGCAGAAGGAAGACTGAAGCTGTTCCCCACTTCCGCTCTCAACTTTATTTGAATTTTAAGGCTTGCATCAATTCTACTGGATCCAGCTTCTGTTCAGAATTTACCCATAAATATATTAGTGGGGTAGGAGAGCTGAAAATAATGCCAATATATTTCACGCCTGGCAACCAATGTGCCCCTTTGGTTTCAGATAGTATATGGGTAAACCGTAAAGGTAAAGGACCCTTAACAGTTAAGTCCAGTCGCGAACGACTCTGAGGTAGCGGCGCTCATCTCGCTTTAGTGGCCAAGGGAGCCAACGTTTGTCTGCAGACAGTTTTTCCGGGTCATGTTGCCAGCATGACTAAGCCGCTTCTGGCAAACCAGAGCAGCACATGCATTTACTTTCCCGCTGGAGCGGTACCTATTTATCTACTTGCACTTTTTGGCGTGCTTTTGAACTGCTAGGTGAGCAGGGTAGGAAAGCACACACAAAAAACTCATCTTACAACTAATGCACCCCTTTGTTTTCAGATAGTACATGGGTAGAAGACTCTAAAAAGCCAGGGAGCTGAGTCAATTTCACCCCAGTGCCTTGCAGGGCCGGGGCCAATGTAGCTTGTAGGTCCCTTGGCACGCCAGGCACTGGCAGCAGAGTCAGGCAAAGGCAAGTCCCACCCATGATATACCACAAGGTGAAGGCATCGCCCAGGCCTAATGGTGGTTCATTTATCACAAGTAACATATTTAGCATTAAGTCTGGAAGAGAATACTTGATTCTCACCAAACTCAGCCCCCTTGAAAGCTTTTGCTCTAAGAGGCTTAGTTTTGTCAGAATCAAGTATACACTTTCAGACTTAATACTACAGTGGTACCTCTACTTAAGAATTTAATGCGTTCCGAATGCACACTCGTAAGTTGAAAAAAAATTGTAAGTTGAATCCCATAGGAATGCATTGGGAGAAAAAATTCGTAAGTTGAAGCAACCCTATCTAAAAATTCATAAGTAGAAAAAATCCTATCTAAACCACATCCAAGATGGCGGACGGAGCTCCGTTTGTAAGTAACATTCGTAAGTGGCACTTGTCTGTTTTTGCGCCAGCATAATAGTCTGGGAACCCCCAAATGCCACCCCCTTGCCCTACATCTGGGTGTGTGACCCAACGTGGGCGCTGGAAGAGGCTGCATTCCTTCTCCCGTCCTTTGGCTGGAGCGTGGCAGAGGCTTCGACACCTTGGTGCGCTGTCCTTCCTCCTCTGGCCAGCTGGGTCAGTGCAGGGGCTCTGATGCGTCTTGGAGCTCCCTCTCCATGCCGCTCCCTTCCTCATTCCCTTCTCCTGACCCGCTGCTCGTGCTGTCACTGGGTGAAGTGCTGGTCAGGATGACTGGGGGAGGGTCCCTGTAGGGAGTCCCCCTGACACTAACCCAGTGTTTCTCAACCTTTTTTGGGCCACGGCACACTTGTTCCATGAAAAAAATCACGAGGCACACCACCATTAAAAAAGTTAAAAAATTTAACTCTGTGCCGCCCTATATTATAATTATGACTGAAGAAACACTTGCCAAATATTGCTTTCCGGCGGGTCAGTGATGTGTATTGGCGGCCGCCAGGCTCGTTTGCACTGAGCTTTGGGAAAGAGGAGGAGAAATATTGCTTTCCGGCGGGTTAGCGTTGGTTATTGGCAGCCGCCAGGCACGTGACAATGCAAATCGCCCTTCTCGTCGCTGCAAATCGCCGCACCAGCCAGCTGCACTAACCTATACATATTTCTCAATCCTCATATTTCTAACTATTTTTCACATAATTATATTTTTTCCTTCCCTCGCCTCATCTTCCCAAGAAAAACTTCATACAATTACTCATTCCTTTAATTTCACATATAACTTCTACCTTATTATTTTCCCTATACCTCCTCCTCTCCCCCTGATTCTTTCCCCCAATCGATACAGCAATTCCATAGTGTAGCCCAAATTTCAAACCCTTTTTTATCCAGCCCTATAAAAATTTACAATTTCCTTTTTCATCCCACTCCCACTCTCTCCAATTTTGCAGCCCAAATTTTTGTCCTCCCCTCCTTCTGCTCCCCCATCCCCAAAAACTCACTCCCTTGCCAAATCATATTTTCCCTAGTTTCCCATAAGATCACTTCCCGTTCTTGTTCATCCATCTCCAAAAAATCAAAGTTCCAAAATACATCTTGATAATTCTTCTCTCCTTGTTGGGCTCTTTCTTCTTCCTCTTCTTTAAATTCTTGCTCTTTGTCATCAGGAACTGGTTGTTCATTTTCTCTCTTATTCACTGTACTTTCTTTTATTTCCAATTCCTGTTCCACCTCATCCAGTGATTTATTGTGTCTTTCTAAATGTAAGCTGATCTGTTGCTGCCCAGTTATAAGTTCCCCCAGTAATTTTAGTACTGTCCGCTGGAAAACAGATGTTCCGGATGTTGACATTCTTTCCACCTCAAGGGCAGAGTAGAGATTAGAGGACAAAGAACAATGGAATGTCAGTCTTATAAGGCAAAATTATATCCAACTTGGCTAAAAAAAAATCCATAGCCCTTATGTTCCACAACTTAAGACTCTTTCCATTCAATCAGAGAACAGTTGCAGTTTTTATTGTCAGCTGTCAAACTTTCCTCTTTAATGCAACGGTTCACATCCTCTTAGCAATACAGTGGAACCTCGGTTTATGAACACCTCGGTTTATGAATTTTCGGTTTATGAACGCCGCGGACCCATCTGGAACGGATTAATTCATTTTCCATTACTTTCAATGGGAAAGTTTGCTTCAGTTTCTGAACGCTTCAGTTTATGAACAGACTTCCGGAACCAATTACACCCATGCTTCAGTTTATGAATGCTTCAGTTTAAGTACTCCGCGGACCCGTCTGGAACGGATTAATCCACTTTCCATTACTTTCAATGGGAAAGTTTGCTTCAGTTTATGAACACTTACTCCGCGGACCGTCTGGAATGGATTAATTCACTTTCCATTACTTTCAATGGGAAAGTTCGCTTCAGTTTATGAACGCTTCAGTTTATGAACAGACTTCCAGAACCAATTGTGTTCATAAACCGAGGTACCACTGTAAACACATTCAATTCCTTTATGATATCACAATACCACCTCGCTGATTCTCCTGGGGTGCCAATTCCAGGGTTAAGAAGGGGTTTCCCCCCATCAATTTCCGTCTTTTGCAGGGATTTTTATTATTAAGAAGGAATCTTCCCCCCTTCCCCCTGCCTTGGGGGTGTGTGTATAAGTTCATTCCTTGGAGGTTTAAAACCTCTCCAACTTTCTTTCCAGCTCCGGGGCACGTTACTGCTTCCTGGTCTCTCAGTGGGTAGAGATCGACTCCCGTTTTTAGATCTCTTCCCATGGCCAAGTTTTGCAAATTAAAGTCCAATAGATCAAATTACTCATGGCTTATTCTTTTGAAGATTTTTTCCTTTGGGAAAATTGACCGCTGCTGTCTCCCACTCATGCAGCCTCACGCTGTCAGAGTTAGCGATGTTTGTCCATGCGTCGCAGCTCCACCCCTTGCTCTCAGGGGCTCAAAACAGAGCCAATCTGGGGAGGGGGGAGCTCGCAAATGGCGCCTGCCGGACGTCAGGTCCCCAAAATGCTTGATTTGGGGCTTTTTAAGGGGGTCTGCTATGCTGGAGCGGTTTCCCCCACCTCTGCAGCGCCGAGGTCCGCTCCGCTGAACAGATCTCCAACCGAGAAGATGGCGCGGATCAACCGGAAGTCCCACTCTCAGCTTTTCAGAATTGGATGTAACACAATTTGGGTTCTCAAACTAATTTCTTTGTCATGCTGGCCACATGACCTGGAAGCTGTACACCAGCTCCCTCAGCCAATAATGCAAGATGAGCGCGCAACCCCAGAGTCGGTCACGACTGGTCCTAATGGTCAGGGATCCCTTCATCTTTACCTTTAAGGATAGTTGAATAAAGGACACAGTTGAGGATAGGTTTTGATTCTGAAAACCTTACACCCGCTCTACAGTGATATTGTTGGGTTTCTTGAATAATCAAAGTTGCTTTTGAGCTGGTCTAATGTCAATACTGTCTGTTTAAGAAAAACAGGTGCCGGTAATTTCTGTTTAATTGCTCACAGGCATGGGCTCTACTCCATGTATATAAGGCTCTGTTGGAAAGCATTTTGTGTGGTAGTTGTGTGGGAGTATGGTGGGAGGTTTGAAGGGTTGGAATGTGGGTATGTAAAGTTGCTGGGAGAGAGAGCGTTTATCTTTATCTTAGCTTAAAGTCTCTTCCGAGTCAGTTTGTTTTTCTTCTGTATACTTTAAACGGTATACTGCTAGTCAGGGGTTTCATGCTAGGTTGGGAAAAATCTTTAAACTCTTGGTGGTGTATTTTTGTTTGTTTGCGTATTTTGTTTTCCTATAAACTCTGCGTGAAGCGTACTTTGAAGGGCCACTGGGAAACTGGGGTATATGATTTATGTTAGCACTCTTAATACCCAGTGTTCCCCAATATTATTTCGTGATAGATATGACTGTAAAGGCAACAAATCATGATGGAATAGTGATCCAACAATGCAACACAGTTTAAGAAATGCTGTTACAAGCCTGTAAAATGTGTATTTTATGGCTTTCCTTCCCCACCACTGGCTCTAACTATGCAGCTCTCTCAGGGCCTGCTTTGCAGTGGTAACCATGAAATCATTACAGCTGCTCAGAAATCCACTGCCAGTAAAGTCTTGTGGAAAGCAGAGGTTCAGTACTGCCCTGTCTCTCCACAATTCTGGGTAGGTGTCATGGAGCGAGTCCACCTTCCCAGAGAGATCACCCAATAACTTGCTCAGATGCTTGTGTTTCTAGAATTGCTTTTAATTATAAACCTTTAGACTTCATAATTACGGTTCATTAAATGCATGATGCTGATGTCCACCTTGAATTTATTGTTTTAGATTAATTTAGCAGAGCAGAACTGGCACCTATTTACATTTTCCAGCTTTTTCAAGACAAATTTACATAGGAAATACCTAATTCTACGCAATTAGCATGCCTGTGATATACCTAGGTTTTGTTTTATGACAGTACTGGTGGTCTTGTATAGTTTCAAATATTCCATGCTAGGATGCCAAAAGGGCTCTTTCAGGTCTTTTCCTCTTAAGTAGACAATGATGTGGTTAGTTCATTTATTTATTTTTACCCCCAGGGAATTTATTTATTTTATTTCACATAGTTGTTATGAGATTCTAGTCAGGAGATTAGCATTACGGGGGAAAGTTTCAGAAGATAGTGTTTTATTGGTATGGCAAATTTACAGGCTGATTTTCTATTCTCTCTTATCAATAACAGCAATCTTCAAGGGACATAGCCTTTTATTGGAAAATGCTGAATTTCTCTCCTGCTGATGAGAAAAATGCAATGCTGTGAAGGTTTGATGCTAACCTCTGGCGTGTCATAGTGTTTTGGGCTATCAGCTTGGATGAAAAAGCATAAAGAAGTATCAAACCTCTTAGAGGAGGTGAAATGCACACTAGGAGCTTGACTGGGGGATGCAAAATGGACAGAATTAAAGGGAGGGGGTAAAGAAAATTACAAGAATGAGTGAAAAGAAGGCACATAAAAGGGTTAGTCTGGTAGCTGTCACAATGAGTCAAATGCAACAGGATTGAACATGCGCCATGTATATACTGTAAAAGACTGAAATGAAGCAAAACCCTGGATTGCTTTGTTCTTCAATATTGAATCCTACCTCCCTAAGTGGAATAGAGCATGAAATATGACAGAGATTGAAAACAGAGCCATAAAATATATTTTAAAAAAGAATCCTTGAAAGGGTTATGAAGTTTTCTGGAAAAGTAAATTGAAACTGAAATTACACTGGACAAAACTTAGTAAGTCCCACAGTGCAGTCCCAGAGGGAAGTCTTTCTAGAATGGAAAACCCATTAAATTCAGCACCTTACTTCAGAGAGAACTATGTTTAGGACCAAGTTGCTAACCACGTGAATATGACCTATGTAAATCATGGGATAAATTGATTATTATTATTTTTTAGTATATGTAGCCATTGTTTGCTAAGGTTGCACATTTGCTGTACTATATGCACATTTTGCTTGTAAAAAATTAATTTTATAGTTAGTATTTTGACCTTGTTTTGTCGAATGACAAAATACCAACTAAGGAATGTAGGAGATACAAGGCACATTGTAATGAGAGGGCAGATGTTATGCTCTGAGTTCCAGAACCTAACAGGTCTCAGCTGGTCATCCTGTGCTTCAACACCTTTAGAACTGGTCCCTACAGGCCATTTTTTCTAGACAGTTCCCCCCACACCAATGAATGAATGAATGAATGAATGAATGTATACACAGTTCTGTCCAGGCCAGCATCCTGATGGAGATGCAGATGGACTCCTGTCCAGTCATCTGATTATTCAATGGGGCAGGGCAAAGATTCCCATCTCTGCATGGATCAGCTGAGGAGGGGTACTCTTTCTCTGTGTACCTGTGTTTTTGAGAGTATGGGATGGGCATAACTGCTTTTGGCCACACCCACTGGAAGCATCTCGCCCCATAAAGGTTGGCCAAGGATGAATGTGATCCTTGGACTAAAAATGGTCCACCACTCCTGCGTTAGAGGAATAGGAAGAGAATAGGTAGGTAAAGTAAGGTAAAGGATCCCTGGATGTTTAAGTTCAGTTGAATTCAACTACAGTGGACACTCGGGTTGCGAACGTGATCCGTGTGGGAGGCACATTCACAACCTGCAGCATTCGCAACCCGCAGCACCGCGTCTGCGCATGCGCGGGTCACAATTTGGCGCTTCTGCACATATGCAAAGCGCGATTTAGCGCTTCTGTGCATGCACGAGCGCCCAAACCCAGAAGTAACCATTCCGGTACTTCCAGGTTTGGCATGGGACACAACCTGAAGCAGACATAACCTGAAGCAGACGCAACATGAGGTATAACTATGGGTTATGTCACTCACTTCTGCTTTCAGGCCGAGTTAGCTGGCGTTTGTCTGCAGACAGCTTTTCTGGGTTATGTGGCCAGCATGACTAAACTGCTTCTGGTGCATGGAGCACCATGACGGAAGCCAGAGTGCATGGAAATGCCATTTACCGTCCCACCGCAGTAGTACGGTACCTATTTATCTACTTGCACTGGTATGCTTTCGAGCTGCTAGGTTGGCAGGAGCTGGGAGAAGGCACCTGTCACACAGATTTGAACTGCTGACCTTCTGATTGGCAAGCTCAAAGGGTACAGTGGTTTAGACCACATTGCCACCCACATGGGAGAGAATACAGTTTTGCTGTCGCCTAAAGCACTCAACATAGAATTAACCCCCCTCCACTTTATCATGATGAAACTCATAGCAACCACAGTCTCAAGTGAGGCCATGGGCTTAGCCAGGGGGCGGAGGCCAGCTGCCCCACTTAAATCAAGTAAGTAAATAAAAATACTTAACTATCTCACCAATTTTGTTGCAGACAACTCAGTTCTGCCCCATCCCTAAAATAAAGTCTGCCTATGCCCATGAGTGAGGCCAATGCGTAGATAAAGTTGCCAAATACCACGAACACAATCCAGACAAAGCACTTTTTCAGACCCTTGATTCCAGGTGGGTGCATGGGAGGCAGCAACCATGCTGAAGTGAAGCAGGTCCAGTATTGCCTGGTCAGTGTCTGATGGGAAATGACATGGTAACTCATGTATGCTGCCTTGAGTTCTGAGATGGGCTATGAGACCTTAAGTAATAAACAGGAGCAATGGAAGTGCATGTTTAAGTCAGACTTTGCAAACAATGGAACTTTAAGGTGTTTAGGTTAGGCTGGGATTGTGCTCCATATTTCATAGAATCATAGAATTGTAGGCTTTGTTGCTACTGGTGCCCTCAGTACTAAGATAGGCTTGCCATATTTCAAAGAGTGAAAATCCGTACACAAAAGTTATTTTTGAGCTATCCTTAAGAAAAAACTGCCAGCATGGGTTGCCATATGTCTGGATTTCCCGGGACACGTTGCTGATTTCTGCCGGGACACTGTTTCCGACTGCAGTATTCCCAGAATGTCCAGGAAATTCCACAAATATGGCAATCCTCACTAAGATTCATGCGGGAAGCTGTTATACTGATCCAACAACCCAAACAATGGGATAAATGGAAGTGGTCGTTGAAAACTGATTGGGAAAACCCAATTAATTTGGATTGTATGGGGAATTGTTCAGCTAAGGAGTTTTATATTAGTATTGCAGTTTTACTGCAGTTGGCAGCGTACAGTAGACTGACTGAGGAGATTGTGGTTGACTGTTTATGATTGTATACTTGCATTTTTAAAACAATGAACTCTGTTATCTGGTAGGCTGGGAGATTGCTTTTTAATTTTGCCATATGGCTTGTTGCCATCTTGCTGAGGCTGTTTGTTGTTTCTGATACCAGTTAATAAAAAGCGAGCGGCTTGAATTTTCAATGCTGGCTGACAGCCAGTTCATAGCATAAAATCTTTTTCTTATAAAGATTATTTGCTACTTCCCTGGCAAAAAGGAGGGACATTTAGATTCTGCCCTTCATGCCCTAGAGAAACCTAATTCACCTCTGTGTATGTAAACATTTTAAAAATTAACGTTAAACCTGAACAAAGAAATGTGGATCATGCATTAAAGATGCTGTTACTGATGCTTATCAACCTGCTTGTGTCAGAAATGGGCTACAATTCTGTTTAGCTCCTTGGAGAAATTACAGATTTCAGCATAAAATAATCAGTTGCTGCAAAACCCCAAACATTTAAAATTCTAAAATTAGTATTTTCCTCAAAGCAAACGTACAGGTTCACAACTTTGCATCATTTTGGTTTAACTTTATTTAAATTTATTTATTCTCAGCTCACAGAATGTTTTATTACCTGTTCTCTCCTTTAAATGATTGTTTCAGTGAACTGCATTCTGATACTATCATTATCATCATTATCATTTATTAGTCACTTTTTGCACAAAAAGCGACCCATTTTTTAAAATGGAGAGAAAAATGGGAAATAACAATTTTAAACAAGTTGTTCAGTCAGTTACTATAGCCATGTGCTATAGTGATTCCTTTGGTAGCATCCAGAAGCCGTTTTCATTAAAGAAAAGGCATTTTGAAGTCACTCACTCACTCACTCACTCTCTCTCACACACAAACACACACACACACAAACAAACACTATCTTCTGATTTAGGGTGACAAAATACTGTAGCCCAACTTGTTAAGGCACCTGACGCCCCAATCTACCTATATATTTACAGTACTTAGAAGGAGAAGTTACAGTTGCCAAACCTTTTCTCCAGTATTGTAAAAAGCAAGCAACACTCTATCTATCTATCTATCTATCTATCTATCTATCTATCTATCTATCTATCTATTTCTAATTCAATGAAAGTGCAGTTCACAATCCAATGGGCAGAAAGTGGAGTCCATTTTTCTATTGTTCATATACAAGTCCATCCCGAACAAGGATTTTACCTTGAAATTTATCCCTTTCTGTGATATCAAGTGCTTTGATTTACCACTTTTTGACAGTTTGCACCATTGCCAAGTTCAAGGGTTGGGATAGATAATATGTACACTGGTCTGATAAAGGAACCTGTTGGTGAAGCCCAGTTGTTTTCGGTGGGTCTAGCAGTGGAGTCTAGTCAAAAAGCAAAACAATTTGCAGTGGTACCTTGGTTTAAGAACAGTCCGGTTTAAGAACGATTTGGTTTACAAACTCTGCAAAACTGGAAATAGTGTCTTGGCTTGAGAACTTTACTTTGGTCTAAGAATAGAATCTGAATGGTGGAAGGGCACCGGGCGGTGGGAGGCCTTATTAGGGAAAGCGCGCCTCAGTTTAAGAACGGTTTTGGTTTAAGAACGGACTTCCGGAACGGATTAAGTTCGTAAACCAAGGTACCACTGTATTCACCTAAGCTGCACAGCATCTCCCCCACCCCCAAATATCCAGTGGCTCAGAGTGAAAAACAAGCTACAACAATTTTCCCTCTTCCTTTTCTGGCAAAAGCAAAGGATCCCCCCCCCCCCCGCTTTTCTGGTTTGTTAGCAATTGTAATAGAATTGCCTTCCAAACTGCATTGTTAGGCCCTGATAAGATCTATTTCCGCATCAGATGTAGTTTTGAAGCATAATTGTGCATGTTGTAAACTGTAAAAAGAGCCCTGAGCTGTTTAGGCATGTTCCAAATGTTTCTGCTTAAGGCAGTTTTCTCCAGTGATACATAAATGCTACACTGGTTGTTCAGTACCACAAATGAACTGTCACCAATGCAGAGTTGATGGGTGGGGAAGGTCCCCCCCCCCCCCGGGCAAACAAGACAAAGGATACATATAAGTAAAGAGGTTGGTAGAAACTTTGGACTTCTTTGTGGGGATTACACGAGGAAATTGTGCAGGCATGTGTGGGAATGACTGAGATCTGGTGCTGGCAAGCCACACCGATCTGCGAGAGTGTGGGCATTAGCACGGCAAGCCGGCTAATGTCAGAATGGGAAACACGTGAAGAAGGACAGGTCAGAGGCTCAGGTCAGCAGGGCAACAGGTCACAACAGAGCTAGAAGGATCAAGGAGGATCTGGATGGAACTGGATGAATCAGGACAAACCAGATGGGTCAAGCCAAGGAGGGTAACACAATGGGAACTAGGAGGGGGTGTTTACAGAGTGACATGTGCTTGGAGCATGGACAGAGGGCATGGCAAAACAACACGTGGGCTATGGAGGATGTCTTAGGGAGTGACCGGGTGTGACGTTACAGGAAACATCACCTTGTATGGGACTGCACTGCTGTAATTGGCTAGAAGTTACACTGTCGTTGAAATGATTAACTGTCATCCTGAGCTTTCAATAAAAGGAAGCCCTCGAGCTCTGCTCTTGGTCGCCTTCCCATTGAGTTCAACCTGCCTCGAGTCGTGCCGTCTTTGCCCCAGACAACACTTCTTCTAATCATAATGTGTGCTAGAGAAGGCATCATTTCCCATAGAATATGAAAATAAAGGGACCAGGAGCTCAAGAAAACATATTCTGAAAATATGGAGCCATGGGAAATTCAAAGAACAATTGCAGCATTTTCCATGAAAGTAGCATAACATGAAACAGTCAAAAGTTTAAAAGTAACCCAGGCCTTTTCCACAGTCCATGTTGATAGAAAAAGCAAACACATTTTATTATTTTGCCACCGTCACCACCACTCCCAGCTGCCTATAGCAAGTAGAAATGTGTTAGATAAGGGACAACTCTGTTTCCTGTTAACAGTGCAATCCTATTAGCCCCGATCTCCATCTGCTGTTGGGGATGGGGGTCATTACTGAATTCTAACACCAACATTGTTAATTTATGCTGGAGTTGCACCACTGTGCAGATAGTATATACAGACATCCCTGTGTTTATGTGGGCTTACGTGAAATCGCGTAAAGTAGGAAGCTCTCCAGCTCTCTCCTGCCATTTCCTGGTTTGTCTTGGATGCTTTAGTTGAGCTTCCTGCATTGCAGGGGGTTGGACTAGATGACCCCCGTGGTCCCTTCCCACTCTACAATTCTGTGATTCTATTTGTTTATGCGTGTATAACATGCATAAGTGGAGGGATGCCTGTACTGCTCATTTAACCCCAGAAGGACACTACTGATACCTGCAGAAAATTTACGGTAGGCCAGCTTTGGTTGGGAAGGGAATCCTATGCTCCTTATTTAGTCCTGCACTCAATAACAGCGAAAAAGGTAGCATAAATTTAAGAACAATAACAAAGGGAGAGCCTCACCCCACCACCACCTTTCATTCCCCCTGCCTCCACAGCCTCACCTGGGGATAGGATTCTCTCAGGAGACAAAAACAGCAACCCACCAAGACTGTGGAAGCCTCAGCATGGGAACACAAACAGCAAAAGCAGGTAAGTGGGAGAGAAGCAACTGGCTGGAGGAGGGTGAGACTGGTCCCTTTGTATTTATTTTTAATTATCATCTTTATTATTTTAATCCACTCTTCACCCTAAGGTCCGAGTGCATGTTACAATTAAAACACAATACTAAAAACAGTTTTATTTATTTATTTATTAAATTTGAATACAGCCCTTCATCCAAAGATCACAGGGTGGTTCACAACATAAAAATGCAAAATGAGGATCACAAAATACACCACCATCATCAAACCAACTGATATCCCCCCTCCAACAAACACATTTATAATGCAATAGTACCGTATGGTCAGCCAGTCAAAGGCCTGGTTATAGAGAAATGTTAGCTTAGCTTAGCACCTAAACCACCTATTCACGATATGGATCCTTTGTCATAAGTGGATGCATGCTTTCAAGATCTGAATGAGGGCAGTTGTTTAAAACATTAGTGTTCTCATAGTTCCCAAGCCAGATTCCACAATCCACGCCTAGCAAGAAACACAAATCATTCCAGAGTTTTAAAAGCAAGGCCACTCCTATCTGATAGGAAGATCTGCCCTTGAAAATACAAGAAACTGCATGCCAAGAGGAAAATATTTTCAAGAACTTACATAAGGAACTCCACCTCTGCCTGTTCCAAGCGCCAATCAAGATCAGTAGAAAGTGTTTTGAACTACCGTAAACTATACTGTCAAAAGAAAAACACTCCTTTCACCTCTCCCCTTCAATCGCATGGATGTTCACTTACCAATACTTCCAGAACAGTTCTAAAGAATGTAATGGGAGTATAAAACAGAAAGAGATACAGTGGGTTTGGGAAGGATTTTAATAGGATTTGATAAAAGTTTGGTTCTAACAAAAGCATGGACCTTAATAGATTGCTTTTTAAAAATAAAAGAATTCTCTCACAGATAAATTCCTATTCAAATACAAATTGCTTCATTGATTGGCAAGATTGATATATTCTTCTCTGTGTAGAAAAGGGTGAAATCCTTTCTTCATGTAAGTCTAATTATGATGCCAGACCTCTACTTGGGAGTTCCTTCCCATGTGGCCTTAGGCAATCAAATTAGGGTGTAGCACTGTATTATTTCTCTCACAGGAAATTCAGTGATTCAGTCGCAGAATGTAATGGAGTCTCAAAACACCATCTAGCAGAGTTCCTTATACCCATCTAATGTTTTATAAATTATCTAGCCTTGTCTTTTAAAATAGTCAAGAAATACTAAAATTAAATGATGTGATCCATTGCCTACCCCCAAGGGTGCAAGAGCGGGGAAATGGGAAGAGGGATCCAAAGAGGCCCTCAGTCACTCATGCATGGCATGCCAGCCATTATTTCAGTGGGAAGCACATATGAGTACAGTTTAGAGTCTAACCCACCCACCCTTTTGTGGGCTGCTGTACCCACCAGTCGTTAGATTTCTACATTTGCAATACTGAAGTTGTCTGCTCATGTCTTAGGGTTGATTTGCGTGTGCATGCCTATCATTTGATAATTTCCTTACTTGCATTTGTCAGAGCAATCAAAGATCAAACACCAAAGCTTTTTTTAAAAAAACAAAACAAAACCCACTGTTGTCAGTGCAAACACAATTTACACTGCAGCCATATCATACATGCAGCAAAAAAAGGGGCTGTGCATACATTTCCATTTACTCTGGCTCCAGGGCACTCCCATTGCTGTGTCTGAAGCCACGGTCACATGACTTTAGCCACAATCTATATCTCAGGGGTCCCCAAACTAAGGCCTGGGGGCCCAATCGCCTTCTAAATCCGGCCCGTGGACGGTCCAGGAATCAGCATGTTTTTACATGAGTAGAATGTGTGCTTTTATTTAAAATGCATCTCTGGGTTATTTGTGAGGCCTCCCTGGTGTTTTTACATGAGTAGAATGTGTGCTTTTATTTAAAATGCATCTCTGGGTTATTTGTGAGGTATAGGAATTCGTTCATATTTCCCCCCCAAAAAATATATTCCGGCCCCCCACAAGGTCTGACAGACAGTGGAACAGCTCCCTGCTGAAAAAGTTTGCTGACACCTGCTATATCTATTCTATAGTTTCTGGAGAAATACAGCAGTTGGATGCATTTTCCCTCAAGCAAGCTTGCATTTGATTTGAAAATGTAAGCTGTGTTCACATTGTAGTTAAGGTGAAGTGTACATATAGCTGTTGCTCATGTAGAGATGGCAGTGCAGGTCAGGTGACAGCTCCACAAATAGGAGTTTGGAAGGTTGCAGATACATCAGGTGAAGACATGCCCGCCTCTCTCTGGTGTGTACAGCAATGTAAAAATGCAACTTGAAATACAGTAGTGGGAAACAACATCACCGTGTTTTAAGACACTAACTTGTACATAGCCAAAGTCACCAACTGGAGATAAATCAAATGAGCTAGATGTTTGCGTGAATTAACCCTTAGTGTCGTGACTCACTTAATTTTCTGTATTTGGAATGAGGCATATGAGAGATTCCTCCAACAACCCTGACCTTTTTGTTTCCCTATAGCCCCTCAGCAGCAGCCTTCAGATGACTAGGGTATAGATACGGTAGATTACTTCCAAGTAAGTAAAAAATATTATTTTGCTTGCTGATTGTTTGGAAGAGATTATTATTTATCTGACGGTGCAAAAGGTTGAGTTCAGGGTATAGCTTGATTTATCTCTTTTATGTGTCAAAGCCTTAATTTATTTGTCCTTATCTTACATCCTGTGGTTTATGTAAACTTAATAAGCTCTTGCATTTTCTGTTCCATTGTAGTTAGTAATGGTTTAACATTCAGTCTAGGGTGCTAGATAAAGTTGTTGAATCACCAGTTAACATCTGCAGCTAGTGATACAGAGATAAAGCCTACTTCATTTATGAATTATATTGTGATTGATCAAGTAATCCTCCAAAACTGGTGGATAGCATGGCTACTAATGGATAGGAAGGCCCAAAAGTCAATGAAGCCTGCAGTTCCATCTTCCATTCAGTAACCTAGGGAGTAAGTAGGTAATATAGGTGAATGGAGTATTATTCTACAGTGGTACCTCAGGTTACAAACGCTTCTGGTTACAAACTCCGCTAACCCCAGAAATAGTACCTCAGGTTAAGAACTTTGCTTCAGGATGAGAACACAAATCGTGCTCCGGCGGCGCGGCAGCAGGAGGAGGCCCCATTAGCTAAAGTGGTATCTCAGGTTAAGAACAGTTTCAGGTTACGAATGGACCTCCGGAACGAATTAAGTTCTTTACCAGAGGTACCACTGTAATGCCCAATAAACTTCAAATATTGAATGGTACCCAGTATCTGGTATGAGGATATCATAGTGGTATCAAAAGCTGAAATGATATTGGGAACAGCAGAATCACACTCTTCCTATCTCACTCCCCCAATAATTTTTTATTGTTTTCTCAGATTTCTTTACATCAACAAATACAGTTTACATTTATACAGCAAATAGCTTTGTCAAGCTTTGACTTCCCCCCTCCCTTAAACAGGTAATTTATTTCACTTTACTCCGCATTTTACGATTTTACGATACTAAATACTAACTCAATACCAAATACTATAAGAATGCTGAATCAATGTTGTAGGGTCTAAATTCTTGTAATTCTCCTTTGCATAATCCATAAAGTTACTCCATTCTTTTTTTTTTTTTTTTTTAACATAATTTTTATTGGTTTTTACAAATTACAAAAGATGGTACATACATAAACACCTTTTCCACCTTCTTCCCACCCCCCTCCATGGGTCCTCCCCTGCCACAGAAGTATCCCACGCAGGTGATCAGTCAGAAGTGGTCCATTTTATGATTGGGTTTCTGTCCTCCTCCCCCTCCCCTGCCCCCCAAGCCCCCCCCTGCCACCAGGGAGCTCCAGTGAACCAGGGCAGTACGCAGGAGTTCATCCATCCAACCATCTATTGTCATACCAAAAAAAAAAAAGAAAATACAAAAAGAGAAAAAGAGAAAAAAGAGAAGAGGAAAAAAAAAAGACAAAAAGGAAAAAAGACAAAAAAAAAATTTCATCATAATTGTTAAATTCATAATTGTTAAACCATATTTTGTGGGCTTCCCCACCCTCCCACCCTTCCCCGGTTTTCCTCCCTTATTTATCATCTTCAACAGTTTCATAGTTCATATTTTATAACATACACCTTTATATCTTATACCACTTTTAAACTATTATCATTTTCGCCTATTGTCCAATCACTGAGAAATCAAACTCCCATTTTTTCTTCCCGTGCCTAATTTTTACCCCTCTATAGGCCTCCATATTTTCACCTTTTTCCAGAATCAATTCACTTTTTAAACCTATAACTATTCCCAAACTAACCTTACTCCCCCCGAGTACCTGCTCCACCCCTCCAATCCAGCAAGTTCCATAGTCAGCAGTCCAGTTATAGTCCTATTAACCCATCCTTACAATCACCACTTCACTTTCCCTTCACCCCACCCCCTGTTTGCAGTCTTTTGCCATCCAGGCCTCCATATCAGACCCCTGAGCTTCTTCTCTTCTCTGCTTAATTTTTCCTTCTTCCCTGTGGTCATTCTGGAGTTCCAGTAAATCCAGTCGTGCCCCCCTCGAAGGGGAGGCACTCCATCCAACTTTTTGTAGAGTAAAATCATCATTTTTTTCGTGATGGGCTTCATTTTGTGTTAAATCATCACAGTCGTCATCATTGTCATTCTCACATTCATCTTCTTCAGTTTCAAAAGCTTCATCTTCTAAGAAATCATATTCTGTCATCACAATCTGGAATTGTTGCTGTAACACTAGCCGTTGTGTCTCCTCTTGACATAGTTCTATTCTTGTTTCCCACATTAAGGTCAAAACAGTCCGCTGAAACTCAGGCGGGTACCTTTTTGTTGACATAGTTCAGTCCTGTCAAGGTCAAAACTTGTCACATGGGGTGGAATATGATCGCAGTCTATTTTCTCGACTCCATTTTAACAAGCTGGCTGCATTCTTAAAAATAAAGTTCGAACTCACATTTCAAAAGCATATAAACCAAAAAAAAATTCCCAAAAAGTCCAGAGATAAAGATAGAAATAAAATTTAACTATAAATCCTGGTCAGCTCACTGGGTTTTCTGGGCTGCCGGCTCCCGAAAGTTACTCCATTCTTTTCTGAATTTTGTGTCATCCTGATCTCGGATTTTGCATGTCAGTTTGGCCAACTCTAAATATTCCAACATCTTCACTCGCCATTCCGCAATTGAAGGTAATTCCTGTGATTTCCATCTCTGGGCTATTAATAACTCTTGCCACCACTGTGGCATACATGAACAGTCTTTGGTCTGCTTTTTAAATTTAATTTCCCATCAGCCCTAACAGAAAGGCCTCAGGATTTTTTGGGAACGCATACCTAAATAATTTTTTTAACTCATTATAAACTGATTCCCAAACAATTTTCACTTTGTCACATGACCACCACATGTGATAGAAATCACCATCTGGTACCTTACACTTCCAGCGTGCTTTGTCCTTCTTTCTATACATTCTCGCCAGTTTTACTGGCGTCATATACCAGCGGTATATCATTTTCATTACATTCTCTTTTAAAACTATGCATGCTGTGAATTTAAGGTTTTCCTTCCATAATTTTATCTACTCTTCAAACTCAATATTGTGCCCAAGATCTATTGCTCATTTTATCATACATTCTTTTACTGTCTCATCCATAGTGTACCAATCCAACAACAGATTATACATTTCCGACAATAATTTAACATTGTTTTCTAGCAACTCAATTTGAAATTTTGATCTTTTCTTTTCAAATCCTATTTTTTTCTAATCCGCCTTGAATAAATCATTGACCTGGTGGTATTGCAACAAACCTGAAAAATGATCTTGTATCTGGTTGCATGGTTTTAATTGAAATCCAGATTCCGTCTCTATAATTAATTCTTCATATGTTACCACTCTCTCTTCCATATTTATTTTTTAAACTGACAATATATTAATTGGAGAAATCCACCATGGGGTTTTGCTTTCTAATAGCCTCTTGGTTCTGTCCCAGACCTCACAGATTGATCTTTTAATTATGTGGTTTAGGAAACCCTTATGAGCTTTGACCTTATCCTGCCATAGGTACGAGTGCCAGCCGAATCTATTTCATACCCTTCTAAATGCTGCTTCATAATAAAGTTTTAACTCCAGCATGGCAAATCCACCTCTTTCCTTTTTATCTACTAAAATTTTCATTTTTATCCTTGGTTTTTCCCCCAACCACACAAATCTTGATAAGGTCCTCTGCCATTCTTTAAATTGGTTTACCCCTCTAACCACAGGGATATTCTGGAACAAGAACAACATTCTAGGTAGCACATTCATTTTTACCACAGCGATTCTACCTGAGAATGATAATTTTAACCTTTTCCAATCTTCTAAATCTTTTTTTATTTCTTTCCAGGCGGATTCGTAATTGTCTTTGTACAAATTGATATTCTTCTCTGTCAGCCAGAATCCCAGATGCTTTACTTTCTTTGCCACCATAATTCCAATTTCATTCTGCAGTTCTTTGGGCTCTTCCTTGGTCATATTTTTCACTAATAATTTTGTCTTTATTTTATTGAGTTTAAAGCCTGCCATTTGTCCAAATTCTTCCGTCATCTTCAATGCTTCTTGTAGGCTCATTTTTGGTTGTTCGACTGTGAGGACCAAATCGTCCACAAATGCTTTTAGTTTGTGTTCTTTGAGCCCGATCCTTATTCCTCTAACTTCCAATTGCTCTATCAAATATTTATTCAACACCTCCAGGACCGTAATAAATAGCAACGGTGACAGTGGGCAGCCCTTAGATATCTCAAATTTATCTGTTAAATTATTATTAATTATCAATTTTGCATTTTGTTCTGAATATATCACACTGATACCTTTTAAAAATGTTTCTCCTATTTCCATCTCTCTCAAATTTTCTATCATAAAATGCCATGAGATGTTTCTCCATGTCAATAAACATCAACACTGCCTGTTTATCACACCTGTTCTCCAAATACTCACACTCTTCCTATCACTCAGGCAAGAGGTTCTTTTGAATCTCAGCAGATGGAGGACTATCAGACTGTCAGGTGAAGAAGAAAGTGGTTTATTAATTGGAAAATATTAATAATAAGATAAAATAGCACTTAAAATAAGGGACCAAGCAAAAAATACAAGAACAAAAGGCTATTAGAGAGATCACTGCAAAAGTGAAGTTCATGGTTCCTCTCAATTGCTGTGGAGATCCCGGGAACATTAGTTTGGGCCAACATCCTCTGGAAAGTCTTGTGCGAGAAGTCTCCGAGAACTGCTGAAACTGAGCTCTTATACAGGGGTTTGAGAGCATGATCTAATAACAGGCGTGCTAATGAAGTCACTTTGTTCTCATAGCCTTGATGGTCAGCCAACAGGCGTATCCATGGGGCCGAACTAGGTACAGGTCACTTGTCAGGCATCTTGTTCTCTCCAGGTGGGCCAGGTGTTTGGTAGTTGGTCAAGCCAGGATGTTTCAGCAGATATATAAAGATTTAAAGCTACAGTTACATCAAAACCAGGAGCACCACCAACTGGCCATTTTTTGGGTAATACAATGACCAAGGCAAATGCAGTCCTGAATCCAGATTGGAATGGGTCTAGACCAGGCATCCCCAAACTTCGGCCCTCCAGATGTTTTGGACTACAATTCCCATAATCCCTGACCACTGTTCCTCTTAGCTAGGGATCATGGGAGTTGTAGGCCAAAACATCTGGAGGGCCGCAGTTTGGGGATGCCTGGTCTAGATAATCAGTTTCTCCAAGAATGCCTGCAAAGGGGAGTACTTGCAACTGGGTAAAAGGGTAAAGGTACCCCTGACCATTAGGTCCAGTCATGACCGACTCTGGGATTGCAGCGCTCATCTCACATTATTGGCCGAAGGAGCCGGCGTATAGCTTCCAGCTCATGTGGCCAGCATGACAAAGCTGCTTCTGGCGAACCAGAGCAGCAAACGGAAACGCCGTTTACCTTCCTGCCAGAGCAGTACCTATTTATCTACTTGCACTTTGACGTGCTTTTGAACTGCTAGGTTGGCAGGAGCTGGGACCGAGCAATGGGAGCTCACCCCATCGTGGGGATTCAAACAGCTGACCTTCCGATCGGGAAGCCCTAGGCTCTGTGGTTTAACCCACAGCGCCACCCATGTCAGTATTATCAGGCTGTAAAACTGGAGCAGATCCCACAAAACCCTGCTCGATGGAGCATTAGAAAGCTCAATCAGTGTTGCATCAGTTGTGGTATTGTCCTTAAAGTGCCCAACAAACAAGCCAGAGGGTCTCTGTGGTATCCTGGGCTCCATCCACTAAGATAAGTGTCAACAGTCTACAGACCACCCTGAAGAACCCTGCTCAATGACAAGATGGAAGCAGTAAATTAGCTTCCTATTTGCTGCTTTCACTGCCCCACAGTAGGTAGGCATGGCTATGCACTCCCATGTGTTACTTGGGCCTCCAAAGTAAGTACTAAATCCAATGGTATTTCCAAACTTGAAGATTTAAGGGGAAGTGCAACCCATCCAGACCAGATTAAACACCACCTCCCAAATTCATCATCAAAACCACCTGTATTTCCATTTCATCTGGATTGTGTTTGAGTTTTTTGGCCCTCCAAGTAATTGCTGACTCCACTTGTTTAAAATCTCCAGCTCTTCTCCTGATGAAAGAAGAGTTTCATGTCACCAGCTTATTGATGACTATTAGACTACGGTATTATTGATGAACTATTAGAACAATATTTCCCAGCAACTTTACATAGGCAATAAATAGCATGGAGGGCAGAACATACTGGTAGTTCTATAATTCCCCATGACACAATTTTCAGAGCAACTGTCCCCCCCCCCCCCCACTCCCAGTACCAGTACCTGGAATCAATGAGATAAGTATGAATGGGATTGCAGTTCCCCAGATTCTGAATTCTGAAAGCCAAAGGACACAATTTTGATAGTACTGAAGTGCTCAGAGGTTCAGGAAAATTACAATGACCACATTCCCCTGTCATTTTCCCATGAAAGTTTTTCATCAGAATGATAGTGTTCCAATGCCAAAACTATACCTGAAGCCAGATTGAAATCCAGATATTCTGTGTTTGGAGTTGAGAGGCCATCATTACGCAAACACCACTTCAAAAAGAGGGGCAAGGAAGTGGAATTTGAAGCTGGTCAAAAGTTGAAACAATCTCCATGCTTCAAAAATAATTTCTTTAAGTGTCATCCTTGAAGGCACAAGGTTTTTCCCCCACTTCCTGGAAATGGCTATTCAACTCCTCTCAATCTGATGAAATTAACAAGGAAGCAAATAAGTGGTGAGGTGCATGCAGCTTCACCAACAAATTACCAATACTGTAGAATCAGAAGAAATGTACAACTTGCACATAGTAGTCTCTCACACTTTAGCTCTAGTTACAGGTAGGTAGCCATGTTGGTCTTCTGTGGTCGAAACAAAATAAAAAAATTCCTTCCAGTAGCACCTTAGAGACCAACCAAGTTTGTCATTGCTATGAGCTTTTGTGTGCATGCACACGAACGACCTTAGCTTTGTGCTCCCTGTGCTTCCAGGTGCCTTTGCAGCACCTGGAATTTTGCCTATTGTCCTTATAGCTTGAGTAAGTTTTTAATTCCAGTCGAGCTCACATATTTCCATCCCATTGCAGAATTAGGACAGCAAATATTCTAACAGAATTCTGTGCCTTCACACAGCTCAGCCGATCAGTCAGAGCCTGAGGCTTCACCATCACAAATGTAGTACACCAGAGATAACGTTGAGGAAGCTTTATGCTTGGTGTATAAAACTCTAGTGTCTGGAACCATGAGGCTGAATAATAAATGGACCAATCACTTCGTAACTGAAATGTGCTACATAAGTTTCCTTTGAGTCCATAAGCAGCATCAGGGTGGAAAATTTGCCCACCCCCCACCCCCCAAGCAAAGAAGAGCTCAACAACTTTTGTGTCTGGATTTTCAATTTTTGAAATATAATGGGTGTGGGTGTATGCAAAACTCCTATAACAATCAGAGTTATCTGGTTCAGAGATCTGGTTCAGTTCTAGCTATTAAGCCCCCCCCCCCAAGGGGTGTTAGATCCTTGGCACAAGACCCATTTTGTGTAAGATCTGTAATTATGCAGCTGCCATAGTGACTGTGAAATTCAGAGAGAGCTCTGTAAATGTCATGTGATAACACTTACCATGAAAAGTACCAACTTGTTAAGTAATTTACACCATAATAATTAAAAGCTAATCACTTGGGATTCAGCACTATCTGAAGTATATGCTGTTTCTCCCCAGGAATGTTCTTTCTGAGCTATATTTTGCAAGGACAAAAAGTTATTCTCTCTGGAATTGGTACTCTCTGATCCTAGGTACATTCATTTACTGAGAAAATGGCTGTCAATAACAATAACAATAATAAGGGACTTGAGGCCCAGTGGAGAATGTGGTGTCTTTATGGCATATGGTTTATTTACACATATATACAACCTGAGTCTATAATGGAGGGGCTCACAGCATTGACACTCCAAGAGAGTCTTGCTTCTCCCAGAGCCACAGCATTGGCTTCAGAAAGACACCAACCTTTCTTCAGTTTTACAGGCTGAATCTATTTTCTTCCAGCCTTTATCATCCCCAGCTGCAATCCTAAACTCTCCACTCTGCTTTGTCTCTCTTAGAGTCTGGGGAGGGGTTCCTCCCATCTGGCTGGCAGAGGCTCTGCGTTGCTCATAGCCCATCTCCCTGTCTTTGTTCTCTGTTAATGGACCATTGTGATGGACAGCAGAGCCAGACCAGAGTCTGGTGATGCAGTACATCAGAATTCCACCAGAGGGGTAGAGCCTTTCTCTGATTGGCTACCAGAGGGGGTGGAGCTAGCACTTTGGGAGGGAGTGCTGGCTCCACCCTACTAGAATCATAGAATCGTAGAGTTGGAAGAGACCACAAGGGCCATCCAGTCCAACCCCCTGCCAAGCAGGAAACACCATCAAAGCATTCCTGACATATGCCTGTCAAGCCTCTGCTTAAAGACCTCCAAAGAAGGAGACTCCACCACACTTCTTGGCAGCAAATTCCACTGTCGAACAGCTCTTACTGTCAGGAAGTTCTTCCTAATGTTTAGGTGGAATCTTCTTTCTTGTAGTTTGAATCCATTGCTCCGTGTCCGCTTCTCTGGAGCAGCAGAAAACAACCTTTCTCCCTCCTCTATATGGCGTCCTTTAATATATTTGAACATGGCTATCATATCACCCCTTAACCTTCTCTTCTGCAGGCTAAACATACCCAGCTCCCTAAGCCGTTCCTCATAAGGCATCGTTTCCAGGCCTTTGGCCATTTTGGTTGCCTCTTCTGGACCTGTTCCAGCTTGTCAGTATCCTTCTTGAACTGTGGTGCCCAGAACTGGACACAGTACTCCAGGTGAGGTCTGACCAGAGCAGAATACAGTGGTACTGTTACTTCCCTTGATCTAGATGCTATACTCCTATTGATGCAGCCCAGAATTGCATTGACTTTTTTAGCTGCTGCATCACACTGTTGATATACTGCTCTCAAGCCAGGTGTCACCCATCCTGTATTCGTGCCTTTCATGTTTTTTCGCCCAAGTGTAGTACTTTACATTTCTCTCTGTTAAAATTCATCTTGTTTGCTTTGGCCCAGTTGTCTAATCTGTTAAGGTCATTTTGAAGTGTGATCCTGTCCTCTGGGGTATTAGCCACCCCTCCCAATTTGGTGTCATCTGCAAACTTGCTCAGGATGCCCTCAAGCTCATCATCCAAGTCATTGATAAAGATGTTGAATAAGACTGGGCCCAAGACAGAACCCTGTGGCACCCCACTAGTCACTACTCTCCAGGATGAAGAGGAGCCATTGATGAGCACCCTTTGGGTTTGGTCAGTCAGCCAGTTACAAATCCACTGAATGGTAGCATTGTCTAGCCCACATTTTACCAGCTTCTTTACAAGAATATCAATACTATTAAGAGCCTGACTTCTAGTTTAACTCTCCAAGCATTGATTAAACTTCAACACTTACTAAATCCAGGAATTATGTGTGTCTGGCACCCACAAACTCATAACAATATGCTTAACCTTTTAATGAGGGTGAAAGAGGAGAGCGTAAAATATGGTCTGAAGCTCAACATCAAAAAAACTAAGATCATGGCCACTGGTCCCATCACCTCCTGGCAAATAGAAGGGGAAGAAATGGAGGCAGTGAGAGATTTTACTTTCTTGGGTTCCATGATCACTGCAGATGGTGACAGCAGTCACAAAATTAAAAGACGCCTGCTTCTTGGGAGAAAAGCAATGATAAACCTGTACAGCATCTTAAATAGCAGAGACATCACCTTGCCAACAAAGGTCTGTATAGTTAAAGCTATGGTTTTTCCAGTAGTGATGTATGGAAGTGAGAGCTGGACCATAAAGAAGGCTGATCGCCAAAGGATTGATGCTTTTGAATTATGGTGCTGGAGGAGACTCTAGAGAGTCCCATGGACTGCAAGAAGATCAAACCTATCCATTCTGAAGGAAATCAGCCCTGAGTGCTCACTGGAAGGACAGATCGTGAAGCTGAGGCTCCAATACTTTGGTCACCTCATGAGAAGAGAAGACTCCCTGGAGAAGACCCTGATGTTGGGAAAGACAGAAGGAGAAGGGGACAGAGGACGAGATGGTTGGACAGTGTTCTCAAAGCTATGAACATGAGTTTGACCAAACTGCGGGAGGCAGTGGAAGACAGGAGTGCCTGGCGTGCTATGGTCCATGGGATCATGAAGAGTCGGACACGACTAAACAACAACAAAGCAGGGAAGAGTTGAAAGCTGGAGCTGCAGCCAAAGGCCATTAACTTTGGCACAGCTTTGTCTTTTAGAAATGCCTTCTTTATTTGCATCCAGTATTCATCCTGCTGTACTCATAAACAATGGGAAATACTGGTAACTATAAAACCTATTTTGGGAGAACATTTCTCCCTCTAGTGGTCAGTCTTTAACTGCAGGCTTGCTGGTATTTCTCTCCTTTCGACATAGTTTTAACCCTTTAGCTCAATCAGTTGTCCAAGCTGTTCATTGAAATGCTGGATAAACAGTCATCAGACTTAAGAGCATCTGTCACCAACCCATAAGCACATAAATGCCACACATGTTCTATTTATTTGGTTTTGGAGCAGCTGGTGCTCCTTCACAAGGACAAAACTTTACAAGAGTGGATAACAGTGACCTACATGGACCACTCATCTGACAGAACTTAGAACTTAAATACTTTTTGTAAACTGATTATTGTTCTTTTTGTAAACTGCTTTAAGGTTGGTTTGTTTTCTTTTAAAGTCACATGATATATAAATTTGTGAAATAAATTTTACATAGGTAAAGGTAAAGGGACCCCTGACTGTTAGGTCCAGTTGCGGACGACTCTGGGGTTACTGCGCTTATCTCTGTGGTTTAACCCACAGCGCCATCCCCGTTTTACATACACAGCATCAAATTGTTCCTATGTGTAAAATGGTCTCTCTTTTATCACATCACTTCTAATAAAACATGGTTTTTGCTTAACAAGCCTCTTTTACATACAGTATCTTACTTTTGTGCTTAAATAACAGTGCTCCCTCCCCCTCCCTGGCATGCAGGTATCCCTGTCTTGCCTCCACCCCACGGCTAGGATGGAACATGAATCTGGGGTCAGGGAGCATCTGCCAGGCAAGGACCTTGTAAAGTCTTCCAATGGGGAGGTGTGGGTGGAGAGCACTCTTTTCAGTCCTTGCTTATGGAACAATTTGGAAGTTGGCAAATGAGCTTGGAAGTTAAATCTTCTTGGGTTATAGCTCAGCCTCTTAACTAGTAGACTGCACCACACATTCCAGGTTACATAGTTCCTGGCTAGTTCTCCCATGGCTACATAAATATTCACGGTCCCATTTAACATGAGATTGGCTGTGCTAATACGTATTTGTTTCAGTTGGAAGCCAAAATCTCTTACAGATTTTTTTAAAAGCAGATGCTCAAGAGGGAAAATATTACGAGTCAGACCTTTGCTATGCTTAAACTGCGCAATACTTGGGCTTGGGCAGTTTTAACTTATGACTATATATTGATAGCACTTCCTTTGGCTGCTGCTTCTCTTTGACCACACAAAAATTTTGACGGAGTTTTTCCAAAAGGGCAATTTCCCAGGCTTTATTACATGGATATGAGGGTGAATGTGAGTTGCCACAGGCATCCAGCTACATCAGTAGAATACTTGTAGACGGTGAGACCCACCTAATTCAGAACTTCTTAATGTGCAATATTGATACAGCAAAGGCCTTGAAAGAACAGTTTTGTCTACAATAGGCAAAACAAAAATCCAAGAGAAACAAAATACAAAGATACATGAATACATGCAACTACAAACAGATGTTCTGTTATATAGCTGCTCAACAGTGACTTAGCGAGCCTATAGTATTAAACTTAAATCTGGTCATGTGACAAGGCCAGGGATTAAAACCTTGGGGTTTTTTTTGCCAGCATCCCTCTCTGTTAAAGCTTCATTCTGGTTCTTTAGCAACGACAATCCATCTGTTAAATACTACTGTGATTTCGTAACAGAACTTTGAGCCCAAAGGTAAACTCAGCATACAGTGGTACCTCGAGTTAAGAACTTAATTCATTCCGGAGGTCCGTTCTTAACCTGAAACTGTTCTTAACCTGAGATACCACTTGAGCTAATGGGGCCTCCCGCTGCCACCCTGTTGCCGCTGCGCGATTTTTGTTCTCATCCTGAGATAAAGTTCTTAACCCGAGGTACTATTTCTGGGTTAGCAGAGTCTGTAACCTGAAGCGCCTGTAACCTGAATCGTCTGTAACCTGAGGTACCACTGTATTGCCTTTTAGATGCAGGCAAAAGCGCTATTCGCAGATAAGCCCTGTGGTGGAATTTCTATAGCAGGGGTGAGGATCTGTTTAGGTGTAAGGGTATATTTTTCCAAATATTTGTAGTTCTTTGCTGTTTTATTGTTTTCTGTCCTGGGGGTCTTTTGGGGGAAGTGTGGGATAGAAACCTAATAAATTAAAGGAAACAAACGCTTTCCCTCCACACTGGGGCCATTCATGGTCAGATGCAGGAATCTGTCCTTTCCCGTGGTCTCCTGCTGCCATTAACAACTTGCTGTGTTGAGTTATTTGGAAAGGCATCCATACAGCAGCTGATACGGGAGCTGCAGCTTTGGTTTGCTTCTCCCTTGCACTCCTCTAGCATTCCGCAACATGGTAATTAACTGCACATCTGCCTGTGACGTGGGCTGGTGCGCTTTGTCCCAGACTATCAACAGCAATCCCTTGGAAAGCAGCTGGAGACACAGCTGACAGCAGGCTGAAGCACATTTATTCCGTGCCATAGCAAGCGACTGCCTGAGAAAATTGCAGCGTCACACTATGCTTCCCTTCCTCATTCAGGCACACTCATGAGGAAGGAAATGGCAATTATTTTATTTTAGGCAAGTGCCCTTGGCAGCCCCTTTTTTCTGGCAGCAGAAATATTGTCCTTTCATTTCTCATGGTTAACACATAGAGGTGATGGCAAAAGCTTAAAATGCTACATTTATTCCAGAAGAGAAATAGTAAATGGCTCCATGAAATTGCCTTTGATGCACTGAATCCCTGAGAAAGCCCAACTGAACACAGAGAAAAATTAGGAAATAGCACATTTATTTTGATTGCTCACATTTCAATCATATTGTTCGGGCCTAGCCTATTTCAAAATACAAAACTGGAAAAGGTATCAGGAACTGAAGGCAAATGTGTGTGATGTATTATGGAGCAGAGAAGATTTTTCATATTTTTAAACATTTATAATGAACATGATTATGTGGGTTACAATCTTAAATTCATTTCTTATCACTTTTGGGCATCTTGAGAGAAATTTTGGGCCTAGAGATAGCCAGGTAACGGAGTAAACACAGAGGCCTCAGCCCTCCAACATTTCTCTGATGAAAATATGGACGTTCTATTCCATAATAATAATTTTATTATTTATACCCCACCCATCTACCTGGGTTGCCCCAGGCCCTCTGAGCAGCTTCCAACCTCCTGCAATGCAGGAATCACAGCTAAGGTCAACATATTCAATAACTTTTCAGAGGTTTAATGGAGTCATATTGGAATTATCCCTGCCTATGGGTATATTTGTTCAGTTTTTTCTGTGCAATGATGTTCTGGGCTGAATCAAACAGGAGTTATAGTAAGACAAAACAAAATGACTAGAAACCATAATAGGAAAGTGTACACATTACAATGAGAGTTTTATCATACCACATTCAAGACGAGGCTGAAAAATGGTACAGCGCTGAAGTATCTTGCTGCATCTTGTGAAGAGGTGGGCCAGAAAAATCCCCACCTCTGCTCTCTGGGTAGTGTTCACCTAATGCACCTGGTCAGTGGAAGACCTGCTTGCCTGCACACACCCTTTTAAAAGAAAAATGAAACTTTGGGTTGAAATTGCATACCTGTTTTGAGTAGTAAAGAATCAGGAAATGTAACTCCAATTAGACTGCAGAATGACAATAATTACTAACAGAATAGAAATTTATTTGCTAGAGGGCTCACTTCCTTTGCTGTACACTTGCTGCATTTTTTGTCCTATTGTTGCCTCCAGTCAAACTGTTATGTAGGTTTTTTGCAACAATATACTAACAGACATAGGCAAGGTAAGCCTGCACTTTACGAGCAGTGACCCCTCTTCCAAACCTTCAAGTCTCTGAAAAATCTATTGTCTATCTCCAGCCTTGAAAAACTTGAGAAGAGACTTCTACTGTACTGAAACTAAAATTACTCCATTATGCGTACACAGTTATCAAACTACTGCTGCTAGAACAGGACTATGTTCATGGCAGAAGCCAGGGGGAAGCAAATCACATGCTTCCAAAAGACAGCCATCTATAGATAGGCTTCCAAATATGATTGCTATTTACATTATGTGTGGAATTGTATTCATCACAAAACCCATGAATTGATAGCAGACAGGAAAGAATCAAATTTCAAAGAAGGAAGCATTACTTTTTTTAACGTTTCAGTTTATTATCTCAGTGGTGCTCTGCTTTATTGCTGAGCTCATAGTTTGCTAGAATAAATAACAGGGATGTAGGCACAAACCATTAACCAAAGATAATTCCGCATAACGGAGGGCAGCAAGAGATTCCAGCTGTGTCTCTGCATTAAACAAAGGTATCTCTCTTTTTATGGAGAGTGGGTTGTTTTGCCAAAATAAAGCAAGAAAAGGGGGTGCAAAATAGACCAGAAGTGTGCAGTATATTGGGAGGTTTTTGTTTTTATTTTAGCATTCAAGAAAATTCTGAACATTGTGTATCTTGCATATACCATCTGACTTTGCCACAAATGTAAAAGATACAGCCAGTTTTGTATCACGTTACAGTATTATGGACAAAACAGATGTACTCTGTGGTACATGATTTATCTTTTGTTGTCATCTAAATTTGAATGCAGGACACACACACACACACACGTCAGTTCTCAAATAAGTTTATGCCAAATATTTTTGTGATAATTTCTGAGTGAAATACCAATTTTCGATACTCTGAAAAATGTAACTGTCAAGTCAACTTTGAGTCACTTGTGTAGCTCAAGTTGAGTGCAGAGAGGCTAGAGCTTCACAATGATTGATGGCTATTGGGGTCTGCATCCTCCAGGAATGATGGGGGGGGGGGAAGGCTGCTGTTGAAATCAAGACTGACTGATGTAATATAAAGTATGTTATAATTGTTTTACTTTGATCAGTTATCAGTTCTTGTACTGGGGTCCCTGCATGCAAAGAAAACAAGACTGGGACCTCAGCCAATGACTCCAATAAAAAGACTACACACTGAAACCCAGAGGCATAGCGTGGTGTGTTGGGGGTGCGGCATCACCCCAGCAAATTTTTTTTTGGGGGGGTGTACCCTGGGGTGCCTAGAATGTTCAGGGGTGCTGCGGGCAACACTGACCTCTGTCCTTCTTTCCTCCTCTCCCTCCTCTGATACCCTCTCGCATCTGTCTCCTGAAGGCTTGCACAGCTGTTTGTTGCCCCAGCCCTGGCTACAAGCTCCACAGGCGAATGGTGCCTCTGGGGCTTAGCCAGGGGGTGCTGGTTGCCAGGAGCTGAGGTGGCCTCGGAATAAGCAAGCAAGTGGGTGAGGGAGCCCAGCCACCCAGTCTGCCAGTCCTTGCTGTTGGGAATGGACAGACAAGTCCCAGGCCCCTGTGGGGTAGTGTGAGGAGGCGCCTCTCTTTGGGGTGGGGTGGGGGCAAGCTCAGAGACAGCATGGCAGCAGCTGCCCGGAGGACTCCCAAGGAGAGGGGAGAGGATGGTGAGGGAACACCCCACAAGGGAGGGTCTTCGAAAAGGGACAAGAAGCTGCCAGCTCTGCTGGCAAGGGGTGACATAACTGGGCTCCTAAGACCCACAGGGGTAGTTGGTCAAGGGAGGGAGCCGTGGACTCAAAAAGGTTGAAAAACCTCTGCAGTAAAGCATTGAGGGCCATTATCACTCCTCACAAGCTGTGGGACTCCATGCCTGGAATTGTTGGACGGCCATATTAGAAGTCAGATCAGCCAATGTGGCTTTTTCTGGAAATGAAAAATGTCCATGAGCTGAAGATACCAGTTTCCCTGGCAATGAGAGAGGTTGTGCAACAGCATTAGTGGTACATGGTGGGTGCTACCCTTCTGAATGCAAGCTAGAAATCTCTTCATCTCTTCGGTTTCTGTTAAGAGTCCCAGCCACCAAACTGATTTTTTCCCCAGGCCCAACACTCTGGTGTCCACTATGGATTTAGCAGTGTTCACAGTGGATTCTAAAACACAGTAATTTTGCTTCACATAAAATGGAGTTTCTCCATCAATAGATACCATCCATGTGACCAACATTAGCCAATCACATGCAAACTACTAGATAACACTAGAATTTAGTTACCAACCAATCAAATTTAACACAGTATTGCATACAAGCATTTACAATTTCAGAGAATTAAATTACTACGGTATACTTAACAAAAATTATCCCAAGAAGGTCACAATTTCCTAAAATTGGCTGACCTCTGTGGTAGATTTAAGAGCTGGGGATTTATCAAATGATGTGATCTTCTCTGGATCCGAGTTCATCCCATTTGCCTTAATAATATGCCCCAGGAAGCAGACTGGTTGGACTCCAAACTTGCATTTTTCAGAGAGAAGCGTGACATTCGCTTCTTTCAGTTGCTGTAGGGTCTGTCATAGCTGCATTTAAGCATGATTTTATACAAGTATCGAGGGGGAGAAATGTATGAAAAAGTGATCATGCGTGTATGAATATGAAAGACTGTGGATTAAAATATGTGCCCTGTTTGGTTTGTGGTATTCACAGAAGGGCTCACATAGCTGAATGAATCCTGGCACAGTTGCTAGCAGGGGCGAGATATGCAAAGTGCTGAGCAATGATACTTGTAGTTCCCAGAGTCCCCTGGACACAGGCCGGCCTTTCTGAGCTCAACAATGGCCTCTTCATGAGCCGCCTAGCCAGTGGTCAATCTGGCATGCAGTCCTTGTCACATGAAAATATGAGAGGAAGACTTGGGATACAGAAATTTTGAACCTTTTCAAGTTGCTTAGCAAACCCAGAAATGAAACAAAGACTTTTATTAAATCACAGAATGAATAAAAGAAATTGAAAAAACCATTAGAAACAGAAAATAAAGACTTCACATACACACAGACTTACCTATGTGATGTTGCTCCTCGATGCAGGCAGTTACTTGGTTCTAAGATTTGTCATACACAAAATCCTTAAGTAGTTTGCCTTGCTACATTTGAAGTGTGATGTGTGGGTGAAGCAAAATATTTGGGAGGCAAAATACTGTGGTGACAAGAGTTTCTGGTCTAGGCATAAGCGCGAGGGCTTCAACTTTTTACTACAGCTAGAGCTATGATTAATTTCCATAGTATTTAGAATGGTACATCTAAAAGAGCTTCAAATATTTAAAAGAGCTGAGACTCAAGAATACTCACAACAAACCTGGCTGAGTGATTTTACTAAATCTTTGATTTACTTTTAGCAATGGCTTATGGAAAAATAGGGTGCAGAGACTTGCTGTAGTCTGTTTCCCTTGCTGGTTTGGCACATATTCAGGGGTTACTGTAGGAAATATTGGGGTAAGGAGCTGTATACAAAAGTCTTAAGGGCTGCTTTGGATGCAAATAGTTGCATGAAATAAAATCTATCAGAGAATGTTAGTGCCATTTGTACAGTAATATGAAAGCAGCTCAACTCTTTTTTTCTGTGGGAAACATTGCCACCTTGTGGACACAGCTCTGCTTTCACAATTAAAAAAACCCAGAAATTATTTAAGGCTACGTCATATCAAGGGAGAGTGGGAATTCTCAGGTAAAAGCAAGTGCTATTGCTTGTTTATTATTATTTCTTTCCTACACCTAGCATCATTTTGCCTTTGAGCCTCTTGAATGAGGCTTCCAGGAAGAGCCTCAGCAATGCAGTAGTAGCAAAGCTTGTACTTCTTCAGGTGTGTTTCTTATGGGTTCGAGCCACGTTGAGAATTCCCCTTTGTCCTCACAAAGGGAGATTTGGGGTGAAAGGGAGATTTGGGTCCAGGACTGGGCGATTGTGGGCAGTGGGGCAGCCTCTTCAGGAATCTGCAATCGACCGAACAGCACTCAGTACCAGCATTGTTGCCCAGCCGCTGCTTTGAGTTGTCATCTGAGGAACTGTGTCTCACACAGATGGTGTCGA
This sequence comes from Zootoca vivipara, assembly GCF_963506605.1. Lineage (NCBI taxonomy): Eukaryota > Metazoa > Chordata > Lepidosauria > Squamata > Lacertidae > Zootoca > Zootoca vivipara. The sequence goes on along the minus strand of NC_083278.1, from coordinate 2,042,859 downwards.
GATCTGTGGCTACTGCAAGCTAGACACGATGCAAAACGAAACATTTTAAATCTCTGCAACCCTTCAAGAGAAAACAGGATCTTGCTCTTTTAAAGGGGGGGGCACAAACTGCAGTACCAGAAGTTTGCAATAGCTTGAAGCTTACAGATCATACCCTGTGATATTCATTTATTTAATAAACTGATAAGCTGACTTTTAAAAAAATCCCAGACGTTTCAATGATTGCCTGGTCACCTGGAAGAGCAGCTGCCCCACATCTCCTTGCTAATGTCTTATGAAGACACCACATGGAATGTTGCTGTATTCAGAGTTCCCCCGACTCTTGCAAGTGACGGCCAGTGAACTGGAGCAGAAGCTGTGGAGCTCTGATCATGACATCATACCATCTGCCTTTTACTCAGGGCCAGCCCACCTATGAGGCAAGGTGAGACAACAGCCTCAGGTGGCAAGATCCACAGGGGCAGCAGATCCCCCACTCCCCGTTCTTCATATAGATCTTCACTTGCTCCTTCTTCCCCGGTGAGGAAGGGGACACCATTTTGTGGTTTTGCTCAGCTGCCAAAATGTCTTGGGCTGACCCTGCTTTTACTACTAGTCATTGAAGGTAAAGGTAAAGGGGCCCCTGACCATCAGGTCCAGTCGTGTGCAACTCTGGGGTTGTGGCGCTCATCTCACTCTATAGGCCGAGGGAGCCGGCGTTTGTCCACAGACAGCTTCCGGGTCATGTGGGTCATGACAAAGCCGTTTCTGGCGAACCAGAGCAGCGCACGGGAACGGTGTTTACCATCCCGCCGGAGCGGTCCCTATTTATCTACTTGCACTTTGATGTGCTTTCGAACTGCTAGGTGGACAGGAGCTGGGACCGAGCAACGGGAGCTCACCCCGTCGCAGGGATTCGAACCGCCGACCTTCTGATCAACAAGCCCTAGACTCTGTGGTTTAACCCACAGCGCCTCATTACTTACTGGCAAGAGACAGAGGAAGGCTCAGATCTACTGCTCTAGGAGGCAGCCAGAAGTTCCTTGTGCTAGTTAGCTTGACTGCATCTAAGGGTGGGATTCAATCACATCCTGGCAAGTTTACACAATTAAAGTTGGTTTGGAGTTCTTGTGGAACAAACCTGTTTCTACCAAAAAACAAATAAACCAGCCCAAAAACCCAAACCCAGACTTTTTTTTTTGATAAGTAAAGCAATTGGGGGGGGGGGGAGTGTTTACTTGATTGTTACACTTCTGTATGGTCTCTGCACAATCAGACCACAACATGTTGACTTCCAGATGGAGTTATGGCAAGCTAAGATACTGCCTGCTAGCACTCCCACTAGCAGAGATAGTTCTAAAGTGATGAGAGGTGGTCAGGAGTGTGTGTGTCCCTTGGGCTGTGTGTGTCCAAGGGAAGAGCCTGCCTCAAATGTTATGAAGAAGACATTCACCATCATACTAGGGGGAAAATAAATCTCTGGGAAGCTGAGATGCATCTAGACCGAGGCAAGTATATTGGCTGAAGCCAGGGGTATAGCAAGGCGCCGCGACACCCGGGGTGGCAAATTGCCATGCACCCGGGGGCGCTACGTAACGACACATGCGACGTAATGTGGCGGGGTATCACTGCCCCCCTGCTCCTCCAAAGCCGCGCGCCTCCACAGGTTTAGGGGGGCCAGTGGAGGACCCCCATCTCTAGCCACATCCTTCTCCCTCCGCCACTCTGAGACCCGCTCTCTGCCCCTCCTGTGGAACCATCAGCAGCAGGAGCTGGGATTGGACGAGGGGATATTATTCCGCCAATTGGAAATCTGCATGCAGATGGCGGCAGCAGTCGCTGGGCAGACCTTGAGGCGCAAGTTTGGGAGAGAGGCTGGAGAGGGAAAGAGAAAGCGATTGAAGCTCCTCGATGGGAATCACTGCCTGCTTCCCTCCTTCCCTCCCCCTGACAGGTCTTCCTGTCCTACACTGCAGGGAGGGTGGAGGAGGGTTGCCAGGGGAGGACCCCAGGTTCAACCCCCACATCTCCAGGGGGGTCTGGGAATGCCCCCCTGAAACTGGGCAGAGGGGCTGTGAGATCCTGTGCGAGATGGAATCATGGGCTGAGTCAGTGCAAGGCAGCCTCCTGGGTCCTATTCAGGCCCGTCTTAACCACATCGAGCGCCGTGGTGCAAAGGTCCCTCCGTCCCTGCCCCCCCAACTCACCGCGGATGCAGAGGAGGGACATGGCATGGGCGGGCTGGGCGCTGAGGGTGGCCAGGCTCAGGGGCGCCACAGCGGGTGGGCCGGGCTGCATGGTTATCCTCCGGGGCGCTGGTGCCGCCTCCTGCACGGAGACCTCTGCTGGGGGGGGCGGTGCCACGCAGCGCCCGGCCTCTTGTCCTCCTCATGCCCCCGACCCGCCAGGCTGAGGCCGGGACTCGAACCTGCGGCGGGCAGGAGGGAGGGAGGCAAGGAGCAGGGCGAGCGGGAGGGCGGCCGGGCTGTCTGGCGGGCGCAGCATGGCGCCCCCTGACGGCCCGGCGCCCTAGCGCATTGCGCCACCCAGCCTTGCCTTAGGGCCGGCCCTGGTCCTATTTCTAAAAAGCCCTTGCTGGCTTAAAAGATGGCTCCCTTCTTCCTCCACTGCCAGAGGCAGTAAATGCATTAGAATAGCACTCGCTGGGTGTCCCTCTTCTGTGCTCCTTGCAGGCTTTGCAAAGTTCTCCAGGGCTGGAGGCGAGGGGCAGGCCAGTTAGGAGGGAGGGGCGTCACGCCAGCCAGCCAGTAACGTGGCGCCTCGCTAGCCTAGCCCGCCCCTCACCTCTTCCCAGGGCCCACTCTCCCAGCCCGGCAGCCTCAGGGGTAAAAAATACAAAAGAAAGTCGCAGGTGCACCGGCGCGCCGAGCGAGATTTTGGGTTTGGCTTTTGAGGCGCCGATTACGGGGCAGGGGCATGTCCCCAAGTGCTACCCCCCCTCCAAGAGGCACCCACACGGCGCCCAAAACATTGCTCGGCCGGCGCACCTGCAACTTTCTTTTGTATTTTTTATTTCTCCGAGGCTACTGTGCAGAGGTGAGGGGGGGCACGGCCCCGAGTGACACCACCTCCAGGGCAGTGCCCGGGGCATACCACCCCCCGCTTGCTCCGCCCCTGGCTCAAGCACTGCATAATCACTCTTAACTTAGAGCTTGAAGTTCAAACCCTTCCTCTCTTAAGACTGGAAAGAAAGAAATATAAATTAGATTCTCTATTTGCCAATTAAATAACACACAAGAAAAAAAGGACTGTGGGTTTTCTGGCCATGCCCACATTTCATGGTGGGTGTTATCTGCAGCCCCTCCGGGGTCTATGAAGAAGTTCAGGTAGTAGAGAGGAAGGAAACGAGGCATAAATCCGCCCGAAACTTTCTGGGGGTACTGGAAAAACTATGGCACCCGCTGATCCAGGTGACCCTGTGTCTGTTACTTTGGGAGCGACCTGGGAGTGAGCCCCTACCAAGGAATGAGCCTCCATTTTCCAGCATGATTTGTGGAAATGTTCCTCCTTAATTCGACTAATTGGATAAATCATGAGGCGCTCTCAAAGCAAGAGATGCAAATGAGCTGCGATTAATCAGCTGCCAAAAGAACTAAGACTTTTGAAGGCATTTGAATGATATTTGAAAGCTTTGAAAAATCCTTGCAACAGCCATGAACGGAAAATGGGAAGGCAGGATGATTTATGTTTTATTATGATTATTGGATATTGTTTTCTTTTCCTCTGCCCTCCCCTGCACAATGAAAAGAAGCATGTGTAGTTGTCCGTATGTTTCTTCTTAGATGAGAAGGGGAGGAAGACATTTTATTTATGTTTTACAAGGAATTTAATACAGCTTTACTATGTCCACCCCCTCCCCCTTGACTGAGGAGTGAATGGATGATATTTATGACCAGATGGGGCATTGTGGAAGAAGGAATGCAGTGAAAAAAATGACTCATTGACATATCCTGTAATGAGAGCAGGAAACCTTTGTTTGTTTGTTTTTAATTGTATTTAATTGAATTAATTTGGATTGATTTGTAACAATTTGGAAAATTAATAAAAATAAAATTAATTGGCTAAAAAGAAAAAGACTGTGGGCAGTGAAAAGCAGTATCAGATAACAGGCTGAGAGCCCTTTCAAGAAAATTTAAATAACTTATTGCCTGGAAAGATTAAAAGGGACTGGAGCTCAGAATTGCTTATACAGTAATTTACTTTTTACATCTTTTGTAAATCCTTGTTTCCTTGTGCTGAGTTGATGAAAAATGAAAGTGGGAATTTTAAACTGTGTCATACGACACAGGGAAGCAAAGACAGCCTAATACAGTGATGGCGAACCTATGACACGTGTGTCAGATGTGACACGCAGAGCCCTCACGGCCCACTAGCACTGTTGTTGTTGTCCCCCCCCCCATTAGTTCTCCTCCTCCTCCTCCTCCAATCCCTTTTTGTTGTTGTGTTGCTGGTAGCCAGAGATTGGTTTTTTAACATTTTCTGTGCTGTTTTTTCTGGCGCTTTGGCAGACGATGACTGGGTGTAACAGCGTTCATTTTTTAACCCGTTCTGTGCTGGTTTTTTTGGCGCTTTGGCAGACTATGTCGGTGCTGCATGTTAGTTCCAGCGAAGGTATTATTCGTCTTTTATTTCTGTTCTCTTCTCCCCCCAAAAGCGCAGCAGCTTTGGGGCATCCCCCCCAAAAGCAAAACAACTTTTGCACCTGTGACAGCACCCCACAAAAAACCTCCAAAACTTAGGTCAGCAGCTCCCCCCAAAAAGCTCAACTATTCTGGGAACTTTGTGATAAATAAGGGGTTTTTGGTTTGGTTTGGTTTGGTTTGGTTTGGTTAAATCAGCGTTTCTCCACTGCTGTTCCGCGGCACACTAGTGTGCCGCGAGCCGCTGGCTGGTGTGCCACGACGTGCGGCGACGAGAAGGGCGATTTGCATTGTCACGTGCCTGGCGGCCGCCAATATTCTACACTGACCCGCCGGAAAGCAATATTTGGCAAGTGTTTCTTACAGTCATAATTATAATATAGGGCGGCACAGAGTTAAATTTTTTAACTTTTTTAATGGTGGTGTGCCTCATGATTATTTTCACGGAACAAGTGTGCCGTGGCCCAAAAAAGGTTGAGAAACACTGGGTTAAATAACTAGTTTTTGGTTTATTAAATACAGTTATATATTACAATTATACATTTTTGTTATTTAAACTATAAATATCACGAAATTATGTTTTTTTTCTCTCGAAGTGACACACCACCTGAGTTATGCTCGGTTTTTTGGTGAATTTTGACACACCAAGCTCAAAAGGTTGCCCATCACTGGCCTAATAAATCATGGCTACACGAAAGACATCACTGATCCTTGAATTCGTGCAAAGGATGTTTAAAACGCAGCAAATTGTTAATTTTTGATAGCACTCTGTTGATTTTATTCTTGCACATGTTTTGATTTCTGAAGATTTATATTTGGGATAAATGAAGATACATGCAGAGGTGATGGAGAGAAGAGAGGGACCAGTGTGAGGCGAGAAAGGGGGACGTGAGAGCTGGGAAGACTCACTTCTTTGTATGTGGATTGAAGATTAAGGTATAATTATGATAGAGGGATATATACATATATATTTGTGTTTTATTATGATTATTACTATTTTTTCTTTTCTTCTCTTTTTCTATTTTCTTGTTCTCTCTCCTCTGTTTCTTGTCTTTTTTATTCTATTTGTTCTAGATGCTATTTTATTGTTTTGTGAAAACTTTAATAATAATCTTGGGGTGGGGGGAATGGCAGGGGATGGGAACCCCCCCCCCTGGTTTACAGACCACAGCATATGCTAAATAAATAGCTGGTGTTGTCTAAGCTACCCACAAACTTTGTTAAAATAAATCAGGATCAACACCTGAATAAACAGGTTGTCTAGAAACAACCCTACAGGCTTTCCATTGCCCCATGCATTTATTTTGACCATTAACCAAGATACAGTACACAATTACACAAAGAGTTTATTAACAGTCATGAACAGAAGTCACATTCATTGCTGCTTATATATAAAGCCAGGCAGAAAATACAGTTGCCCATAAATTGAAGGAAAAAATACTATAAGAGTTACATTTTAATAAAGGTATCAGGGGAAATAGGCAAGGAGTGATAAAAAAATTCTGTAAGAACTGCTACGTAACAAAAAGTTGCATCTACTCACTAACAAGAAATGAAAGGAGATTAATTATGAATTGGGGAAAGGGGGTGTAACTTATATTGCATTTTCTTTATAAACATTCAGACTGCTCAATAGATACTCTGTACGTTTCACTGGGGCTAGTTCTCTGTTGTAAAGGCTGTTCTGGCGACTTGGCTCTGAGTTTTAACAGGCCAGGGTCTAGACTAAGGAGAGGATGGATGTTACTCTGATCAAATGATGTTGCTGTCCCAGGCAAAGCAGCCTCTTGAAAGTGCAAGTCCTTCTTAGTAAATTTATTTTTTACTATGGTGCACAGCACACTGATCACCACTACAAGAGCACAGATGAAAAAAACCGTGGTACCTACAAGAATCTCAGTATAGCGGAACAAGGAGCTAATGCCTGCAAGACAAATAAAACTGCTTTGTTGAACTCATTCTTTCCGAATGCTTTTCGGGCACAAAATTTCCTTCCACATTCAAAAGAGATCAGCCAACACGTTATAGAACAATTCTAGGATTCTAGGAGACCAACATTCACATTTCACGCTCCTCCACACTCAAGAGAGGAGTTAACTATCTTAGAGTGAAGACACAACATTTTTAGAACATAGTAAGGCCGAATTTGGAAGTTCTCTTGCCACACACAGTGCAAACATAACTTGCCCTCTTCTGGAAAATAGAGCCCTGCTTTCTGCAGCATGATGCACAGTTTGAATTTCTTTGTTTAAAAGCAAATCTGGGATAAAGCCCCCTGTCCATTAACACCCATAGGTTACTAACCATCACTTCCTCACACTGCTTAGAGTAGTTTTGCAACTATCAAAATGTTTTGCTGTTTCTTTCTTTATAAGGTCAAGGAAGAACATATAACAGAACATAATGCACATCACACCTGAAACAAAAGGAAGGCAGCTCACACCAAGTGTGAAGCAAAATGCAGGTCTGAAGGCTGAATCAGCGTAAGGCTTGCTGGCACACATGCCTGAATATCTGTCTGTCATGCAAATTGTTAAGGCTAAGCTCACACTATTGAAGAGCTAACCGTGACTGCTTTTTAAACACTGTGTCCACCTTCCTCCATATATTCCCAGGTGATATGAACAGAAGCATAACTACATCAAAGACTTTCAGGAGCCACAGTACAACTAAAAAGGCATAATCTTACTCTGACAGCTTAAGAGGTTGCTACGATAAACTGGCAGGTTGAATTTCCAATGCAAATAGCGTAGTTCTTCTAAGATGGACAATTATTTCAAACTCACCTTCTGTCTGATTCTACAAGATTTACTGTTCATAAGGGGGGGGGGGGGACCCTGCCATAGGATGAGCCCACTCTTGTGCAAGCTGGCTGGGGTTTAAGAAGAGGAACATGCACATCCCACTACAAGCAAGAGAACAGCTTCCAGATTAAGATGTGCACCCAACTGATATCCCATAGAACGAGAAGGGACACCTTCTAATGGTCCAGTGTGTTCTCTGTTTTATTTTGTGATAAGCATTTATATTTTAGTTATGTTAAGCAGCATAACATATTTACTATTATTATTAATTATTTATATTATTATCCTTAAGTATTCTCATTCTAATTCCCAATACTGAATAAATGAATAAATAAATCCCAAAGCAGATTTATAAATACATACCTGTCCGTGGATTATGAAAGCACAGAGTTCCTGGATTTTTTGGAGAACGATCCTCATAACCTTCTTTACATTGACATATATATGTTCCATATCCATTGAGACAGATGGCCTTGTCACCACATAGCCCAATCCCAGAGCTGCATTCATTCACATCTGGCAGGTAGAGAGAGGATAGAATTGTTCTGCAGTAACATGGTTATAAACTTTGAATAGCATGTTTTCAGACTACCAGTCATATAAGCCAAAGCTAACCAATTAAGTAGGAATTTAGTATGCACTGGAAGCTGTCTTACTGCCACTGTAGAAGTGTGCATGCACACGAAAGCTCATACCAAAATAAAAACTTAGTTGGTCTTTAAGGTGCTACTGAAGGAATTTTTTTATTTTACTGCCACTCATTACTTCTGTCTCCCATGGATTGGCAGAATAAACACCAAGACAACACCCTTAAGTCACATAGGTGCAAGGAGAAGCAAGGAGAAAAAGATGTTACACAATCACAGCTAAACAGATATAAACTAGAAACAACTGATACAAGCAATTCTGAAAACAGAGGACAAGTCAAAATAATAAAAATATAAATGAAAATGTTGGGGTATGCAATGCTATGGCATTCCATATGTATGGAACAAAATAGATTTTCCTTAAGCTTTGGCTTCTCCTGATGTTAAGGATTAGTCTTTGCATGCACAAAGCTTTTATTAGCCAGCTACCTTTGTAGATATGAGCACTACATGCAGCATTTGAAATATTAAAGGTAAAGTAAAGGGACCCCTGACCATTAGGTCAGTCGTGACCGACTCTGGGGTTGCACGCTCATCTCGCATTATTGGCCGAAGGAGCCGGCGTACAGCTTCCAGGTCATGTGGCCAGCATGACAAAGCCGCTTCTGGCAAACCAGAGGAGCACATGGAAACGCCGTTTACCTTCCCGCTATAGCGGTTCCTATTTATCTACTTGCATTTTGATGTGCTTTCGAACTGCTAGGTTGGCAGGACCTGAGACCAAGCAACAGGAGCTCACCCCGTCACAGGGATTCGAACCGCCGACCTTCTGATCAGCAAGCCCTAGGCTCAGTGGTTTAACCCACAGCGCCACCTGGGTGGGTATTATAGCTGATTAATTTCCCACCTGGGTGGGTATTATAGCTGATTATAATACCCACCTGGGTGGGTATTATAGCTGATTAATTTCCCATCTTCTCCTCTTCTTCACCTCTTTCATTATGCATTTAAAAAAATCCCCTCCCACTTTTCCTGTAGCATTCATTCTATGGTACCCCACCCCACGCCCAGCTCTTTCACTCACAATGATCACCTCATGGTTAAGCATGTGGAATTTGCTGCCAAGGAGTGTGGTGGAGTCTCCTTCTTTGGAGGTCTTTAAACTTGACGGCCATCTGTCAGGAATGCTTTAATGGTGTTTCCTGCTTGGCAGTGGGTTGGACTGGATGGCCCTTGTGGTCTCTTCCAACTCTATGTGCTCGGAAACGTACTGGGAGCCAATGTAGATCTTTCAAGACCGGTGTTATGTGGTCTCGGCAGCCGCTCCCAGTCACCAGTCTAGCTGCCGCATTCTGGATTAGTTGTAGTTTCCGAGTCACCTTCAAAGGTAGCCCCACGTACAGCGCATTGCAGTAGTCCAAGTGGGAGATAACTAGAGCATGCACCACTCTGGCTAGACAGTCTGCAGGCAGGTAGGGTCTCAGCCTGCGTACCAGATGGAGCTGATAGACAGCTGCCCTGGACACAGAATTGACCTGCGCCTCCATGGACAGCTGTGAGTCCAAAATGACTCCCAGGCTGCGCACCTGGTCTTTCAGGGACACAGTTACCCCATTCAGAACCAGGGAATCCTCCACACCTGCCCGCCTCCTGTCCCCCACGAACAGTACTTCTGTCTTGTCAGGATTCAATCTCAATCTGTTAGCCGCAATCCATCCTCCAACCGCCTCCAGGCACTCACACAGGACCTTCACTGCCTTCACTGGTTCTGATTTGAAAGAGAGGCAGAGCTGGGTATCATCCGCATACTGATGAACACCCACCCCAAACCCCCTGATGATCTCTCCCAGTGGCTGCATGTAGAAGTTAAAAAGCATGGGGGAGAGGACAGAACCCTGAGGCACCCCACAAGTGAGAGCCCAGGGGTCTGAACACTCACCCCCCACCACCACTTTCTGAACACGGCCCAGGAGGAAGGAGCGGAACCACTGTATAACAGTGCCCCCAGCTCCCAACCCCTCTAGACGGTCCAGAAGGATGTTATGGTCAATGGTGTCAAAAGCTGCTGAGAGATCCAGCAGGACTAGGAAGCAGCTCTCACCTTTGTCCCTAGCCCACCGGAGATCATCAACCAGTGCAACCAGGGCAGTTTCAGTCCCATGATGAGGCCTGAATCCTGACTGGATGGGATCCAAATGGTCCGCTTCTTCCAGGCGTGCCTGGAGTTGTTCAGCAACCACTCGCTCAATCACCTTGCCCAAGAATGGAAGATTTGAGACTGGGCGATAGTTGACCATATTGGCTGGGTCCAAAGATGCTTTTTTAAGAAGCAGTTTAATAACCACCTCTTTCAGCAGGTCTGGGAAGGCTCCCTCACAGAGGGAAGCATTCACCACCCTGCAGAACCCATCGCCCAGCCCTTCCCGGCTCTCCTTTATTAGCCAGGATGGGCAAGGATCAAGGAGACAGGTGTTTAGTTTCACTAGTCCAAGCAGCCTGTCCACATCCTTGGAGGTAACAGATTGAAATTGATCCCATGAATCGCGACTAGACAGGGCTCCAGCACTCTCCCGCCCCGGCCCTGCTCCCACGGTGGAGTCTACCTCCCTCTGAATCTGAGCGACTTTATCTGCAAAAAACTTTGCAAAAGCATTGCAGGAGATATTGGGGTCCCTACCAGGCCCAGATGACAAAGGTGGTTCAGATAGATTGCGAACCACCTGGAAGAGTCTCCTGCTGCTGTTTTCTGCAGATGCGATAGAAACGGTGAAGAAGGTCCTCTTCGCCGTCGCCATTGCCACTTGGTAGGCTCGAAGTTGAGCTCTAGCCCGTGTTTGGTCGGATTCATAATGAGTTTTCCGCCACCGGCGCTCTAGCCGTCTCAACGACTGTTTCATCACCCTCAGCTCCGGGGAAAACCACGGGGCTGTCCGGGCTCCATGCAATCGGAGAGGGCGCTTCGGAGCCAAACAGTCAATAGCCCTGGTTAACTCCACATTCCAGCGGGCCACCAGGGAATCGGCTGAAAGGCCATCAACATGGGATAAGACATCCCCTACCACTCTCTGGAAACGATTTGGATCCATTAAGTGGCGGGGGCGGACCATCCAAATAGGTCCCACCTCCCTGCAGAGGGGAAGGGTCGCACAGAAGTCCAGTTGCACTCAGATTTCTTTAATAGACCGCCCCTTTTCTGTGATGTATGATATACTGGGGAAGGGTTGTGGTCCTGGGCTACACCCTTTCTCTAATGTATTATGATACTTCTGGGGGTGGCTCTGATTGGAGGGGGGGATTTTAAATTGTCTATATAGGGGCAGGCGGGCTTTTGTTCTGGGTCTTTCCTCCTATGTGAGAGAGAAAATCACCCTGTTGCAACAGTCAGTAAAGATCAAGCTTACTAGCTGCTTTGCTTCTCAATATTCTCCGGTCGGCCTCTGTTATTTATTCCTACCGATGGAGAACCTACAAAAGACTATGCAAGAGCTCTTATGTACCCCATAAGGGAATAAGGCCAGATTTGCTTATAACAAAATGCATAGTGCAACTGGGTCATGGACATTGAGGGGATAACCCATAGTCTTCATGAACGTGGTTTCAACAATGACTTGCTTTCGAGCAGGACCTGTCATTGTAAAATAAAGTGCTAGAAGCCCAAGGCGAATGTGCTTCAAACTCCATGAGGGGAAGGCAAATGGAGAAACAAGATGATGTGGAGAGAAGCAACTGTTGGGAAGAAGAGTTTGGATTTGATATCTTGCTTTATCACTACCCTAAGGAGTCTCAAAGCGGCTAACAATCTCCTTTCCTAGTTACAGGTAGGTAGCTGTTTTGGTCTGAGTCGAAGCAAAATAAAAAAATTCCTTCAGTAGCACCTTAAAGACCAACTAAGTTTTTATTTTGGTATGAGCTTTCATGTGCATGCTTTCGTGTGTATCTGAAGAAGTGTGCATGCACACAAAAGCTCATACCAAAATAAAAACTTAGTTGGTCTTTAAGGTGCTACTGAAGGAATTTTTTATTTTGCTTCAATCTCCTTTCCCTTCCTCTCCCACAACAAACACTCTGTGAGGTGGGTGGGGCTGAGAGACTTCAAAGAAGTCTGACTAGCCCAAGGTCACCCAGCAGCTGCATGTGAAGGAGCAGATACACAAACCAGGTTCACCAGATTACAAGTCTACCACTCTTAACCACTACACCACACTGACTCTCAGTGGGAAAGAGTTACACATGCCACCTAATGGCTTCCCTGCTCCAAATTTTCCCCTCTTGAAGAGAAAAGCAGGTATTAGGTTTTTGTTGTATGCTGTAGACTAGAGTTATGTGGATCAAACTGTATGCAATACTTGGATTGCATCCTTCAACTGATATAAACTAGAATGAAGTTTCAGTCCCATTTGATGCCATGTAATCAACTTATAAATTGATTTGGGAGACACTGACACAATGTTAAGGTGTAATTCAACATCACACTATTACAATCGGTCTGTCCGCAAAAGCACTTTTGCTTGCATGATGGAACAATCGCCCCCTGTTTGCTGTTCTGGGGGATCTCCTGACCCCCCAAGCCTATTTGAGAGAAGCCCTCTTGTGCTGGCTCTCATTACTGCAATTGTTCAGTTGAATCCAGCCGTATGTGATCAGCTTAATTTTCTGTGGCTTAAAGGGTTTTTCTTTCCTCCTGCCTTCACTGATGCAAAAATAGCAAGCCCAGAATTTTATTCACTGAATGATTAAAGTTTCTTTTTTAGCTAGTGATAGGAAGACCTGTGGAATGTTTTCCTCATCACTCCCCCATCCCAGACCTCCCCATCTCTATCTAACTTGTTATTTTATACCACCCATAAATAGTGTAACTCTTTTTACACACCTCTCACCACAACTGTCTGAACCTTGCCATCTTCCACAGATGCTCCACCAAGGTCTTCCAGTTGCAAATGCAATAAGTGAGATATATTCTTTTCTTCTGGTGTTAGATGGAGCCAGAACATGAATATCAGGTTCGGGCCATTTTGTCTACATATAAAAATGGAAATATTAATTTCAAATGAGTGAGTACATTAACACTTCCCTTCTCTAGTAGCTGAGCGCATATAATAAAGGTAATTATCTCAGCTTGGGAATAAGAAGACAGAAGGCAAGTTGAAGGTTTACTACAGAGAAAGAAGGAAGAAGGGTTGGAAATAATATCGTTGGCTTTTCCTCATTAAGTGCAACTGATAAAGAATAGCACACAAATTCATGGTGCTTTAAACCAAGTTTGTTACCATTTTAGGGCAATCTATAGCTTAGCTGACATACCTATCAGTTTCTTCTTTCCTTATAATTTCCTTTAACTTGACTTCCTTGACTTTGATTGAGAAGAGTTTCATTTTCTCTTGTACCTGGAAAAAAATACCCAACTGTGGGTTTATATTACAGATAACCAATGGTTAAATCAATGGCAACTGAAAGAAAGGCGCCCATCGCATAATTAATAGCCTGTTAAAAATAACAACAAAACCTCACCCAGGTATGGTGGATCTCAATTTTTCCTACTATGGGCCAATTATGCTAGTATATGTAATATAAAAATAGTATTTTGTTTTTATATATTTACTTCAAGTATTTCAAAATAACATTGCACCTGTAATAAATATGTATTATATATCTATTATATCTCTTCAATATGTTTCCACTCTTCTTTCCCTTCTTCTAACTCACAAAATTCTTATTCCATTTCTCAATATCAACATCTCTTAGTCACTCTGAATCTCTTTCACAAAAACTCCCCATACATTGCTTGCCTCTTATTATTCCAAAATAATGAATGCTCACCATTTCCCCAAAGATGTCTGTTTCCTTGTGTGCCTTCTGGTGAATCTGTGTGCTTCCATTTTATTCATCACCAAAAGGTGAAAACCCAAGCTTTCTGCTGTCTTTAATTTGTTTGAATACCCATGTGCTAGCTGTGCAGTTTGAAAAATTATTAAACTCATTTTGTGGAACTGACATGATACCAGCATCAATATGATGTGCCACAGGCGAGGTGTGCCCCCACCTCAAAAATAAAGAACTAAAACTGAGGACTTGAAGCTACTCTATTAAAAGGACTGACATATAGCATTACAAACACAATCGGCTTTACCATACAACCAGTGCCATTTGTTTTCTTACCTGACTCTTAATAGAGTCTATGAGAGCTTTTTCCAACTCACTTCCAATGGGAGAGCTCCATGCTTTGTTTTCTATACCAAAACTTATTTCAAACAGAAGATCTGCAGAAGACCCAAAGATTGCCAAAGTACAGTGAAGATACAGAAAATAGCAGAGCAATACCTACAGCTTGCCACATCGTGTTTAAAGCTAACAGCCCCCTAAGCCAGTGTGGTATAGTGGTTAAGATGTCAGACTAGGAGGTGGGATACCAGGGTTCAAATCCACACCCAGCCATGAAGCTCATTGGGTGACCTTAGGCCAGTCACTGTCTCTCAGGTGGACCTACCTCACAGGGTTGTTGTGGGAATTAAATGAGAAGGAAAAGCATGTATATCACCTTGAGCTCCTTGGAGGGAAAGGTGGGATATAAATGCCGTAAATTAATAAGCACAAAGGAAAGTGTTCCCTGCCCCCAAAGGGCCTACTTGCAGCATGAGTATCATTTATTTAACAGTCAGTGTGTTGTTTCAGGTCACCCAACCATTTAAAGGATCTACATTGGCTCCCAGCGCTGACCATTAAACAGCCTTGGCCCAGTATACACGAAGGAGCGTCTCCACCCCCATCGTTCAGCCTGGACATGGAGGTCCACCTCCAAAGGCCTTCTGGCAGAAGTGAAGCTACAGCGAACCAGGCAGAGGGCCTTCTTGGTAGTGGTACCCTCCTTGTGGAATGCCCTCCCATGAAAGGTCAAGGAGATAAACAACTACACAACTTTGCAAAGACATCTGAAGGCAGCCCTGTATAGGGAGGTTTTAATGCTTGATGTTTTGTTATGTTATTATATCTGTTGGAAGCCACCCAGAGTGGCTGGGGCAACCCAGTCAAATGGGTGGGGTACAAATAAAATAATAGTAGTAGTAGTAATAGTAATAATTCTACACTGGGAAAGCAAGTTTTTTAAAAGTTCTTCCACCCTTGAGGAAGGGGATATGGAAACATTACCTCCAGGATTGTGCTCTGATTCCAGTACAAAATTATTGTCATGGGGCTTCAAAACAGAATCCCTCTCTATGGAAGAAAGACAACGGAAAAATATCAATCTAGTATCTGGAACATGAGAGTTCTAGTGCAATGCCCATAAACACCACCAAGTCAAAAGTGTATCTGACTCACATGTACATACCGTACAGTTTATTGTAAAATAATCCCCCCCCATAGCCCCATATGCAATATGTGGAATGAAAATACACTTTATGCTTGCACACATGTTTATATGCACAAGTAAAACATTTTTCACTGAACACAAGACACCTGACAGCCTTCAGAGAATTGGGGGCATTTGTCTTGTGGTACCCAGGTGGCACTGTGGGTTAAACCACTGAGCCTAGGGCTTGCTGAACAGAAGGTCGGCGGTTCGAATCCCTGTGAAGGGGTGAGCTCCCATTGCTCAGCCCCAGCTCCTGCCAACCTAGCAGTTCGAAAGCACCTCAAAAGTGCAAGTAGATAAATAGGAACCGCTACAGCGGGAAGGTAAACGGCGTTTCCATGTGCTCCTCTGGTTTGCCAGAAGCGGCTTTGTCATGCTGGCCACATGACCTGGAAGCTATACGCCGGCTCCCTCGGCCAATAATGCGAGATGAGCGCGCAACCCCAGAGTTGGTCACGACTGGACCTAATGGTCAGGGGTCCCTTTACCTTTACCTTAAAGATTTAACAAATGGATTGTGGCATAGTCTTTTGTGGACTAGAATATCAGTTGGTAGGCGAATATAGACACAAACACAAAGAAAATGAGAGAGAGGGAAAACATGGTGTTTTGTCAAACAGTAGGGTTCCATTTTAAAAAAAAAACACACTTAAATGAAAACAGTACAGTGAAAATTCTGCAAAGGAAGAGCAGCGACCATTCATAATAAAAATGACTGACCAGTAATGAATGAGTGAGGGAAATCCAATGTGTGAAGCAGCTCGGATTTAGAGTGACAATTTTGTTTCATCTGCTAACAGTTACTGACTCCCCCTCCTATATCAAACACTAGAAAAAGCTGAAAATCATACACTGCTCAGTGGAGTTAAGCCAGATTTCCCGAAACACACAGGCTAGCAAGGATTTCTTCTGTACTTCCCCCAATTAGCTCCGTGCATTTACCAGCCTTAGTTGATAGATAAGCAGTTGAGAGGTAACAAGACTTACCATAGGAATTATTCTCTGCTTTCAATGAAGTTTTATGACTTGACACCTGATCAGAAGGTGAGTAGAGAGGATTTGGGTTTGTGGGCTTCTTTTGCAGTCGCTCTATGTATCTGGTTACTGGATCGTTGAGAGACGAAGTAGAAACTGCCTCTACTTGGGTACCTTTTGAGTTCTTTGAGGGAACAGCCTGGAAATTTGTAGCTGTAGTGGTTGTAGAGCCCAAGAGTTTCCTATTAAGCATCCTTAGTGAAGGAGCAGGCAGCACATTAGAGTACCCTACAGTGGTCAGATAAGTTTTTGGCTTGGCTGTAGGAATGTTTGGCATTTCTGTAGTGAGCTGCTCTGCTCCACGAGGTTCATTTTTCCCTGCAGCAGTAGTCACTGCTATGTACTTATTACTGTTGCCATTCTCTTCTCCATAGGCTTGATGGTCCCTCTGCTCTCCTGTAAATACTTCCTTCAGTTCCAAGTGTTGAAATTCCATTTCATCCATGATTTTCCTGGAGAACTCAGAATTAGCCTGCAGTGGGTGAGGAACCTCTTCTTGCTTCTTCTCTGGGATACTTTTAGGAGGTGAAACTGGAGTTCTCTGATCTTCCATGAACATTTGTGGAAAAGTAGTGCCACTCAAGGCAGATGTTCCAAATATTGTTCTCCCAGTATTGTTCATGTATCCTGGCTCCCTGCGTGTGGTTATATGCCCACTATTTTGAAGAGTGACAGATTCAGTGGCAGTTCCATGACCTTTCACTGCCACCGATTTTGTCACCATTCTGACCTTTTGGGACACACGTCGTGTGGCTGAAGAGGCAATTGGCTTGTACATAACTGCTTTTTCTTCATTCTCAATACTGCTTGATTCTAAGACTAGAGTTTTATTGAAGTTGATGGAAGAGGTTTCACTCCCATTCCTCATGTCAACAATAGATGACTTAGCAACATGAATCCTCTTTATATCAAGAGGTTTCAAGGTAACTTTTTTTTTGGTTTTCAAGAGAGAAACTGTAGGCTCTAGGAATGATTCTAAGCTTGTAGCCTTGCCATTTCCCCACCATCTCTCTTTACTAGTCGCAGGAAGCCCATTTTCGCTGCTAAGCTTTCTGCTAGTGTTTGCAAAATCCATTATTACAGAGTTGGGAGAAAGTCCAGCACCGCTGTTAGATTTCACAACTGGCCTTTCACCACCAGTAAAAGTTTCATAATCTTCAAATACATAATACCGTCCTTTAAAATGTTTATGACTATGGTTGTGAGAAGACATTGTTGACAAAAACACTATATGGACAGCCACAGCCTGTGCAGCAAACACCAAAGTACCATGGTTTCTGCATGCATAAGTTATTTTGCTTTCAACACTCGACAAGGCTCCTTGGAATATGACCTTATCCTGATTTTCTTCACATTGTGAATTCCCTTCAAATCCTTCAATGTAAATCAAGATGTGCTTGTGAGGACCAGCCCAGATAGTCCAATTGCACCAGCTGTTGCCCGAAATCCTGCTCAGATCTGGAGGAGAAAAAGTTCCAGCATCACCCTCCAAGACAGCGTGGCAACTTGTTACAGGAAGATACACCAGCAGCCAAGGGAATCCCAGTTCTGTAGGTGGAAGATGAAAGAAGGTCTACAATCACCATCACTTTGGGCTCATCCATACTTCTGCTTGTCCCAGGCCTAGAAAGCATGGATCCAATGGGTTTTCTGCTTTTCCTATGCTTTCTTGGCACAGGTCTGAGTGGTTTTGCCTTTGTCCCACCATTTTCCTCCTGAAAACCTGCTCTTTCATGCTAATCAGAACAGATGGCAATTTGTGGAAAAAAACCAACAATTGCCATTTGTTCCAATTCAGCACTAAACTGCGGGTTTCCCCAGGGGGTAATGGCAGAACAAATGGAAGTTTGGATGTTTTGAGACTATAATTCCCATCATCCCTGACCACTGGTCCTGTTAGCTAGGGTTGATGGGAATTGTAGTTCCAAAACATCTGGCGGGCCGGAGTTTGCCTTTGCCTGGTTTATTGCATTAGAAGAGTGGCAATAAAATTGCTAGCACATTTGCAAAGCTAAGTAGGGACTGGTCTGGTTTCAAACTGGATGGGGAACCATGTTTTGAGATTCCTGCATTGCAGGGGATTGGACTAGATGACCCTTGGTGTCCCTTCCAATTCTACAATTCCATGAGTCTATGAGATACATTTTTTCCTTGTTAATGATCCACTACATAAATTGTATAGCTTCATCTTTATGCATTTTACACTTGAGAAGAGTTACAGTACTTTGAAATACAAGACAAACTAGGGGACACCCAAATACCCTGGCTAATATACAACCAACTGCATCCCTTCTTAAACAATCCAGCAGTAAAATCAGCAGCTACTAGGCCAGTGATGGGCAACCTTTTGAGCTTGGTGTGTCAAAATTCGCCAAAAAACCGAGCATAACTTGGGTGGTGTGTCACTTTGAGAAAAAAAACATAATTTCATGATATTTATAGTTTAAATAACAAAAATGTATAATTGTAATGTATAACTGCATTTAATAAACCAAAAACTAGTTATTTAACCCAGTGTTTCTCAACCTTTTTTGGGCCACGGCACACTTGTTCCGTGAAAATAATCATGAGGCACACCACCATTAAAAAAGTTAAAAAAATTAACTCTGTGCCGCCCTATATTATAATTATGACTGTAATTATTTAACTAATTATTTAACCAAACCAAACCAAAAAACCCTTATTTATCACAAAGTGCCCAGAGTTGTTGAGCTTTTTGGGGGGAGCTGCTGACCAAAGTTTTGGAAGGTTTTTTGGGGGTGCAAAAGTTGCTTTGCTTTTAGGGGGGATGCCCCAAAGCTGCTGCACTTTTTGGGGGGAAAGGGAACAGAAATAAATGACGAATAATACCTTCACTGGAACTAACACGCAGCACCGACATAGTTTGCCAAAGCGCCAAAAAAACCAGCACAGAAAGGGTTAAAAAACCAATCTCTGACGCAACTTCCGGTGCTGTGCCGCTGCTGATCCTGCATTTTTCAGTGGGAGACTTGGCAGGTATGCACCAGACCCTGCTCAGCCTTGCAAATGTGCTAGCAGTTTTACTGCTACACCACTAGGAGGCTTAAATAATGATAAAAAAGGAGCAATGCAAAAATTCTTGGCGTTTATTCAATGCTTTGAGCATCTGGAAGCACTTCATACATTGTATTAGTTATGCTTCCAGCAATCAGGCCAGGCAGTTTGGCGTTCTACCTGAATTGCAGTATACCCGTACTGCTCACAGGCGAACTATAGGTCTACAATAGACAGAGAGAGACAGCACAAAAGATCTGCTCAGACAAGCTCCCCCTGCCCCTCAACACACACCCCAGAAGCAAACTGCTGATGTTGACAGATCACTGGTTGGGGAACAAGTGGAAGCCTGCCTGAGTTTAGGTAACTTCAAAATAATGGACACACCTTGAGAGGTAACACAACTGCTGAACAGGACAAAGGTGGCTTGCGATTTGCCCGTTTTCAAGGCAAGAGAAAACATTTCTGAAGATTTATCACAGGGCCACTTCACACATCCTTTCCAGAGATCAAACAACTCCACATCATCCAGGATTAAGAATGAAGCTGAAAAATCATTTTATTTTACTTCTCGGCATATACATGCAGTTGGCATGTATGTCAAAAGCCAACAGCGCTTGCTCCTTGGTGCTGACTGGAGGCCACTGTTGTGGTTCTGACACTAATCTTCTGACACCAACCAGTCAATCATTGTGCCAAAATGGACAAAATCTCCTGAGGAAAATGTTGGAAGTTTGTATTTCCTATCCCATTTGCTGTAAGCTATCAAAAGCACAAATACAACTTTCTGAGAACTATAGGTAGTCGATCAGGGTTATATGTTTCAGAAGTAACAGCCTCCATCTTCTTGCATCTGAGCCATCACATCAAGTAATGGGATTTGCTTGGCTTGACTTCTCCTTCTTAGGCTCTGTTTGCAGCTTCAAGGCACTGAACCCAACACCTCCCTCCCAAGTGCTCCCATCACAGAGTCCAGGGATGTGGTGCTACAGCCCCTCCAGTTCCTCAGTTAATCTGAATCTTCTCATTGCTCAGCTGCAAAGTTCATAACCTATGTAGCTGAGCCTGAAATATTGGCTTGAGGAAAACTGGCAAAGCATAAATCAAATCACAGAATCCCACTGGTGGTCATCTGAGGGGCATGAAAATACCAGATCTGCAAAATTCAAAGAACACCCTAAAGCTGGAAAAAAGAGAGGCAGCTGTTTCTGCCATGAGAGTGATGTGATACTTTAGAAATAAACATAATGCAAATACTGCCCTGTGGGCACTTGTGCATTTAAAGTGTGGGGGATACAAAACACAAAACAAACACACCACCTATCCTTCCCAGATTTAAAACAGGGACTGGAAATTTCTCTAGCAGTTCTCCCTCTTTGTTTTAGCAGAGCCCAACCCTGGGGCTTAGTCAGGAAGAACAACAGCAGCAGAAATCCATTGCTCACAGGCTCCTTGACCTGCCCCATTCGCCATCCTGGAAGGAAGACAACTACCGGTAGCCTCTACGGATTACATTACCATTGGAATCATCCCTTTGGTATTGAGCGTACCTTGCAGCCATACTGCCCTCCCCCCCCCCAAGTTCCAAAGTACACAAATCCCAACAATACTTGTGCACAGTACAAAATTGCTGTCAAACCCATGAATGAGTCACCTTGCTCCTTCAGACTGTCCATTTTAAAGCTCACCTGGTTTTGATTCCTGAGATCCATTAAGACTTGTGTCTGCCTAAAAAGAAAACCAAGGGATTTGCTCTTATTATCATGCAAGTATAGCACAGATACAAGCGCTCTTACTCACAGTCATTCCAGGGCTCGCTGCTTATTAAGTGCCAAAATCCCATTAACTCTGGGAAGTGCACAGTTTACTTTACAGAGGAAATGGTGTGTTTATTTAACATATATGGCTATTTCTATCAGAGGTACATGGGATATAAATGGAAGAATGAGGCACTTACATGAAGCCCTCTTGGGGCAAGATGTGTTTTGACTTGGCACTTAGGACAACACCAATACTCACCCATTCATCATGTTTTCCTACATCAAAGTTTGGCGTAGGGGAACCCCTGGAAGCTTGATTAGTAGTATCCTTCCCTAATGAGCAAGAGCAAAGCAAAAGAAGAAATAATGCCAGTGGAAAAAGCAACTTCATCATAAAGTTTTACCAAGCCCCTCCATTAAATATCTCCCCAGTTGCTCCTTTCCTAAGCCATTCAGTGTCTGCTACAGCTGCTTCACTCGCTCTCTCTCACTTTTCAAGGCCAGCCATTTACGAATTCTCCCTCCACCCAAAGGCACTCTATTATCCAATCAGATTACAAGGTGCCAAGTAGCACTAATTAAATACTTGAGGGCTCACTTGTTTGCATGTTTACTTAGAAGTAAGTTTCACTTTGCTTAATACTCCCAAGAAATAAGTTTGCAGACAGATGTGGGTAGATGGTGTTTGCTAGCTGTGGACTGTACTAAGTTGTTGTAAAACATGCCTTTAAATTTGATAATAAAGATTGTTCCTACCCTGTTTCTCATATTTTAAGACATACCCATAAAATAAGCCATAGCAGGATTTTTAAGCATTCAAGGAATATAAGCCATACCCCGAAAATAAGACATAGTGATAGGCGCAGCAGCAATGCCGGCCGTGGCAGGAGGAGGAGGAAAAAAATAAGACATCCCTTGAAAATAAGCCTTAGTGTGTTTTTTTGAGGAAAAAATAAATATAAGACATGTCTTATAATATGAGAAACACGGTATTTATACCATTCCCAGAGAAGGTTCATGAGGCATCTGCTCTGTATTCTTTTTGGTACCAAGCAAATCATTGGGGGTGGTGGGATACCCTGGGCTTTTTAAGGGCTTTTAATAGATTGTGTGTGTCTTCCTAAAGTTTTAAAGTCCTACCTGGTGCTCTTATTGATGCATCTCTCATGTGATGTGTTTTATATTGCTTTATATTAACCATTTTATGTACATGATGCCACGAAGTGAACTTCAGTCATGGGGTGGCATAGAAATATTGTTAATAAATAAAATACATGTTTATTCAGGAAATAAATACTTCCCTAAAGAAAATCCCATGGAGTTAAATGGCATTCTCAACGACTACATAGTATTAGACTTAGTATGAATTTGAAGTCAAATAATAGAATAATGTCTGACACACATAAGGCCAATAAACCTAAGATTTCCCAAACCCATGTTGGTAAGTTTCAGCACAGCACTTACCACAACAGCCCCACCTTTTAAATGGTGCATTATTAGTACCAAAAAAGCTTTGAAAGGATATAAAGCTTGTCCTCTAGCTCCCTCTGGTGGCTATGTGTTGTTTTAGCACCAGAGAAAGCAGGCAGCTGAATGGGCAAAGCACCACCAGATGTCATTTCCCAAGAAATCAGTATGCTCCCTACTTAAACATTAAATGAGAATATTGTTTTCATGCTCCTGGATTACTTCCCACCAAATTATGTATATGTCAAGTGTATTAACATTTTTTTAAAAAAAACAAAAACAAAACTGGCTAATTATGTTTCAGTGCATTTATTATTTCCTAACAAGAAATGCAACTTGCAATATAGTACAACTTAGTAGCTGACTGATCAAAATTGTATTCTTACAACATTTAGTGGGGCTGATTTCAAACACACTTCAAGAGGATTCTTGTGCCTTGAACAGCTGAGCAAGTAGCAGCAATTCAGCCAGGCAGCCTTTTCTTGGCAGATGAAGGCCCGGGGAGTTTTCTTTGCCTATTACCTCTCTTCATGCAAGCAGTAACAGTAGGAAAGCCTATTGAATTCAATGGGGCCTGCTCCTAGGTAAGTGGGGTTCAGAATGCAGCCTAGGCTAGCTGAACCTGCATTCCACTGAAAACAATGGGGAAAAGTTGGTCATGACTTAAATGCCAGTTCAGCTAATAGTATGGAGTGTTAGAAAATTGTTGGCAACTTTAATTAAATATCCTTAGGCTCCAATTTAATGTGCTTACCTGGGAGCAAGCCCCAGTTGACCACAAGCCTAAATACCAAAGCAGCTCTCCGGATTGCCTGGCCCCTTGTTGCTGTTCAGGGACAGCACGTGGAAGAAGACACTCATGCACAAAGGTTGGAAATAAAAGTATCAGCTCAGCCACCTAGAGGGCTATGGGCTCCTCACTACCTCTCAGCCTGAGCTCAGGCAGCTGGTGCAAATAGAGAGTCTTGGATCCATGGGCAGATGCTGCTTCTGTTCATGGAGCAAATGCCAGGTGATAGAAGAAAAGGGATGTCTTGTCAATTGAAAAGTGCCACTGAGGTGATAAGAATACTTTTACTGATCCTAATCCTGTGGCTTCAGTAGTTGCCTCCTGGGTTTCATCTGCATTCATAAAGACAAAGTGCTTTATATGTGTTACAACACTGTGACACCAGGTGGCGCTGTGGAGCCCTGTTTTTCGCCAACCAGTTAAATGCATTTAACTGAATTGCTTTTTTGATGTGTCTAGATCCAGCCCTGCACTGAAATTAAGCAAGCAAGCAAAGCTTTTTTTCCCCCTGGCATGGACATGAAACGATGAAGAAAATCTCCAGCTGCTAAATTTTCTATGTGTCATGCTACTGTTGAAGGCACAGACCGAAGACAGCAGGAACACAAGCAGCCATATCAAGAGTTGCAGGTTGGAATTTGGCAGCATTGTCTTTTAAGTGTTGACGCTGTGCTCTAGAATATACGAAGTAATAAAAATGAGTCTGATACCTAGCCCTGTTAGCTGGGATTAGGAAGGGTGGCTTCCAAGAATAAGTGAGCCTAGGGCCAGGGGCGTAGCCAGGATGAAAATCAGGGGGGGCAAGGGGCGGGGAGCAAGGGGCGGGGGCGGGGGCGGGGTCACATCGGAGCAGCCCGAAATCGGGCTGCTCCGACTCCCTCCTCCCCCTCCGCGATAGGAAGGGACGAGGGGGAGCCAGGATCAGCCCGAAATCGGGCTGCTCCGACTCCCTCCTGCCCCTCCGCGATAGGAAGGGACGAGGGGGAGCCAGGATCAGCCCGAAATCGGGCTGCTCCGACTCCCTCCCCCCCCTCCGCGATAAGAAGGGACGAGGGGGAGCCAGGATCAGCCCGAAATCGGGCTGCTCCGATCCCCTCCTCCCCCTCTGCAATCGCTGGGGCAGGTGGAGGGAAAGCCCCAGAGCCGCGCAAAGCGGTTGCCTGGCTTTCCCTCCGCCCGCCGCACAGCCAGCCGGCTAGAAGGGACGTCTCCCTTCTCCCTTGCTGGCTGTGGGGTGGAGGGAGGGAAAGCCAGGCAACCGCTTTGCGCGGCTCTGGTGCTTTCCCGCCGCCCGCCCCACAGCCAGCCAGGGAGAAGGGAGACGGCACCGGGCGGGCAGTGGGGCAGGCTGGCCAGTGGCCCTGCTTCTAGGGGGGGCAATTGCCCCCTCCTGCCCCCCCTGCCTACGCCCATGCCTAGCCCCCCCCTCTTTTAGAAACCAGGCTCCATGCTCACATGGCCCCAGAGATTGTGGTGGATTAGGTAAAGTGAAACTGTTTTGAAGTTTTATAAAGCCATACACATTTTCCACCTGAAGTAGGAGGGCAAAGTATCTGATCCACAACATTGGCTCTAAGCCTGCAAATATTTGTAGGGTACCTACTGAGGTCAAAGTGGTATATAGACACAAACAGCTAAAAAATTGGTTCATCAAGATTTGAACAGTGGCCTTACTCTGTGAAGACATAGCTTTGAACCGAGACCAGAGAAGGTAATCTAAGGCCAATGTTTTTCAGACAAGAGAACATCTGTTTCCTTTCACTGCTAACCTGCTGTAAGGCTGTCCTGAAATGAATACTGACGTCTTGTAAGTAGAGGATGTTGTTGACATAGCACCTAATGTGATTTTTCTGCACGGGAAGGTGTTCCAGGAGCTGGGAGAGGCATGAGATGTTTGTGTGCGACTGCTACATGGACTGGGATGGGCAATGGATACCTCCCAAGCAAAACATTTATGCAAGGAGTGTAGGATTTCTCTAAACAGTATTTTGGGAACAGGAATATATTTTGGGTCTTCAACAACTAAGAAAACTAGCCAACGCCCACACTGTGCATGTACGCATGTACACACACACACACACACACACACACACACACGTTGGAAATACTACAAAGAAGAATGGTATGCTAACAGTAGTGATGGCCGGGAATAGCTGGGCAGCCTAACCAGAAGCTCCTGCAGTTTGAATAGTAGAAGAAGGAGTTTCATTTGCTTCAGCTTTCCATTCAAGGCTGAAAAAGCTGCCCTTGCAACAGTTTCCCTTTCTACACAGCACAGGTAAAGAATACCACAAGTGCTGTGGACGGGATCAGGCTGCAGCCATAGGGATTTATTACCACCATTTAAGTGACATCACCCTGCCCCCCCCCCCCGCCCCAAAAGTGGCTTTGGGCTTTGAATAGTTAAAGAAAGACAGAAATCTAAGAGATGCAGTGGCTTCTACCATGAACACAGGGACTGCCCATTATTTGCTCTGGCAGGGTTGATGAAGAAGCAGGCCAGATGCATCCGGGTGGCCGGGTGGAGTTTGCTTCCTCAAGAGAAGCTGCTTGGCTCTTTCACTTCTCTTGGTAGGTGGAAACTTCTTGTTTTGAAAAACTGTTTTCTTCTACCTGATGGATGCATGTTGAAATATTATTTGCCTGCCGCTGTATTACTCTAACCAGCTTCATAATTTTTAAGATCGCGTTTACGGTATCAACATTTTACAAATTTTTGCTGTTTTTAATGTTGCCTTTATTTATTGTTCTTGTATGTTGCTTTAGGTGGCCTATAAATACATGGAATATAAATAAATAAATCCAAGGGTAAATATGTTATCTACAATATCCCTTCTTACAATGAGCAGCTAATGGGGATGACTTCCTTGCTCCTTTGATATTTCACTTTATCTTCAGCACTCAGCTCTCACCTAGGACATAGGACAGTGGCCACATTCTGGGAACGGCTTCAATTGGCCAGCTAAACCAGGTGAGGGCCAATAAGTCTCAAACCCTTGGTAAGTGGGACTCCCCCTGCATGCGAAGGCAGGCTCTGGAGGATTGAGTGGATGAGACCAAGAGCGGGCCCAATGGTCAAGGAGGCCGTTTCTGCACAAGCTGCAGAGGGAAGTGAGGGGCAGATGGGGCTCGTCAGCCCGAGAAGGGAGCTCATCTACCGGTAGGAGGAGGAAATCTCTGACCCTAAACCTCCAGTGCCTTGCAGGATATTTTTGGGGGAGGAAAAGACTAAGGAGTAAACCCTACACAAATCCAGTGCCTTGTATGCCTCCTCCTGGCAACTCCTGCAGCCAAGCTGGTGCCAAATATATTGTTTTGTTTTCCTTTGGACCACCTCAGCGCGGCCACAGGGTGGTGGTGGGGTCTTGTTATCTGGGCACAAATTTGTGTTTCTGATTGCATTATGCTGCTTTCTTTTCTTTAAAGAAATGCAACAGAAGCATCAAGCCTTTGGTAAATCATGCCACATTAATAAAAAATCCCTTCCGTTCAACAATGGCTTGTATTTCCCCTCTGGCACACTTGAGCCTGGTGCTTGAAACTGCTAAATACTTTTACAGCACAGCACACTCCCATGCAGGAGTGCCAACTTGAATAAAATGGGGGGGAGGGGCAGGTATGCCTTGCCCCACATAATTGATCACATGACATGGTGCATGCACATCCTTTGAATAACAATGGCCACCAACTTTAGGGGGCCCGCCCCCTCAAATATTTTATTGGGGGAGCTGAAGGGACTTTGCCCCCCCCCAGGAGTTTACAGCTAGGTTCCCATGTCTGACTGCTCTGAAATCTGTGTTCAGGTAAGCAGGGAAGGGTTGCAACCTCAAGTCATTTTTCTTTTCCCACAGCAGGTGTCACCATTGCATGCTGCTTTGTGCTAAAAAACAAACAAGCCAGCTCTTGGAAATCTCCTACGGCCAAATGTTTATTAGACTTCTAAACTGCTCAGAGAGATCTGGGAGTATTTTGTGTCCTGGTGTTCATTTCAATGCAAATATCCTCGTTACCAATGCAAATCTGCCTATGCAAATCTGCCTGTGGGGAACCATGAAGGTTTAATGGCAGTATCCTTTGTGACCTTGGAAAGGAAATGCCGCTCTAGCAATTTGGTGACTGATAAACCTGTTAGGGACCCGTGCCCATGACCTTTCAGCATGTGGCAATCCTGGTTTAAAGTTAGCTCATAGATGACACACATGAGCTGGCTTCACAAATACCACATGCAATTCCAACGGCTGCTTTTTCAAACCCAGTGTTTCTTTTCTGTGACACTCAGGGCTCAACTCTGTAATTCCCATGCCCTGCAAAAACTAAGCCTGCTACCAAGCCTAATCATGTGGAACTGAAAGAATAGCATATTTATTTCCTCTTGGCCTCCCCTACTCTCCCTTCCTCCACTGTTGTTTCTCCTTTGGCAAATTTTAGATTGTAAGCTCCTC
Source organism: Zootoca vivipara (assembly GCF_963506605.1). NCBI lineage: Eukaryota > Metazoa > Chordata > Lepidosauria > Squamata > Lacertidae > Zootoca > Zootoca vivipara. The sequence continues at coordinate 2,014,971 of NC_083278.1, read as the reverse complement.
GGGACAGGGATTTGTTCTCTGAGAAGTAGAATCACATGGATGGCCACATATAAATAATAATTCTATCTGTCTTACTGAATACAGTTTTGTCTTTAAAAAAAACAACCCTCCGCATGCTTTGCTTTTACACCCACCTCCAACTATCACAGGATTCATGCATATAGTTAGGCAGTGTTTGGAGATGAACACGTCATATATTCCATGAAGAAACATGGCCTTCATACAATAATGGTAAAATGTGAAGCTGCTGATATAAGGTGGGGATGATACATTAATTGCAATTGCTAGCTCAAAAGTCACAGGGCTTGATCTAGCCATGATAAGCAATTTCAGGTCCCAGAATGCTCAGCTGTGTCCCACTGAACTGAAAGGGACCACAAGGAGCTTAACTTTACTTGGCTCAGATCCTGCCTTTCCACATCCATAGTGCTGACATCCCTAAAGTCCTAGGTAGGTTGTGTGTTATTACCTTAATTTTGATATCAGTTGATTTTTATGATTTGTTTGTCTTTGTTGCTGACGAATTTCATGTCAATGTCTTATGCTGAATTCGAAGGGAGCCCAAGGGCACACCCTCTAACATTTCCCCAATGAAAATAGGGACGTCCCATTCCGTGATAATTTTACTACTTATACCCCACACATCTTACAGGGTTGCCCCAGCCACTATGGGCAGCTTCCAACCTATATAAAAATGTAATAAAACATTAAACATTTTTTTAAAAAAACCTATGCTATACAGGTATACAGATAACCCCATACTCTCCAATATTTCTCCAGTGAAAATAGGGACGTCTTAAGGAAAAGCAGGATGTTCCAGCTTCTCTAAATCAGGGATGTTCCCTGGAAAATAGGGACACTTGGAGGGTCTGAGAGGTCATCTAGTCCAACCCCCTACAATGGAGTAATCTCAACTAAAGCACCCCTGAGAGATGACCATCCACCCTCTGCTTAAAAGCCTCCAAGGAAGGAGAGTCCACCACTTCCTGAAGGATTCCGTTCCATTGTCAGCTCTTACTTTCAGAAGGTTCTTCCTGATGTTGAGTAGGAATCTCCTTTCTTGTAACTTGAATCCGTTGGTTCTGGTCCTACCCTCCAGAGCAGGAGAAAACATGCTGGAAAACAGCCTGAGTCAGGCCATGGCTCCATCTTCTCCAGTACTGACTGCATGGACAGCTGGCCCAGCCCCCAGCTCTGCAGCCTTTCCCAGCCCTTCTCCCTGGATTCATTTTTATCTAGAGATATTGAGGACAAAAACCTGATACCTAAGACATGCCCAGCATGTGCTCGGCTACCAATAGCCCCACCCAATGTAAAGCTTCCAGGTGACTGAGGTTTGGGCTTGTCCTCAGTGCATGGTGCCTTGAACCTCAAGCCTTGGAAGGAACAATGTTCACAACCCTCTTTGAGCCATATGGTAAGAGCAAAGCCCATGGGCAACACAAGAAGATGCCTTGTACTGAGTCAGACCATTGATCCACCAAGCTCGGCATCGATCCTGCTTCAGGGGGCAGGATCCAGAGTGGGAGCAGGTCCCAAAGTACAGTAGATTCCTTCCCTTGTTCCTGACATACATCTGCACTCACCCCTTCTTCCCTGGCTGGGATGGGGAGATGCCATCTTGTGGTTTGCCTCAGGTGCCCAAATGCCCCGCTCAGCATTGTTGTCACTGACTGGAAGAAGCTCTCCAAGACAGGAGTCTTCCCAGCCCCGCCTGGAGATGCTGGGGATTGGACCTGGAACCTTCTGCAAGCAAAGCACATGCTCTACAACGGAGCTGCAGCTTCTCCCGCTGAGCATCATACGGCTGGACATTTTTTAGCAGGGATGCAGGAAGCGGGGAAGATCTGCTGCTACCTGTGCTGCTTATGGGATGGAATTTGAGGGCGGGGGAGACTGGGCACCCGCAGGGGATCTCAGCCTGGTTACACCTCTGATGCTTAGCCAGGTTGTTTTCAGGGAAGAAATGGAATGGGCTTGGAAGGATACACAGAAAGAGACTGGCAGAAAATCTGCTTGTGTGGCTGTGAGATACAATAAGGCTGGCTGGCAGGCAAGCAGCAATGGCAGCTGTTCCTCCCTCCCTGTGTTCTGTGTGTGTATCTGTACCCTCTCTTCCGCCCACTTTGCTTTGAGCAATTAAAAGCATTTTGTACCTTACACAGACCTCTCACTTCCTTTGTGCTTTGTCTCCTTGCTTGCCTTCCTCCACCCCCATTTCAGCTTTTTTTCTGCTTCTCCCTCCTCCTCAGCTGATGCTGCACCATCCTGCATTTGATTTCTGCATGCACACACTACTTGGGTGGGTTTTAAAAACAAACAAACTTTAAAATAAAATATTTGTTTTATTTGGGTGCATCTCAGGGTTCACCTGAGCTCAGAGAGGACCTTTCCCTTGCTCACAGCTTGTTGCTGTGTTGGCTTCAGAAAGATCAGTGCTAAAAGGCTGAAGATGAGAAATAAAGATTAATGTTATTTACAGTACACAGGATTTCCTGGTCATTTATGTTTTAAAGAGAAATTAGCACTAATAGGCGAACACGTTTCAGGCTATTAGAAACAACCGTAAGCATCTTTTTGAAAATTATCCTTGAACATTGTCCAGTGGGAGAATTTGCAAATTGGCTAGGAGGAAAACCAGCGGAAGACCCTTCCAGCTCTACAATACTATGACTCTAGGTCTGCAAATGGCCAGTTTATATATCTTGCTAGATGCTGCTACTTTCACTGTTTTGGCATGAGCTGAGCATATGGGTAGGACCACAAAATGAAGATAACATAGACTCCTTCTGGTACAATAAAAGAACTCATGAGCTGTATTGCTGAGTTGGGTAATAAATGTATGCCTGTTTTAACCAGCCATCAAGGCCAGTGAAATAAACAAAAAAGTGTGTGTGGGGGGGGAGACCTGATACTGAATCTTATTTAAACAGACATTTTAACAACTTGGAAAACTGATTTTTAAAAATTATTTTACTGAAAGCTTGTTGCTTCTTTTTTATTGCCCCTCTAATTTTTCTCTTCTCCTTCCATTAAAAGTACTTTGAGATCTCTGGAGCAAGTAGTTTCTTTATGACTATACCACTTAAAATGTATTTTGCATGAATTGCATGCAAAGTACATTTTAAGTGGTTTAGTCATGAAGAAACTACTTGCCCCAAAGATCTCAAAGTAATGATGTTGTAAACATCCACTTTGATTGTCCAAAGTAGCTCTCTCCTCAGGTCTTGGTATGGCTAAGCCTCTTAAAAAAATTAAGAAGCCAGCTTGAGGATGTGGCACTTGCCAGCCCTCGTGGGAGCAAAAGGCAGGTTTGGTCTTTAAGCTAATGGAAAAGAAAGAGGCACTTTGGTTTAGGCCTGAAGTGAAACAGCTTGCATTTATTACGGTATACTGCTGGTTTCCAAGAATCAGCATTAAGGTGTATGGGGACCAGGATTTGCGGGGTGGGATGATGCCACTATCTGTTTGTGCACCTACACGCTTCTTCCCCCTGCTCAAGCTGTGCATTTGTAAATAAACAAATAGCACAAAAACACTCAGTCTCGAATATTCTCTCTTCCCAAGGAAGCGGAGTCTCTAGGTACAAAAGGAACTCTTTGAGAAAGGTCACGCAAAATAATGGTAGCAGCAATAACAACCACAACATCAATGTCAGGCTGTATGCAGAAATCTGCATTCTCTTCAGAATATTTGTGCTGAATTTGTTTAGCATCTTCCCTAAGTCCCCACCCATTTCATTTGTCAAATTGCACTTGGCATCTGTTCTCCTCCTGCAAGTCCCACCTGGGTTCATGGCCTGCCAAGCTTGAAGTTGGCAGAACCTGGAGTCATAACATACAGTGTACCAGTTAGTCATGAAAGTTGAGTTTCTGAGTTCAGTCTGATCGAGCCACAGTGATAAACTCAAGGAAGTTTTATGATGCTGTAATTTAGAGTTTATAAAGCATCACTTAGGCAGATGCCAATTAATGCTGGTGGTTTGCTTTGTTTATGATGTGGCAAACTAATTAACCCAACACACAGAGGTGTGATCTGCATTCATAGAAAAATGAGAACAGGCTGTGCCCAAATGTAACAAGAGAGTGTACTAAAGGGACCCTCCATTATTCCTTCTCACATCAAGCTTCTTCCAGAGCTAGAACGAATATCCACATCATAAATGGATATGTTGACTGCCAGTCAAGCACACACTTGGATTCCCATCCATTGAAAGGTTGTTTTCTCCAGAAAAGCGGACACAGAGCAAATGGATTCAAGCTACAAGAAAGAATATTCCACCTAAACATTAGGAAGAACTTCCTGACAGTAAGAGCTGTTCGACAGTGGAATTTGCTGCCAAGAAGTGTGGTGGAGTCTCCTTCTTTGGAGGTCTTTAAGCAGAGGCTTGACAGCCATCTGTCAGGAATGCTTTGATGGTGTTTCCTGCTTGGCAGGGGGTTGGACTGGATGGCCCTTGTGGTCTCTTCCAACTCTATGATTCTATGAAGTTTAGACGCCAGGCTACAAAATCCTGCAGTTTCCAGGACAAGGGAAGGCCCATCTAGAGTGCACTGCAGTATTCCAGTCTTGACGTCCCCAATGCCTGCACTCCTGTGGGTCAAGCTCTTCTGGTCCAGGAACGGACATAGCTGCCATACCAGTCGCAGCTCATAAAAGAGCGAAGCCAATTCAGCGGTTCCTTTCTTGACAGGAAGAGAAACATATCTATGGAACTAGCAGGGGACACACACAAAGGATTGAGTTAACTTCTAGTAGGGAGAAACACATTGTAATGTTTCTACTGAGGTGAGTGAATAATTAAAGCAGTTAATTCAAGGCTGCCTTTCCTATGAAATGGATATCAGCCCATGTTGTTGTTGTTGTTTAGTCGTTTAGTCGTGTCCGACTCTTCGTGACCCCATGGACCATAGCACGCCAGGCACTCCTGTCTTGCACTGCCTCCCACAGTTTGGTCAAACTCATGTTCGTAGCTTCGAGAACACTGTCCAACCATCTTGTCCTCTGTCGTCCCCTTCTCCTAGTGCCCTCAATCTTTCCCAACATCAGGGTCTTTTCCAAGGATTCTTCTCTTCTCATGAGGTGACCAAAGTATTGGAGCCTCAGCTTCACAATCTGTCCTTCCAGGGAGCACTCAGGGCTGATTTCCTTAAGAATGGATAGGTTTGATCTTCTTGCAGTCCATGGGACTCTCAAGAGTCTCCTCCAGCACCACAATTCAAAAGCATCAATTCTTCGGCGATCAGCCTTCTTTATGGTCCAGCTCTCACTTCCATACATCACTACTGGGAAAACCATAGCTTTAACTATACGGACCTTTGTCGGCAAGGTGATGTCTCTGCTTTTTAAGATGCTGTCTAGGTTTGTCATTGCTTTTCTCCCATATCAGCCCATATAAACAGGAAAGTGGGAAGAGGCCAAAGACTAGAGATGTGTCATGGAATATTAGCAGGACAATATTAGTGTACAAAAGATGTGTTTGGAAAGGAGAACTGCTGGAAAGGCAAGAAAGTGTGCAGTGCCAGGTGGGCCTTGCATGCCAGACAAGTTTTTGCGCATGGGAGACCAAACAGCTTTCATTCAAAAGTCCTGCACTTCACAGCTTCCCACTGAATGCATCTAGTTCCTGTGCGGAGGACGGTGCCGGCTGAGGCCCTGCACAGTGGCAAAATTCCTGGCTCCCCTGCCAGGCCCCCACTTGGTTAATTGCTGCCACCAGCCATGTTCCCACCTCCACCATATGCAGTTCAGGAAACTCAAGATGTGGTTTCGCTACCATGGGCAAGGTATTCTCTGAAACATCCTACCATTGTGTTCTTAGAATTAACTTGGGATTCAAACTATTGTGATGAATTTTGGTGTTCAGGGTTTGGCTAAACAGAGTGGGGGTCCTATTTACTGAACACAGCATGTTTCCCACTCATGCAACAGTGAAGCTTGGAAGAGGAAAATCCAATGCTTCTGTAACTGCCCCCCCCCCCGCAACACGCACAATAGATGAGATGACTGAACAGTCCACTGAATCTCACCACAAATCATGCTTGAAGCCATCCATTGCTGTACTGCTTGTCAGGTGAAGTTAGTATCCTGGTCACCTTTCCACATGAAAAAGCGAAATGGGGATACAGTGTGTGCGTTTCAATTTATCAAGTTCAAACTAATACCAACTTAGATGTCCATAGCCGTCAGGGTCTCCACTACCCCAGAATCAACAACTTAGCCATTGCCAGCAGCCCTGGACCCAGCCATGACAGTGAACTTAGGTCATAGGAAAAACCAAAGAAACTGCTTCTCTTTGCTTCCCTCATCCTAAAGACAGATAACCATTGCATGTCACCCCTCTCACTTCTCTTTTTCATGTTTCATTGATCTTACTTACTTACCTAAAGCTCTTGTGAGACCTGGAGTTCCGTTAACTTGCAGGCAAACTTTTCCTCCTCCTGGTTTGTTTCTCCCTTCTGCAATCTCACTGGGTCTCTAAATGCCTGCCTGAGAAATACCTAACTCTCTCTCTGTAGTTGGAACTGTGTAAGCTTGGGGTCCAGCAGGCAAATGAGAATTGGGTTGCCTGCACAATTTCTAACCATTTTACTCTCTTGCATTTCTGTATTGGTGCTTCAAGCCACAAAGCCATTCCTGTTTGCTCTTTGTCATTTTGTACAAATAAAATAAAGCATAGCATATGGTGTGGGTTCTTGCTAATTCCTCTGAAGAAACAAGATAATATTGGCATTAATTGGTAGCAATAATTTCTTTTTTAAAATAAACATTTTTATTAGATTTTCCAATTTAAATATCTAATCCATTTTCAAATTATACAAATATCAATTAAACAATTAATCCAAATCTTCTGCCAAATTATACAAATTTAAATTTGACTTCCCATGCTTCAGACTCAGAAAGCCTAGTCCTCTTATAGTCACTGCTTTCTAATCAATAAAGTCCAGATCTTATCCAATAGTCTATTAAAATCCTTCTATCTTCTTTCAAGCCTCTGAGTTTTTCGAGCAAGCAAGTTTGACCATGTTTCTGTGTAAGTTTATGCTTATGATTCCTCTGTAAATTAGCACTGTCTCTTCGCATGCTGGTATCTTGCCAAGTCTGTCCAGAAATCCAAAGATCCTTCTCACAGCTAGCAGCAGCCATCTTCGAGCAGTCCCCATAAATCAAATCTTTAAGCCTCTGTGATGTTTTCTCCAGATCGCTACTCAATATAGCCTTTTCAGGGAAGATTTGCCAGATCAAAACTATAAATACACATCTAATGTCTTATTTATGGCTCTCTCCCCCTTTGACTATCTCCAATATGGCGGATTCTAAATTATAGCTGCATCATAACTCAAAAGTTTCTTGACAAGTTTCTAGCCACTAATGAGATCGCTTCTCTTTGATGTCCATATTTTGAGGAATCTTTAACCACATTCCAAGCGAATCCAAGAGAACATACTTTGATTATTTATGTTTTCAATTCACACAGTTTATATATATTTTAAAAACCATATTAATTCAATAATTTTCCCACTTTCCGATCTCACTTGCTTTATAAATGTTGTTTATGGTTCTTCAGATGGGAGTTTTGTTAGGTGAATTGTAAAGCACAGTAATGCAGAATTATAAAGTTCTCGCTCCCCCCTTCAGCTCCGTCACATTCCATTTCTTGATGATTACATTCCTCTGTTATCTTTTGTTTTCTCAGTGGCTGAGCTTAGCAGTATAAATCTTCTTTCCTTGTCTGAAGCATGTCCATGACTTATATACAATCTTTCTCTTGTCATGGAACATGTTTTCACTCGTAGAGACGGCGTCCAGGGGATCCAGGCTCCCACAGGGGCTTTCCATCCAGTGCCCCCGGCCTCTCCTTCCTTCCGAAGTCGAAGCTGGTAGTGGGCAACTGCGGATGAGACAGCATCTTCCCGTACCCCGGGAAGACTTCGGGAGGCTGCATACTCCCCTTTACAGCCTCGTAAATTACCCCGTGGGAGCAGGAGAGATGGTATTTTCAGCCATCTTCTACGGCGATCCAAGTGGAAGTCCGGTAGCAATAATTTCTGTGCCATATAAAGATCCTCAAAGTAATAGCTCTGTGAAAATGTCTGTAAGATTCAGGTTCATGTCTGTGTGTCTGTGAGTAGATTTGGTACCAGCCTCTGACTGATGACGTAGTGGAGCTTTCTGCTAATTCTCAGATTTCAGTATCAACCTCATAATTACATAATTACACACTGAATAGCTGGAGGAATTGAAATCATTGCTAGAGTTGTTGGAGCTTTTAAAAAAATGTATTTTAAAGTTTGCCTAGCAACAGAGGAGACTGAAAACACCCCATATTGGTCAATATGATTATGACATCACTGGCCTGGTCTTCCAGTTTCTCTTCATCAATCTTCAACTCAGTGTACACACTCTCTCTTGTCTTTATTGATAGCTCTGTTGTCTCCTGACAAGCCCCCAAATCTTGCCCAGCCTTTAAAGGTGAGGGATTTGAAACTTTCAGGTGGCTGGAAGAGGGTGGCTCTGTTTATTCAACTTCTATTGCTAAGCTGAAGGGACACAGGTGGTGCTGTGGTCTAAACCACCGAGCCTCTTGGGTTTGCCGATTGGAAGGCCAGCAGTTCGAATCCGCACAATGGGGTGAGCTCCCGTTGTTTTGGCCCACTCCTACCAACCCAGCAGTTCGAAAGCATACCATCGTGAGTAGATAAATAGGTACCGCTGCAGTAGGAAGGTAATTGGCATTTCCGTGCACTCTGGTACTTGTCTCGGTGTCCCGTTGCACCAGAAGCAATTTAGACACGCTGGCCACATGACCCGGCTCCCTCAGCCTGAAAGTGGAGATGAGTGCTGCACCCCATAGTCAAATTCGACTGGACTTAACTGTCCTGGGGCCCTTTTCCTTTACCTTTTTTTACTAAACTGTATTCCTACTGATCTTTCTTGATCAATCTGTCACTTTTGCAATCTTCTGGTCACAAAAATCTTGCAAATGACCTAGTAAACCCTTTGAGAAGGTTCCATTTCTTATTTGAGTCTCTAGAAATTTCAGGAATGCATGGGAAGCAGGTAGGAGACTGCTGAAGAGTAGAAGGTAAGGAATCCAGGGGTCTTGATAACCTCCTTTGATAGAGGAATTCCCCTGCTTAGGAGCAGGTGATGGGATAGGAACAGGAGGCTTGTCTTTGAATGGTGGGGGAAAGGAGATGGTTGGTTGACTGGTGCTCTTTTTGTCTCCCTCCTGGAGACATCACCAAAGAGAGAGAGAGGGAGAGAGGGAGGGAGGGAGGGAGAGAGGAAGGACAAAGTTTTGTGTATGTTAGTTTAGAGATGCAAATTTAGATATAATCACTCCAATTTAAATATAAATACTACTCATATTGCCACAATGGGGTAGACTGTTTCAATTTGAAGTAATATTTGTATGCTGCTTTTGCAACAACCAAGCTGAGCTCAGTCAGCTCACAACAACAACAACAACAAACTAATAAAAACAACTCCTAATACAGAAAAAATGCATTAAAGGTATAACAAATACAATCTATGAACCAAAACAGTATAAATTGCAATATATGAATGTATTATAGTCAATAATATGCCAGTAATATTGATCAGCCCTGAAGCAACACTCCCCATCAAACCCAAACAAGTTGCCCCATCTCTCCCTTCTCACCTGAAGACTGTGACCAAGTTACCTGTTTGTCTGCTCAGTCTGCTGCCGAGCTACTAAGTGTTGATGGGCAACTTCAAGCCCTCAGTTCTCCCTTCTTATGGTTAGGCCGGGTATGGTCTGAAGACACATGAGGCCACAACCTTGCAGAAGCTAAGCAGGGCTGGGTGTGGTCATTTTCTGGATGGGTGACAGCTTGGGAACCACTAGGCCACTCTGAGTTCCATGGCTAGGAAAAGGTGGGATAGAGAAGTAACAATGTAAGAGTAAGAATTCTTTATACCAGTAATTAAATTGGACATGGACTGAGAGCCCTTCAAACAGAAGCCTGTCCTCTGTAGAGGCAATCTTCTCATTGGGGCATTTCAGTCAGAGCCTCAAAGAGGTAACAGGCAGGCATGGGGAGGTGCTTAAATTTAGATAGTGCCTCCCTTTTTGGGAGAAGAAATTACTATATGTCTTGGAACCTCTGCTCTTTAATTCCAAGCACATGGGCACAGGCTGTAGTTACTCAAGCTGACTGATGATTTATCCCAGCAATCTGCATTAGGGAAAATCCCATACCTGAAGATGTTCCTTGAACTGAGTACTCTGCTGAGTAACCTCAAGGCCCAGCAAAGGAAGGTACCAAAAGGAGGGCATTGTAGAATGAAAGTGTGGTGAAACAGATGCCTAGAGAGAATGCAAACAAGGCATGTATGCTCAGAATACATATTTCACATCATCTGTGCAGTGATGTAAGAAAACCTTTCAAACAGTACATGACTGCATTTGCAAAATTTGCAACACACAAAGGTGACATTAAATGAAACCAGCCCTCCACAGTAGTAAGTGGTCTGCTAAAAAGGATTAGTGAGTCAGTGTGCCTTATTGTTCATCTCTGCTCATTTCATGTTAAAGTATCTCTCCTTTTGAGGGCGACAGCAACACCCATACAATAACTTGTTCCCTTTTTACAAATTAGTATCTGAGGTGGTAAAAATAAAATGGTCTAGCCTATGCAGTAAGTCCAGGATGAGGGCAGCATTTGGATGCAGGCCTCCTCAGTCATTTCTTACAGTGGCAGAGCATGAACAGAGGAGGGGAGAGGACTGTTTGGCATCTTCCCTCTCCTCTGCTCCCCGAACTGTTTAGCCTTGGTTGCTGTTCTGAGGGCCCGGCTAGGCGTCTCAGCTGCAAGGCTGTCTGAAGACCACCTCTTAGGTGACATGAGCATTGCAAGATGGTGTTGGAAGCACATGCCAGCAGAGTATCCCCAGAGAGAGACAACAGAAGGCACCAGCCCGTTGGGGGAAATCTCTGGTGGGTGAAGATGAGCAGAAGGGCTCTCTGCTGTGAGCTGTGTATGTGTGTGTTTGGGGTGGGGAGCTTTGCATTTAATTTTCCTTGTGGAAATTAGATGTTTTCATTTTGGGAGGAATTCAGTGTAGCACTTAAACAGATTGCTGTGTCCGTGCATGCATTTCTGCTTTCCAGATGGAATGATCTGCCCTCTCCTCCTCCCATGCGCTGCTCGGGGGGGGGGGTCTCCCAATTTCCCCTGAGTCAATTTGGTTGGACAGGAAGGGCAAAGCCTCATTGTGCTAGAGGAAGTCCTTGCATGGGCTTCTGCTGGTGGGGCTTGTTAGTTGAATCCCAACCTAAGAGTTTAGCTGTCCCATACGGGGATCAAACCTACAACCTTGGCATTATCAGCATGCTCTATCCAACTGAGCTACCCAGGAACTATCTTTTAATGGGACTGTATTGATCACACCAGGCTTTTCTGCATGAATAGTGGAATACTTTTCAGTGACAAAAGCACAAAATAGAACCACTAAGGAAAGAATTATGTAGAAGTTGCTTGTTGGATGAAAGAGTTCTGTAGAAATAATGCAATGGTTGCCAGAGGAGGAAGCTTTCTTTGCCTGTGAGGAATGCTCTACAGAACTGTAGAGGTTTTGGCTCAGCCCTGCCAAGCAGGGGAAAGTTGAGTTGCAAGAGTGTGGGAGGTGAGTTACAAGGTGGTAAAACTGGTGCAGAGTGCATAAGATGACCCAGTTTATTAGTGTAATGGGCATTGGTCCAATGGAACCACACTTGCAAATATCCACATGCTTTTATTATGACCAAGTGAGTGCAATGTATGTGATTCATTTGGTGGTATCCATAATTCCCTGCCCTCATCATGACTAAACACTGAAAAGAGATTCTGATAACAGCAACAATTTCTGTTTGTATAGCATCTCATTATTTGCTGCTGAGTGCTAGGCCCTTTTGTGCTCTGTTCCCTGGCAAGCTCACCTGGCAGGAAATTTCTTCTGTAAAGCCAATTCATTTGAGTTCTAAAGCATGCAATATGTTTGTGTTAAACACCCCTTTTCTAACATAATTGATTTTCACTGATTTCCAAAAAAGTATGCTAAGAACATAAATGGACCCCAGCTTGATCCGACCAAAGGACGATCTACGGTAGTTCACTATTCTGTTCCCACAGTGGCTAGCCAGATTGTGGCTTGTGGGACTTGAGGGTAACCTTGTAATTCCGAGCAACTGGTATTCAGAGGCTCCAATACTAGAGGTAACGTGCTAGTAGCTGGGAGTCCCACATGCTCCGCAAACACAACTCTGGTCATGACAACTCAGGGCTTGCAACATTTTTCACCAGCTAGTTTCTGAACAAAAGGCAGCACCATCTAGTGACTGGCCTTGAAATAGAAGGGACTGCCACCCCTGGCCAGCTCCTCCTTCCTCGACACTGCCCCCACCCCTTGCCTCTCTTCCCTCGCCAAAAGCAACTTCATTCACAGATCCTCCACTTGCCTTTACATGAGGGAGGCTTGCTAAACCTCTCTATGAAATGCTTCACTCCACTCCTTGGTTCAAGGCCTCCCACCAGCGCTGCTTCCTCACTCGCCTGCCTGCTGTTTGTCACACTGGAGTTGGTGTAGCTAGCTGTTTACAGACATGCAAACTGGTTTAAGAAGTGTCGTCAAAGGGTTGTGATTTGCTTCCTGCAGCAGAATTGTCTAGTGAGCAACACAGAATGGCATGATGCAACACAACCCTGCTAAAATATCCCAAATATGTATTCAGTGCTAGCCATACAGAACTGTGAGCAGTCGTTGAGTCACACCCCACTTGGTTAATTAGACTAGAGACAGATAAACCTACTGTACACATGGCATAGCTGTGGACCGAGAACTCCCAGAAGTGCAAACTGGATTTTGAAGGGCAGAGGAACCAGAGACCAAATTGCAAACATGCGCTGGATTATGGAGAAAGCTAGAGAGTTCCAGAAAAACATCTACTTCTGCTTCATTGACTACGCAGAAGCATTTGACTGTGTCAACCACAGCAAACTATGGCAAGTTCTTAAAGAAATGGGAGTGCCTGATCACCTCATCTGTCTCCTAAGAAATCTTTATGTGGGACAAGAAGCTACAGTTAGAACTGGATATGGAACAACTGATTGGTTCAAAATTGGGAAAGGAGTACGACAAGGCTGTATATTGTCTCCCTGCTTATTTAACTTATATGCACAATTCATCATGCGAAAGGCTGGACTGGATGAATCCCAAGCCAGAATTAAGATTGCCGGAAGAAATATCAACAACCTCAGATATGCTGATGACACAACCTTGATGGCAGAAAGTGAGGAGGAATTAAAAAACCTTTTAATGAGGGTGAAAGAGGAGAGTGCAAAATATGGTCTGAAGCTCAACATCAAAAAAACCAAGATCATGGCCACTGGTCCCATCACCTCCTGGCAAATAGAAGGGGAAGAAATGGAGGCAGTGAGAGATTTTACTTTCTTGGGTTCCATGATCACTGCAGATGGTGACGGCAGTCACGAAATTAAAAGACACCTGCTTCTTGGGAGAAAAGACAGCGTCTTAAAAAGCAGAGACATCACCTTGCCGACAAAGGTCCGTATAGTTAAAGCTATGGTTTTCCCAGTCATGATGTATGGAAGTGAGAGCTGGACCATAAAGAAGGCTGATCGCTGAAGAATTGATGCTTTTGAATTATGGTGCTGGAGGAGACTCTTAAGAGTCCCATGGACTGCAAGAAGATCAAACCTATCCATTCTGAAGGAAATCAGCCCTGAGTGCTCACTGGAAGGACAGATCGTGAAGCTGAGGCTCCAATACTTTGGCCACCTCATGAGAAGAGAAGAATCCTTGGAAAGACCCTGATGCTGGGAAAGATTGAGGACACTAGGAGAAGGGGACGACAGAGGACGAGATGGTTGAACAGTGATATCGAAGCTACCAACATGAGTCTGACCACTCATTCTACCTACCCAGTCTCCAATCCAGCAACAGGAAAACTCTTCTGTCAAATCTAACAGCTGCTTCACACAATACCCTCAATCATGCACACAGACCTGTGTATTAAAGGCATATTAAAGTCATGCCATAGTATTCTGCTGCATACGCCTGGAAGTAAAAAACAGGTGTGCAATTTTGAGACAAAAGGTGTATACTTTTCACCTCCAAACCCATGTAAGGCAAAATGTTATGTGTTTAAACAACTGAAGGTCAGTTGAAGGAGAAGGGGAATTGGCTGGGCCAAGAAGACCAGGAGTAAAGGGGGTGGGTAAGCACAATGTGATATGAGCCGATAACAGAACTGTGTTAATTAGAAGTTTTAAAGCAGGTTAATCAAAAGCTACCGTAGATTGAGATGCTGTTTTACCAATTTTGGTTTTCTTTCACTCACAGCCAGCACTGTATTTTCTGGCAAAGTTGCCAAGTAGAAGGCATTTCTATGTCATATGGAATTATTTCAATTTTATCTCAGGCAGAATCATACATACAGAAAGTCTGAACGTTTAGTCAAATAATTGATTTTTTTCCTCTTTCAAAGCCGCTTGCTTGGAGAATTTCTGATTTATTACTGTATTCCTTTAAACCAAATTTTGTCCTATGCTTAACATTGATGTCTTCTCTTAAGCACCCTAACTCCCACTAAAGGTTATTAAAGGTGGCTTAGTTGCTTTGCAGATACCTTTTTGCATACCAAATTCTCCCCCTCCTCCCTCCTCCATTATTACAGGGTGGTGTTTGGTTTCATGTTGTAAACATCCTTCATGTCTCAAGCCACAGTAGTGAATGTATTGCCATCATGATTGTAGCACAAAAAAGTGGTTGTGTGACATGTTACAGGTGCTCAAAGCATATTAACAGGGCCGTCTTAAGCACATCCAGTGCGTGGTGCAAATATCCCTCCAGCGTCCCCCTCCGTTTCCCAGAATTTAAACTCGGGGGCCCAACTTGTGGACCACCTCGCAGCCCCAGGAGCCGCCACCCACAGAAGACTCTGCCAATGTGGTGGCTGTGGCTGGCCAGACCGCTGGAACCCCACGCTCGCTTGCAAGGCTCCGGGGCCCCTCCTCCTCCTCCACTGCCTGACAATGACAGCCCACTGCCAGCGCTCTCGCTGCTGCCCAGCGGCCCGAGGAGCAGGAGGCGGTTGCCACACCACCACCGCCTGTGTCCCAGGGAGCGGTGGTGGTGGGGCGGCAGGCACCGGTGACGCGGAGGAGGCCCCTCCTGCCACTGCCGCTCCTGCCACTCACTCAGATGACAGCAGCTTGACGGGCGGTGGCTAGGGGATTCCTGCAGCCGAGGGAGAGGAGGAGCCATAGGGCTTGGTGGCTCCTTGCGTCCCGCCAACCACCTGGCGGCGTGCAGGTAATGGGAGGCCGCCGGCAAAGCTGCGCAGCTCCCCCACTCGCTGGGGCGCCCCTGAGAGGCCGGGTACCCTGGCGCAACGAACCACTAAGCCCTGTGGGAAAGATGCCTCAGTCTGCATATTATACATTATGAGATTAATTCAGAATGATGCAACTCTCTTAAATGACCACACCACTTAGGCAAGGAATATCCTTTTATTACTTATGAATGCTGGAGGTGCACTTTTGCCATATTCTGCAGTATAAGAGCTCTTGTAAAGAAAATGTATGTATTTAATTTCTTATTACTTTCTTACTCAGGAAGCAAAACTAAGATTGTTTTCCACCTGTAATTGTTTTGTGAAAATGACGGACTACAAGTTATGTTTATGCAAGTAAAACTGGAAGGTAACCAATTCATACTTTTTAAGACTCCTAACCAGGAGACATGGCATTTGAACATTATTATTATTATTATTATTGAAATTTGTATACTGCCCTTTATCTGCAGATCTCAGGCGGTTCACATAAAATTACAATATAATTCATGAGAATCTCTTGTCCACCATTCTTTCAAAGAACTATTGTGTTTCCATTTCAATAAACCTGTTTTTTCCATGGAAACAGGGCTCAGTATTCCCAAGGATACCACCAGCCTTGCTCCTCTCCTATGAGTGAAGAAAATTAAAGTAACTGTGTTGAAAAATAACATAGCTCCCTTGGTCTCATGTAAGCGAGCTGTAATTTAATCACCTGGGACCAATCAGAGCTTGATAAAGAACAGTGTTATCCTTGATGTAATTTTTTCCCCTTCTGTCTCTTAAATCCTAAGATATAAACTTCTAGTTTCAGTAAATTCTGCACACAAAGAGACATGATGACTTTTAATTGTGCTAGTTTTTACTTTAAGCTTAGCTTCTTACTGAACTTTCCATACCAGTGGCAACCCAAATGATGAGGTTCAGATGTTCTTAGTTTCCCCTCACCAGAAATGGCCAATAGGCAGGCAGCTATAGTCCAGCAACATCTGGGAGGCATGGTTCTTAGGAACGTTCTATTATTCCAGTTGCCTAAGGACCAAGACTACGTGGAATTTACTGTTGCAGTTATGCAAGTGGCCACTGCAGGGAAACCTGAGGGTCCTGGGAGTGGAAAGGGGAAAGCGTTTAGCTTCCACTCCCTGCGATCTTAAAAACAAATAGTCTTTCTGAAGCAGCTATTTGCATTTCATGGGAAGCCTTCACAGCCACCATCTTTCCTTTTTCCCAAAATGCAAACAGCAAAAAAACAACAATACAGTACATTTTTAAAATGCAACAATGTACCAGAGAGGAATCTATCCATTCAATCCTTGCATTGCAGGGGGTTGGACTAGATGACCCTTGATTCTAGGATTCTATGAATTCCCTCCCCTCAAAGTTGCTCAGGCTTGTGGCAAAGGGCAAACACAATCCATATTCCTTGTATAACATATGGCAAATGTTTACTGAATACATAAATGGTTCAGACTGTGGCAGGAATCCACCCCCAGCACTCATGGGAAAATATGGCATGATCTCTTAGAGTAATCATATGAAACTTTAACACCTGGCATGATAAAAGTCTGTAATTTTATCAGGACAGGATACTAGTTGTTTTCTCTAATTTTTTTCCTGTACCATGAAAATAAAAACAGTATTTTAAAAAGTTGTTCAGGCTTCCCTGTAAGTACTATTTGCGTTAAATTATGCCGTTAACCTCACCCCTAGTATAACTCTAAAATAATATTATCAGCACCAGGTTAGAACAGGCACTATTCTTCGCATCCTGTGCCTTTCTCATGTGTTCCTAGTTCACAGGCTCACTTTTGCTTATGCTAAGAAAGAATAGACCTAAAGAATGATAAATCAGGCATTGAGCCTGGTCCACAGCAGAAGAGACTGATCTCCCTGCATTTCCTAAACTGCATACTTGCTCCCAAAAAACATGAGAGCGTGTAATTGTAGGAGCAATTTCAAACAGGCATGGTATTTGTGTATTTCTGGTATTTGTTTAAATTTCTAAAGTATTTTAAACGTTGCGTTGTGAGTTTCACTTTAGAACCTGAAGTACGTTGCCTGCCTATATATACCCTAAAAAACACAAAACAAAACACTCCACAGTTAAGTATGTGGAAAAGCTGGATGTGCACACACATTTTGAAAAGGGCCTTTGTGAACATGAAATTATTTCATGCGAATTTTTTTCCCCATAAGAGAAGGAACTACTTTAAAATATGGATTTGTTTATCATTTATGTACGCACCTAAGTAATGCTTTGCTAGCTATTACCATTGTCTAATTGATCCCTGTGGAACCTTTTCAGACAAGAAGCATGTTTTTGAATATTGTCCAAGCAACCCAGGCAGGCCTTGCTCAAAACAAGAAGAAAGAAGAAAGAAGCATTTTATCCAGTCCTGCTGTGCCAGGTCAAGTTGAAGGCACTCAAATCTGAAAAGCTTGCACCCTGTCTCTCTCTCCCCACTCCAGTATTTATTTACACAGCCTCATCTAACATTATATCCATATTAAACTGCTGTTGTAAAGTGGATAATGCTTAACATACTGTATTCTGCTCATGAAACGTGTTGGAGAGAAAAGGCTACAGTGAAAGATTCACGTATTTTAGAAACCAGTATCGGGTTTAACAAACCACAGTACAGCAGTTATCAAAAGAAAATTATCTGGGCCATACTTTCAGAATAAACGTGCACCACACCCATTTTTTTTTATTGGTAAGGAATACACTGAAAAACAGAAAAGAAACAACTCCTAGCAGTGCTTGATTTATAATACAGAACACAATTAGTTTATAATAGGATCATGGAACATCTAGAAAGTATAAAATAAGGTAACTACATAAGAACAAGAATCAGTCCCAAAATATAATTATAAACAAGCCTCTTATATTTGAACCGTAATATGTGTACAAACTCATTGAGAGGTGTGAACTTGCTTTTGCTGGATCTCATTTATATTAGGTCTAATTTGAGACAAAGAAATCTCCTAATCAACAAAAAGAACCCTTTCTCTTTTCTGAGCTATCATATTTGTCAGTTGAAAATCCCCGTTCACAACAATATGTCCCAAATATCACTTGGTGCTCTTTTTCTCATTTTGAAAAGATACCTAACCATATTCTGCATATATATATAATATTATCTGAAAATGTTTAAATGTTTCTTTGATTTTCCTTGAATCTTGCCAGATCTTGCCATCCTCTCCTGCCACAACCTTTGAGAACCAGTCCCATAGTATCTTCTCAAAGCCAAGAAAGGGGATAAATGAGTGTGCAAGGCCTAGTCTGCCCAATAAACTATTTTGATCCATGGTTTATGGAGGTTGATATGTCTTTATTAAGACTGTATTTTTATTATCTTAACAGCAAAGGTTTACTCTCAATGGTGCAACAGTTTCTTTTAAAATTATTGAAGGATATTAACAAGGTGTATTCTCAGTCAAAACAAATTAAGGTAATAGGATTTTTGGCACATTCCAAGTCAGGTTTTAGTAATGGCCATAGCGTTAAGACTCCCCGCCACCCTACTCAGCGTATATAGAGAACATGTCAAGCAACCACCACAGGAACAGGGGTCCCTGACTTGGAGCTACGACCACCATGGATAATTCACAATAAAGATGAGAGTTACGTGCTGCATGTTGCCAAGGAAATGATGCAAAAGGAGATGGTGGCAGCAGCAGATGAGAGACTACAGCTCTAGGACAAAGTCTAGCTCAGACCTCCCTGCTACACCATCCATCTGTTTTTAGAAAGAGAGCAGGGGTGCTCTTGTGCTGGAGGTATGAAGATTATATGACTGAACTCTCAGCTATATGCTTTTCTAATCCAGACAAGCTCCTGTATCACCGTTTTGCCACCTACTCTCTGTAAATTTAAAATCTGTGGATTTTTATTTATTTTTTTGCTGTGTCTGTGCTGTTGTTTCAGATACTCATCATTTTTCTGCTGTCATTTTCAGTTCAGCTTATCTATTCCAAGCAGTTTAAAATAGTTGGTTAAATTTTAAGAACTTTAGAGCTGTGGGTTAAATCGATTTTTGTAACATTTGTGTTGCCTTCTCCAAATATTGTACAGGGATTATAGTGCGTCTGGAAGCGGTGTACTCTCCCAGTTGGGGTTCCTTTTTCCAGGGAAAGATTATGCCAAACATTCTAAGACACCACAAGACTCTTGCTTTTGCTGCAATAGACTACTATAGCTACAGCTCTAGTTTCCCACTTTAACGGGTACAAGTTGGCAGCATATGCTTTCAGATTCTTAAGAGTGTTTGTGCTGCATTCATCAGATATTTCAACTGTAATGCTTCTGAACTACTCGTGCTGCCCTCGTGAACAGGTCTGGAAGCCCATGATGAAGGGAGGGGGAGTATGTGCCACTGAAGTAGGAAGACTTCTGAATAAACATGAATTTGGGCTGCACATGTAATTTTGAAATGGGACTGTTGTGTATTTCTCATTAACTTGCTTTTTAAGAGGTACAACACAGCTTGGACTGTTCCTAAGTTTACAGCACCTGTTCCCTATTAGGAGTTATTGCCTTAGGCAACAGTCTAAATTGTCTGAATTTCATTACATTCATTAAGTTATTGGGAAGTCACTGTTGTGTTAAATAAATGGCAAATCCCTTATTTTAGTATCACATTTGTATTGTATCTTTTTTTCTAAGAAGCTCAGAGCAACATACATGGAGTTTACTCAATGGCCAGCTGTAGTTTTCAGTTTTATTTTTGGATAGTGTCTAGTGATTTCAGCACCTTAGAAATGAACAAATTAATGGTTTGGATCTCAACAATGTCAGGTGCACTTAGTTTCCACTGAAATCAATGAGATTGAAGTCAAAAGTAACTTGACCCACCTATTTCAGGGGAGCCAAAGTGCTGCTACCAACATAAAGTGGAATATGTTCCTGCCAGTGTGGTGTAGTGGTTAAGAGCGGTAGACTCATAATATGGGGAACCGGGTTCGCTTCCCCGCTCCTCCACATGCAGCTGCTGGGTGACCTTGGGCTAGTCACACTTCTCTGAAGTCTCTCAGCCCCACTCACCTCACAGAGTGCTTGTTGTGGGGGAGGAAGGGAAAGGAGAATGTGAGCCGCTCTGAGACTCCTTCGGGTAGTGATAAAGCGGGATATCAAATCCAAACTCCTCCTCTTCTTCTTTTGCATACACAGAACATACGGTACCAGATAGAACCAATCTGCTGTAAAGTCAAAGTATTAAAATACTGCAAGCAAGTTTCTAATCAAATCTTACAGCAACACACTTTTCAAATTCAAAGACATTTTATTTTATTTACAAAAATAGAATTAAAAAACTCATTTTTATCTCTTGATAAAATGTAGAGATTGCAGACAATATGAACTTTGTGGTGCAGTAAGCGTGGAGTAAAGCAACAAAACTGAATACAGAAAAATGGGGGAAATGAGGTGAGTGACAAGGACTAAGATGAACAGGCTTACTGTGTGTTTTCTCAGAAGTGTGCTGCAATGTATTATTTGGGGCTTATCCACAGGCAAAGTGTTCACAGGATACGGGCCTTATAGTCCAGTCCTCCTTTTTAGTGGTGCTTGTTCCATGTAAGGGGGCCCAGAACAGTGGCCTTAGAGTAGGGGAATATAGGAAGGTTTCAACTAATGAGTGCTGCTGCTGTAATGGGGCTTCCCCCTTCCTCTCCTCCACCCCCCCACCCCAAATTGGCTCTGGAGTATAAGAACAACCTCCAGAAATGCATGCCGGGGGGGGGGGGACAGTTTCCTCTTGCAAGCTGAAAAGCTTGTGCTGATGACTGGCATGATTAATTCCTCCCTCAGCCATTTTCTTTCTTAATGTAAGCATTAAACTATATCAGGATAGAATATTTTAAAGAATGAACATACTTCCCTTCAAATCTAAACATCAAAAATATAGGCTCCAGTCTCCTCAGAGGGGTTTCTATCACAAAATCTTCAAAACAATGTGGAAGAATGCTACTAACTCTAAGTTTTGGATTATTGTCAAGACAAGCATTATATATGCCCCTGTCAGCCCCTTTACTACCAAGGCTGGTGCCTGTAGATCTCCTCCTTCTCATTCTCTCTGCCACTGAAATGTTACCTCATAATACCACTAAGCCTTCCCTACACCATGGAAATAAAAATGAACTTGGACAACTTTGCCGCACCCAACAGAAACAGAGGGGCTTTCCCAGTGCAAAATGTCACTCCTTGTTGACTGGTTATAATTTGCTCCTAGCAAGCAGTGCAATGGTAGAAATTGCACCAGTGTGTTGGACAAGAACATGGCCCTATTTTATGGGGCAACAAGCCACAGACCCAGGCCATAAGAGCTCTCGAGTAAATTATTTAGACTTGTCTATACAAATTGGGATGTACACACATATACTTTTTGAAATTCAAAAACAATTAACTTTATTTAACTTTTTATATTTCAACACGTTTAAAATAGTTTACTCTATTTAAATATGACTGACAACACTATACAAATATTTCTTAAATATATTTAAGAAAATGTTTTGGTCTTCCATCTGAACAATAAATACAGGCACTTCTACGTATATAAAGAAAGCAGTCGTTGTTTTGAATAATTGTCTGATACAACACAGATGAAGATATGGCAGATAGAGTGTTTTAGGACCTGTGCCTTTGAGATACCCTCAATAATTATTCAGTAAGGGGGTCACTTGAGTAATTTGGAATCTCAGAAACTGCACATTTTCATAAGGTTCTAACCCTAGACTGTAAGGAAGGCTCAGTTTTTGTAAGCCAATTAACAATTCACATATCAGTTAATTTTATCAGTGAAGTTGCCTGATTTTTTTAACTACATAAAAGACAACAGAGCAAATGTTAAGTCTACTGTAGAAATAAAAAGACTGTGTAGGTCTGATACCAGTTTGAGAAAAAGTGTAAAATGCTTGACCATTAGCTAGGTCTGATGCAAAGCAACACTTAACCTCCCAAAATACACTTTAAACTATACAGCTTCTCAGCCATAGGTATGTATCATCTGATATTTTAAACACAGTTACATACAGATTACACAGATCTCCATCACATTTAACTGAATACTGTTCAGTGGGAGGATAGAACAAGACAGTGGAAAAGGAAAGCCATAAAAACCACTGTTTGGTGGCATGGGTTGCATTTTACTCAGGAGTAGGTCCATTTAAATCCATAAACTTAAATTACTTCTAACTTAATTCCAATAGGAGTACTCAGAGTCTGAGAGCTGAACACTCTACCCAAGTTTATTTTGAAGTTACTTTCCTGAATTTGAGTTCCAAAACAGTCTCTGAGATATCTTATCTCAAGAAAACAAATCAGTGTATAGCTTCTATCACCACAATTAAATAATTATTATAATTAGAAAACAGGAAAGGTCTTCTAATATTTGAGCTAAATGGTCATTAAATTAATAGTTTAATCACAACTTCTGGAGGGTATGCTTGTTCAGTTTTTTATTGGGTGAAAGTATTGAACGCATGGCAATGGAAAGAGAAAGGATTGCATCTACATGCCATATCCTCATGATGTGCATTGTTACTGATGTAATTGTTCTTTTAGAAGTTCTGGACAAACCATTTATAGCGAGTTTTGCTTTGCAAAACAAAATATTCAAAGTACTAACCATTTAGCCAAGAAATTAAACCCAAATTTGGGGAGAACTTTTGGACGTATATGTACTCAACAACTTAAATCTGGATCTTGCAAGTTCGTCCAAATCTTAATAATTTCTTGGGGTTGCCTGCTGTGGACCAACATTAGATTTGTGTAGGAACAAATATTATCCCTGTGTTTCTCTTCAATGCCAAAAGTCTTGAAGCCTTTATGTTTTTCAGGAGCAAGCCCAAGTTTCTGAAGGCACATTCCTGTATAGACATCATCAATGGGATAGAGCAGGACTTGGTCAGATGCATTGGCTAATCTTAATGCAAGATCACCAGAGTAGAGAAACCCACCACCTCCTGCATATGGAGGGTAAGAGCCTTCATAAATACTTTCTGGGATATAGTATTTCAGTGTCTTGTCACGATGAGGTCCAGCATCTTTGATCACATCACCTATGAACAAGTCTTTGGCTTTATCCTTGGTTAAACTCTTCAAGTAATCCAGAATCTGATGCGTGTTCACAAAAACATCATCATCTCCCTTGAAAATAAACTGTGCATCTGGGCAGCTGTTGCTCACCCATTTCAGAAACAGTACCTCTTTCAGGGTCAAATTGAAGAAAGTATCTTTGTAGTCCCATAAAAGAATATCTCGGTGGGTTTCACTCTCAAATTTCAACATATCTGAAAGATCAGGAAAGTTATCCTCCGGAGAGTTCTGGCCTAACAGGAAGACCCTCACAACAGTTGCATCTCCCGATTTAATTTCTTTTCCCCAAGACTGTCGGATTGCTTGTCTTCTGTCAAAATGGGGAATAAGTGATTTGATAGCCAGAAGCAGAAAAGGTTTATGTTTGCACTTGTGTGGTTGGTCCACTAATAATGAATAGTTTCTACATCTCAAGTAATGCAAGAAGTCTTTAAATCTATCTGGCAAGTCTTTAAAGCCATTAATTTGTGAAGCTACAAATGGGTCAGGATCACAGGCATTTGAAAAGCTGCCATTAGAAGATAAGCTTTCTTCCACTGTCATATTTGTAAGCAATGCAAAAATGGGATTGGATAAGCGTTCCAACTTCTGTTGCTGTTTATTCCAATATGCCTTGTGAGGAACAAATCTTCTCCAGAATTTGGCCTGTGGTATTATAACATTCCTTTTTGAATTCTTTGCTTGGCCACTGCTCTTTGACACCTCCACAATCACATATATAAAGAAGTTGACCATCATTAGAATTCCCAGCAACTTTAATCTTCTGCGTCCAACACTCATGTCTCATATCTAGAAAAAAGAAAGAGCCATTAACATCTGAAAAACATGTAATGGTATATAGCAAGATATTGTTTCAGATGAATGTAATTATTGTGCATACCCTCCAACTCCCGGTAAGAAAAATCCAGGATCAGCAGCGGTGTGGCACCGGAAGCCGCTTCTACGCATGTCTTGCGTAGAAGCGGCTTCCGGTGCCGCTCTGCCCGATTTCCGGTGCCCAGACATGGGCAGAGCGGCACCCGAAATCAGTTCTGCACATGTCCAGACATGCGCAGAAGGAGCCTCCCTGGCAGGTAGGAAATCCGGGGGATTTACGGGATTTCTCTCTATTCAGGATAACAGCGGGGAATGGGTTTAAATACGGGGGTTTCCCACAAAAAACGGGAGACTTGGCAGCTATGTTATTGTGTGAATAGGTATTTGGAAGAATGCGAAGCTCAGTAAATCAAAATCTCATCCTGAACAGGGAATACAGTATTGCACAAGCTGCTTACAGCATGAATGAAAGGTATAAAACTGAACAAACAACAAGATTTTATTTCATAGAATCATAGAGTTGGAAGGGACCCAGGGGTCATCTAGTCCAGTGGTCCTCAACCCCCGGGCCACGGCCCGGTACCGGTCCGCGGATCAATTGGTACCGGGCCGCCCAAGGAACATTTAAATACAATTAAATTAAAATTATTAAATCAAAACAATCTAAATAAAATATAAACAATCAACGTCCCCCCCCTCAGCAGGCCATGGTAAAATTATCAAACGTTGACTGGTCCGCAGCGATAAAAAGGTTGGGGAGCACTGTAGTCCAACCCCATGCAATTTATTTAAATAGTTATAAACCACAATTTCATATAAAATATCACAGGGCAATATACAGACTAAAAACACAGTATTAAAATAAAAATGTGAAACGTATCACTGAGAACTGATTGGCAAAGAATCTCAGATCTGAAAGGCTTGTCTGAATAAAAGCTTTTAGAAGGTATCTAAAAATGTGCAAGGGATGCTCCTACCAAACTACTATTAATAAAATAAATACTAGGAACTGTTTTTGTTTGCTATTATAATAAAAAAAAATCCTTCCAGCAGCACCTTAAAGACCAACTAAGTTTTTATTTTGGTATGAGCTTTCGTGTGCATGCACACTTCTTCAGATACACTGAATAGAAGTCCCCAGAAGCTTTTATGTAGAGAAAGGGTGGGGAGGGGTGGTGGAAATGGGTGATAGACTGACTGATAGCTGTGGACTTGCATGAAAAAGCAAGGGGTGAGGTGACTGAGGATAAAGCGACCCATTTCCACCAACCCTCCCCACCCTTTCTCTACATATAAGCGTCTGGGGACTTCTATTCAGTATATCTGAAGAAGTGTGCATGCACACGAAAGCTCATACCAAAATAAAAACTTAGTTGGTCTTTAAGGTGCTGCTGGAAGGAATTTTTTTATTTTGTTTCGACTACGTCAGACCAACACGGCTACCTACCTGTAACTGTTTGCTATTATGTTATGCATTTTTGTGTTTTTATATTGTAAACCGCCCTGTGAATCACAGATAATAAAATATAAGCTAGGAGTTCCACAGGACAGGGGCGCACACACTAAAGGTTTGGCCCTGATAAAGGCCAGCTAAGCCTCAAGGGTACCTCTCTCTCTCTCTCTCTCTCTCTCTCTCTCTCTCTCTCTCTCTCTCTCTCTCTCTCTCTCTCTCTCTCGGACACATGTTTTACATCTGACTAGGAGAACAAGCTACCTAACAAAATAGTTCTTAATGTACTGGATTAGTCATTTGCATTTCTGATAAGGCATACTGTATTATCCACCAAACTGGAACTGAATACAGAGTATAAAACAAACGTAGAGAAAGTTATTTTCATAGTACTACTTGTAGTTTTCATTATAAGTTTTGACTTACAAAGCACTGCCCACATGCTGCATTGAGGTATTATTACGTATGCCTCTAGGCAATGTACAGTTTAAAACAGATTAACAGTATAGAACATCATGATCAAACTACAGCTAGCAACACAATCCCAGAACAAGCACACATACACACTCTCTCTCTCTCTCACTCACTCACTCACTCAGACACACAAAAATCACTCTTAGATTATATAACTCCAATAAGCAATATTAAAACACTGGCTGAAAAAGATGCTAAGATTTTTTTTATGTTGAAAACAATTAAAAGACTTCTGAGAAAAGAAAGGTTTCTCTCTGGCACCAAGGAGACTTGAAAGGGGGGGGGGGGCAGGAAAACAAGCTCCCTGCCAGAGAATGATCCACGGGCAGTGAATGGGCATGGCTAAAAAGGCCGTCATTCATTGACACTGTCCAAATCTCAACAGAAGAGCACTCAACAGATCTCTGAGGATGATACAATGCTTCTTTTGACATTCTTCAATATGATCAGATAAAAGATCTTGCTATCACCATTCTAATTCTAAGTCACTTGCAACATGAACATGTAATTTTAAGAACAAATTAAGTAAAACGTTTAATAACTAGGATGTTAATGAAGGTCCCCTGAACCCCATCTTACCAATGTTTGATCTTACTCTAAAGGAGGCAATTGTGAAAACAGCTCACACCAAGAGTTTAAGTGGTTAGAAAACTAGCTAGAGTTTACCTTCATATAGCTCTAGCTCACTGGTTCAGTTTTTTCCTCCCATTTCCAAATGGAGTGTTTGAACAAGGAGAGGCTTTTGTGAACTTTCATTTTCATGTTTGGAGGATCCAAAAATTTTGCTTTTGATCGTCCTAGGAAAAAAAGTACAGTGGAACCTCGGTTTACGAATTTTCGGTTTACGAACTATCCTAACCCGGAAGTTAGTAAACCGAGGTGCCCGAGGCCTACTGAGCGTCCGATGCCTTCGGGGAGGCCGGGCCTTTGCTCCGATGCCTCCTGGAGGCCCGGAGCGAAGGCCCGGCCTCCCCGAAGGCATCGGAGCGAAGGCCAAACCTCCCCGAAGACACCGGAGTGTCTGCTGGGCCTTCGTTCCGATGCCTCCCAGAGGCCAGGGAGCGCTTTCGCAGTTGCAGCCCAGTTGCAGAAACGCTCCCCGGCCTCCGCAAAGGCATCAGAGCGAAGGCCCTGCTGCTTTAGAGGGTGTTTTTCCTTGTCTAGAATGGATTAATCAACTTCCCATTACTTTCAATGGGAAAGTTCGCTTCGGTTTATGAACACTTCGGTTTATGAACAGACTTCTGGAACCAATTGTGTTCGTAAACCGAGGTTCCACTGTAGCACAATTTCCCCAACCTATTGCCCCTCAGATGTTCTGGGCTACAACTCCCATCAGCACCAACCAACATATTACGCTAACTGGAAGTTATGGGTCAGGAAAGGCTAAAGGAGTCTGTAAAGCAAAACTTAATGTATACAGTTGATTTAAGAATGCTAATTATGTGAGACCTTTCATATATATATCGGCACCTTAAAATTTATATGAAGGATTGTGTGTTTAACATTCCCCTCCCCCAGCCCTGGAAAATATTTCAAAATTCCCTTTCATATAAAAGCTTGCATTAAATTCTAATGCAGTATACTGGGAATTAATGCTTTTTAATTTGCTCCTAAATTTTATCATTCAACCGCAGAGACCCAAGAGTTGGTTGTCTTCTGTAGCTGCAACAGTGCCCTTTTAAGATTCTACAACTAGAGCCAGTGTGGCATTGTGGACAGTGCCAGGCTTGAACCAGAAAGACTTGGGTTCAAATCCCCGCCCCAGTCATGACACTCACCTTGGCCTGCCACTCATTCTCAGCATAACCAACTATCAAGGCTGGTGCAAGGATAAAAATGAGTGGGGGTGGGGGTGGGGTTGACAGGACGGGATGGGACACATCCATCTGTACCAGACTATCTTGGCAGAGGAAGTTTTGCTGCTTGCTAAATAATACCAAAACCCTTCCCATATGCATGTAGCTCAGTAAGAGCAGCACCAGCAGGTCAGACCGAAAACAAGGGGTGCCTTTAGACATTTGTGGCACTTTACAGCATAGGAAACATAAATAACAGCAGCAAAGTTATTTGTTTGGAAGTTGTAATACCAGTTCCACCGCACAGTACTGGTTAAGCAGCTATCTTTACCCTACAGGCCTAGGGGAATGTGCAAGAGTAGCAATTAGAATTTCTTTTTAAAAAATACTCATGGCAAAGGGTGATATGTGATATTCAATGGTAGTCAGGGCATTGCTCAACTGAATATGGCACAAAGAATTCCTGAAAGCCCCTTGGAATTACTGTATGCCACTTGCATTACTTTCATTTAAAAATATTTACAACATGCTTTTCTGCTAAACAGAACATTTAAATAAGTGGCCACAATCTCAATGATATATATCTGTATCTATATCTCTCTATATATTGTAGGTAGGCTAGATATACCCAAATAGCTGAGAGTAAAACAAGCTCAGAAACAAATGCAGCAAACAGAAAGTAAACTATTCTCAAAGCCCTCAAAACAGCCTTGGGCTGCAATATTATACTCACTTATCTGGGACTAATTTCTATTGAACTCAGTGGAGCTTACTTCTGAGTGGCAATGTATAGGATTGCGCTATTAGTGTGGAGATAGAAGCCAGGAGTGAAGAGGCCAGATGTATCAGAGATGAGGGAGATCCAGAGCCTGTGTGCAATGGCTGAAAAGGCCCTGCCCTAGTAAAACACCCACTCATCCCCCAAAATGAAGGCAAACACAGCCTTTCCTCATAATTAAAGAGTCAAAACAGTCTGTGGAATTAACTACCAGCTAATTATTTTATGCCCAATTTTTAATTAAAGCATTCTGAAGATAAAGGCAAGCTCCTTAGTTATTTAAAAGAGAGCAAAAATATTTTTAGGGTGATAAAAGGAAATATGCTTTTATTCTGGGGCAATAACTTTGCCCAGTATTTAATACTAAACTGTGAATGAGGAACAGTAGCAGGAACGTAAGC
This sequence comes from Zootoca vivipara, assembly GCF_963506605.1. Lineage (NCBI taxonomy): Eukaryota > Metazoa > Chordata > Lepidosauria > Squamata > Lacertidae > Zootoca > Zootoca vivipara. The sequence goes on along the minus strand of NC_083278.1, from coordinate 1,985,800 downwards.
TTACCTTAAACGTACAGTAGCTTGATATCAAGATAGATCCTAAGAAACTAGAGGCATTCCCACCTCCTCCTTTCCACTGAAGTTCCCTCTTCCCTCTGAAAAGCCAAGCCAGAGGGCTTGTAAACCCTAAGGAACAGCATGGGGAGCTACTACTGGAAGGAGTTGGCAAAAAGCTGAGAAACCCGCCCCCGCCCAGCAGCTGTCTGGATCCAACCTGCACCCTGGTACACAACCGTACCGTGCGTGTTGTTCTGTAGCCACCTTCATCTGGTATGCCTAGAGGTGTCTTGACAGGTAGATGGTGATCTATATTGCTCTCATTCCTTCTCCTGCATGCTTCCTATACACACACAAAAATCAGAGAAGGAGCAGGCAAGTAAAAGAAGTTAGGGTTCCCACCATTTAAGTCCTCACTACTGCTGAACCATGGGAGAAATTTAAGAAGCAAGTCAAGAGCAGTTAGATAGGAAATTATAAATGCTTCTTGTGCAAAATGCCTTCATACCCATTTTTTCCTCCTCCAATTCCAACCATTTCCTGCGGATTCCTCAACACCTGGAATAAGCTTTGGGGCTTGTATAGGGAGTGGGAAATTCATGCTGCACTGTAAACAACCTAAAGTCTTAATGCAGCAATTCTGGTGGCAATTCTTATTCACCACAGATTATCAGGCAAGTGGCTGTTTACAAGCCAGTGTTAAAATATCCATTTGAATTTTCCCATAAAGGAGTAATATTTTTTTTTCATTTTATGTTCACCCCCCATATATATATATATATATATAGGGGGGGTACATAGTGTGTGGAGAGTAATTGCTGTTGATAGTATAAAAATGCTGTAATAAATAGTAAAACTAAATAACTGAACTCCAGGACAGAACCACTTCTAAAAACATAATATTTATGACCAGAGTAATTGCCAGGACTGAGCTATTTAAGTGTAAATAAATCTATAGACTGTTAAAGTGATTAATCCATTTGAGTCCCCATAGGAGACATGTGCAAAAAAATAAGGTAAGCATCAATCTTATGGCTGCTTTTGTTGCACACTAAGGAGAAGGAATCTTGGTTATCTAAGCGAACTTTACTCGCTGAGATGAAGCAGATTGCAGGCTTCAGCTACACTTAAGGGTTGTGTTTGCATGCAAAGTTAAACCATATTTTAGCCCAATTGTGGTTCTCCTGATTCCCCCCCCCAAGCCAATTCTGGGGGTGCTGGGGAGGAGGAGAGGAGAAGCCCTGTTGAGCAACTGGAAGCGCTTGTCCCATTGACGGGACTCGTTGGCTGAATCCTGTCCTATGTGACTTAGTTGCATCTGGAGTATTGTGCCCAGTTGGGGGGCACCACATTAAAAGAATGACACTTATGAACTACAGTGCTTCCAAAGAAGGAAGATCAGCATAGTGAGGGGTCTGGTAACTAAGTGATATGAGTTACTGTATGTACATTTAGTCTCAAGAAGATTAAAGGAGTACATGACTGTGGTCTTCAAATAACTGGAGGGTTCTTATGTATAAGTGCTCCCCCCCAGAGGGTGGGATTAGAACAGATGGGTGGAAAATGCAGAGAAGCAGATTTCGGCTAACATTAGCAGAAACCAGAATGGGGCGAGACATTGCACACTTAAGACTGGGCCCAGCTTCCTAATCCTGCTGTGCTGCCTTGCATATTCCTTTCCTTGCTCACCAAACCTGAGAATGCTTCTGGCTTCTCTGAGGAAAGGGAGAGCAAGGCATTGTGGAAGAGGTCATCCAGAGAGTGCCAAAACACTAAACACTAAAGTTTTAAGAAAATGTTGATGTGTATCCTGAAGCAAAAACTGTGCAAGCCCTCTCTGGGTGACTGCTTCCACAAGGCACTCTTCTAAGGAACTCTTCGTCAGAGTGAAGCCAGGCGTTCTAGTGCCACTGCAGCTGGTGCAAGCAGGTGAGTGAGTAGAGGGAAGTGGCAGCAGTAGGTGGGCAGACCAGCTAATTATGTAAGCGGACAGCCAGCAATGGTGGTGGTTGGCTGGCCCTGTGGCCAGAAGATGGTGGGACATATAATCTGCTAGTCTTCCCCATCCACTTCATTTAGCGCAGGCCTGGAATAATCAGCATTATTACTGATTGAATTACTAGGTTTTTTATGTGCTGCATTTTAATCCATGACTGAAGTATTACATGCAAACACAACCTCACTGCTTCAGATGGCACACAGTTGGCCTTTTGACTATGAATCAACAGCCAATCAGATAAGCAGTTGATAATATTGTATATAGCAAAAGGAAACTTACCAAATACTTCCAGATGGTTGAAGGCAATATGGAAGATGCTCAAATTAAGCAAATAAAAAACTTCATTCTAGTTCAATGACTATCAAACTACTATATAAAATACAGACAAGATGGCATTAATGAGCTATGATATCAGGCTAGCAAACCTGAATTTATTACCATTTCAAATTTAAAGGAGAGGATTTGGTATTGACTCTAGCTAAGGCTGCATATTACTGCCCTGGCACTTTCTCCTGTATGCCATGACATCAGAGTGCATTGTTAGCACATATTAGGAGCTGAATACACTGAAGTGATATTTAAAAGTCCTCTCCAGACTTCAGAAAGAAGGGACACCGTCTGCAACACAGCATGAGTTTCATGTACCAGCACCAACACAATTGGGTAGGAAGTGTAAGATTTTAGATATCCAATACATCCGTGAAAACTGATTTCAAGTAACAGCAAACTATATAGGTAGGCCAATATTATGTATTCAGGTAGGCCAATATTAGTAGCTGGTATCCAGCTACTAATACACAGCGGGTGGCGCTGTGGGTTAAACCACTGAGCCTAGGGCTTGCCGATCAGAAGGTCGGCGGTTCGAATCCCCGCGATGGAGTGAGCTCCCGTTGCTCGGTCCCAGCTCCTGCCAACCTAGAACTTCGAAAGCACATCAAAGTGCAAGTAGATAAATAGGTACCGCTACAGCGGGAAGGTAAACAGTGTTTTCGTGTGCTGCTCTGGTTTGCCAGAAGCGGCTTTGTCATGCTGGCCACATGACCTGGAAGCTGTACACTGACTCCCTCGGCCAATAACGCGAGATGAGCGCCACAGCCCCAGAGTCGGTCATGACTGGACCTAATGGTCAGGGGTCCCTTTACCTTTTATCCCTATTTGGAGCTGCAGAGATTGTGTAATTTAGAGGCTTTTGCAAATGTCATCTGATAAACTGCCATGAAAAAGAACAAATCTTCTAAACAATTTTACACAATAATTTACATATGTGTAGTTTATTTTGTTTTTTGAGCTAAATTTTGTAAGTACAAAGTGTGTCATAAAGCCCACAGCATTAAATGGAACTTCTGCAGAATGATGTGTGACTGTGCACTTATGTGAAGCAAGTCATACTGAACTTGGTGGAGCTTACATCTTGAGTAAACATGCATATGATTTGGCTGCCCATCTCTAGAAACTAAACAGTACAATCCTAAACATGTCTACTAAGAAATACACCTTATTGAACTCAATAGGGTAGGTAAATGGGGTTGGGGTTGCAGTCTTAGTTAATCTATGAAATTGTTTTAAATTACAATGCACAGTGCATTGTTTCTGCGATTCAAGCACAAAAATGTATGTGATTCCTAAGGCATCACTTGCTTTCAAGGCTACTAGCTTTCAACACATGGTCTGCTTTCTCCACCTAACTTTTAGCTGCTTCCACTTCCTAAGTGGGAGGCAGGTGGGAATGAGAAACTAGATATGATGATGATGATGATAATGATGATAATGAATTATTAAATTTCTATACTGCCCTTCACCCAAGGATCACAGAGAGGTTCACAATCTAAAAAAGACAAAAATACATAACATAGAAACAAACACAAACAATACCCCCTCTAACAGTTTGAAAGGCCATAGATTGGCTAATTAGCCAAAGGCCTGAACGAATAAGTACTGGTATGTTTTTGCCTGGCACCTAAAGATATGTAAGCTATGTAATGAAGTTGCCTGGGGAGAGCATTCCACAAGCAGGGAGCCACCGCAGAAAAGGTGTTAAGTGTGTGGATGCCTTTTGTTGAATATGTACCGTTCAGGTTATTATAACTGTACAGGCAGCGACCATTTTGCACACGTCTGATTGACAGCAGAAGAGGGCAGAACAAGGGTTGGAACAAAGCAAGCTTATGCAGGCTCCACTGACGTGGGGGGGGGGGCAGGAATGGAACCCCTGTGCAAAATGGTTGCTACCTTTATTATGTATTTTACTTATTTTAAAATTATACTGTAATTGCTTTACTTGTTTTTGTAATTGTATATTGTTGCAACCTGTCCTGGGACTTTATGGCAAAGGACAAGGAATCTTACAAATAAATATGTTAGTAAAGACAGCAGCTTTAATATTTTTGAAAAAAAGTTTCCCTTCTATTATAAAAGTGGAATTATGGCTAGCCTCTGTTAACCCGGCACTTAAGCAGTAAAGTTATCTTCAATTTAATTACCGGTATAGGCAAAGTTCTGTTCTGTATAAGGAAAAGGATTGGGGGGGGGGGCAACAAGCAAATCAAGATTTGGGGTTGATGTTCGTGAATTTTAAACAATTAGCTGCAAATAATAGATAGCATATTTTAGATTAATGTACATTTTATAAAGTCAAGAAGTTGGCAGCCTTCTTCAGCAACTTTCATAATCTCTGACCATTGGTAATGAGGATCAGGGCTGATGAGAGCTATGTCTCATTTGAAAGGCCACAAATTGAAGAAGGCCAACTTAATGCTTCAGTATTATGCAGAGTATTTTCCAAGCGTCAAACTACAATAAATTCAAGTTAGCAGCTCAATCCTGAAACTGCTTCACTTGTTTTATGTAGTTTTAATCCTGGGAAGGATTACAGTGTAAGAAAGAGATACGTCTAACTTTTCTTCTTTTACTGGCCACTGGCTGTATTGGTTTTTTTTAAACAACTCTTTATTGGGTTTTATATAAAGGACCACAGTTATAAATAAACCAACCAAATAAATAAATAGACCAAAACCATCTTGTATCATCATTCATGGATAACAAAAATAGCATATCAGGTTTGCAATAATATCTCAGACATTTGGTTTGTGGTTAGTGTCCAAATATAGGTTCCTGGTTTATAAACTAATTTAAACAAGATAAAAGTAACAGTTAACATTCAATATCATGTAGCCAACTGTCCAGTCACATATCCTTGTGGTTGTGTTACAACTGAATATGGATATTAATCATTTTCTTTTTAGGTTACAAATAAGGCAAAATTGGGTACTGATATATTATTGAACGTCAGAATGGAGGTGAATATCTTGTTTAAATAAACCAAACTGAGCCAAAGGCGGCGGGGGGGGGGGGGTTGTTCATACATACTAGCATATGTAATAAAACCAAACCAATGGGGTGAAGCCACCCTTTTTGATCTGTCCACATGTCAAGCACAGCTTATTTGTTTTAATCTCTCAAGAAGGGCTACTTTCTAGACTGTCTTATACCGGTTATCTACGGTTACACCAAAAAGATATTTCTAGTGTTGACTATGTTACATTGTGCAGACTGCAATAAATGGCTTATTAATTCTTTGTTATGTAAACTCAGTTTATTGCCTTAGCCCCTCCACGTGAAAAGAAGAAACAGGGTTAAACTACACAAAGTCAATCATGCATGTATTAATTTTTTCAGCCGGAATCCTTCCCACCCCAGCCACAATGTCTAAGGGATAATATTAAATGCTTGTGCTGTAATGCTGATGAAAAAAAGCTGTTGAACCAATGGTATCTGAATAGCTAGATCAAACTGGTTTGAGCATGGGAATTTCCAGATGCCCAAGTAGGTTAATTTTGTTCCTGTGATACGACTATAGAAACTCTGATTACTTAATCACATTTTCTCCCTTCCAGGAACACAGGTTCTGTTCACAAGGCACAAAACCTATGTTGTCTACTTAATGTCTAGTTTTCAAGTATCCAATTCTACAAGCCTATGCATACTTTCTAAGAAGTAAGTCCTGTTTACTCAAAAATACTTATTTCTGAGAAAGAATTCTTAGGATTCTGCCTGTCATTCACCTTGATTTTGAACAGGTTTACTTAGAATCTGGATCCCATGAGGTACTTTTTGGTAAGAATATTTAAGATTGCAGCCAGTAAAGGTAGTAAAGAATTTCAGCTTCTGATTAATTTAGTTCTCATAAGCCCATGCCTGTGTCAAATTCTTAGTCAATTTCTTTTTCCAACAGGGATTGTGGTAAACCTGCAATACAGTTCCTTGAAATGTGTTCTATATACTTTGAACTAATGAACTCCTGATATGCCGTAAGTGGCACCACAAAATTCATGTAATGGGAATCAAGGGACTGAAATAAAATTCAGAAAGAAGAAATAAAAGAAATAACAAAGATGATATGACAGAATTTACAACTAGCTTTTGATAGTCAAGATAATAAATTATATGGTAAAAAGAGAACTTTTATTTCAGTAATGTCATTCAAAATTGAAGAGAGTAGAGCTTGAATTAATCTCTGACTGCTTTTCAACAGCTTGCAGAGCCTCCTAGCAGCTAAACTACTATGAAAAAGAATGATAAAAAGCTGGAGTTCAGCTACTAATTAACAGAAGCTGGAAGAAAAGACAAGAGGGGTTAAATGGGTCACTAGTTGCTTGGCTGCCTCTTCTGAAACTTTTGGGTTTTTTTCCACCAGCAAAGAACAGACCTTTAACCCAAATATTACTGTTTGCAATGCATCACCATCTAACAAGATAAGCAGTGATGTTGTGAATAGGTAAACACAACCAGCCAGTTACAATTGCTTTGACTATGTTTGTGGAAGAGTATCAGCAATTCAATGAGAGGGCAGCTCAGAAGGGCCAGCCCTGTGTTGCATTATCTTATGCATCCATCATGTGTTCAGATTCTTAGTAACATCTGAATAGTCAATGATGTGTCAAAAAGAAAGGATTGAGTAATGAATCATGAAACACTTTCCAAGTGTCATAGTGACTAAGATTACAAGCTTTCCACAGTGATGAACCCAAACTCTTCAACTATGGAACAAAAAGAAAAAAACCAACCACAAAGCCCTCATGCTTGTCCTCCATATCTCTATACCACGGGTGTCCAACTTCCAAGAGACTGCGATCTACTCCCACTATTAAAAAAACTGGCAGTGATCTACCCATTGGAATGACTGGAGTTGTTGAGCTTTTGGTGGGGAGGATCAGCCAAAGTTGTTGAGCTTTTATTGGGGGGTAGGATCAGTCAAAGTTGTTGAGTTTGTTGTTTGCTTGCTTGCTTGGGGGGGGGGCATCAGGGTCCCACGATTGACTAGGACCGGCCAGGTACATCCCACGATCGACAGGTAGATCGCGATTGACCTGTTGGACACCTGCTCTATACCATGTACTCTTATGCTTTCTGAACTAAACTGGGATGCTTGGCTTACGTCCTCCCCTTCCATGTGAGATGGCCAACAAAAAATGGAAAGAAAGAGCAGTTATTGCTCATGCTCAGCACTCCTGGAATGGGATCATGCACAATGCAGGTGAGCTTAGTCCCAGTTTATCCAACAACTGTTGAAGAGGTGCTGCATTCTGCTAGTGGATCACCCACATTATACTTTAGGGGCCTGAAATAAAGCCTTGATGTTTTCCATGAGTAGACCTCAGAAATATTTAACCATGCCAAACAACATTCTACTAATGTCTAATTAGGCTCTATACTAAGCTACTGATGATGAAATTATTTCATCAAGTTTCCCTCTGCTTTTTTAAAAAAATCCAACCAGCATTAAAACACTGGTTAGGACTTCTATTTGATTAAATACCAATTGCCTCTCAAGGGGTTTCTGCTCTTATTTTTTCTTAGCTGAATATACAGTAATGCAACATTTCATTATTCATCTTCTGTGCTGCATCTAAATGTTCTAAATGTTCGACTTATCTAGCTGTTGCCACCAATGCTAGCACTAATTTCCAGAGTAAAATTGGTTACTCTACAAGTATAGCATTTGTTTATTACCGGTATCCATGTTGTTCTGTCCACTGTACACAATGGCCAGGTTCAATGGCCTGCAGGTGACCAAAGGAACGATGGCTTGTTTTGTCACACTTTGTCCTCCTTCTATTCTCTTATTCCCACTCTCCGCTGTCTCTCCACTTGACATCCAAAAAGGAAACACCAGGGAAAGTGGGGGAGGCCTCTGCTAGCACATGTTTGCCCATGGGTGCCACACTAGCAACCCTTGGCTTACTGTGAGGTGTCAGCTGAGTCACTGGTTAAAGATGCACATGAAGAAACTCTTGAAGATAATTTAATAGCCATGATTCTACAAATGTGTAAAGAGCCAGCATGTTAAGTTTTTTCTTATCTGAAAGGGAAATCAAGTAACCACATTTCAAGTACAGTAACCAAAAATGCTGGTCCTTTTTTGGGGGGGAGAGGGGGGTTATTGGATTGTTATTTTTGCTTTCATGCGAAAGGCTGGACTAGATGAATCCCAAGCCGGAATTAAGATTGCCGGAAGAAATATCAACAACCTCAGATATGCAGATGACACAACCTTGATGGCAGAAAGCGAGGAGGAATTAAAGAACCTTTTAATGAGGGTGAAAGAGGAGAGCGCAAAATATGGTCTGAAGCTCAACATCAAAAAAACCAAGATCATGGCCACTGGTCCCATCACCTCCTGGCAAATAGAAGGGGAAGAAATGGAGGCAGTGAGAGATTTTACTTTCTTGGGCTCCTTGATCACTGCAGATGGTAACAGCAGTCACGAAATTAAAAGACGCCTGCTTCTTGGGAGAAAAGCAATGACAAACCTAGACAGCATCTTAAAAAGCAGAGACATCACCTTGCCTACAAAGGTCCATATAGTTAAAGCTATGGTTTTCCCAGTAGTGATGTATGGAAGTGAGAGCTGGACCATAAAGAAGGCTGATCGCCGAAGAATTGATGCTTTTGAATTATGGTGCTGGAGGAGACTCTTGAGAGTCCCATGGACTGCAAGAAGATCAAACCTATCCATTCTTAAGGAAATCAGCCCTGAGTGCTCCCTGGAAGGACAGATCGTGAAGCTGAGGCTCCAATACTTTGGTCACCTCATGAGAAGAGAAGAATCCTTGGAAAAGACCCTGATGTTGGGAAAGATGGAGGGCACTAGGAGAAGGGGACGTCAGAGGACAAGATGGTTGGACAGTGTTCTCGAAGCTACGAACATGAGTTTGACCAAACTGCGGGAGGCAGTGCAAGACAGGAGTGCCTGGCGTGCTATGGTCCATGGGGTCACGAAGAGTCGGACACGACTAAACGACTAAACAACAACAACAATTTTTGCTTTCATTTTATATATTTGTTATTTTATGTGAACCGCCCTGAGACCTTTGGGTATAGGGCAGTATAGAAATTAAACAAATAAAGCAGTTAGAAACAATAAAATCAAAGGGCAAAAAATACCAAAAGCATAAAATTGCAACAGCACAATAAAACTAAATTCAGCCAAGCTGGCCTGGGGAAATAAGCAGGCATTTGCATAACAGCACTAATGTGTAAGAGCCTGTGCCAGAAGCTTCCCTAAGGAAGACATTCCAGAGGCAGGAAGCTACTCCCCCCCCCAAAAAAAAGCAGAGATAGAGAGAAAAGGTTCTCCAAAGGTCTACTTAGCATATGGGCCAGTTCATTTGGCTGAAGGCACTACTTTAGTACTTGGGTCCCAATCTATATTAGGGCTTTAAAAAGATAAGCACTTACACAATGAATGAAGTCTAGAAACTTGACAGGGCTACTTCTGGGTAAACATGCAGCGTATGCTGTTGAATATTCCAGATACAATCTTTGGCCTACCAAGGACTATAAGGCCTACTGCATTCAGCTAAAATCTGACCTGCTATTTTATGAATTGCCACAACTAACCCTTATGTTTATGTTGCTGTTTTTGAGCAACTCCAGCTAGTGGATCTGGGGCTCTGGAATGAAAAAATGAAATAGACCCCATCAGCCTAAAGCAGGGGTCCCCAGACTTAATGCACTTTGGGCCGGTGCCCAAAGCGCCGATCCCACGGTGGGCCGGGGGAGCGCACACCCATGTACCTGCGCACACGTTATTTCTGGCGCACTTCTGGGTTTCCGGAGAGCCGGAAATGGCTTGTGCGCATGCACACGGGCCCCCCCCCCCCGGAAGTGCACCGGAAATGACGCTTTCGCATGTGCGCGAGCTATTTCCGGTCCTCCGGTGATCCGGAAGTGGGCCGCCACGCCATGCCACTAAAAGCAGCCTGTGGGGGGCACCGCAGGCCGGATAAATTGGTCCATTAGACCGTGTCCGGCCCGCGGGCCGTAGGGGACCTCTGGCCTAAAGTATGCCCACCCTAAAATGTGTGGTGTATTGTTAGGTATTTATTATTGTGCACGGCAAGCTAGGACTATGTTTACTGTTAATCAGGTGGCAAGAACGTTTTACTTTTGTAACAAGGAGAAACATTTCTGTCAACTACTGTATCTAGCAGTCCTCGCTTCTGGATAGTGCCCAAACTTAATTCTTCATGTGTTATGCTGCTTGGCATACTTGCATAAATCCTTAATTTCACAATTGCTGCCCCAAGCAATTACAAATCATTGCAGCTCACATGTGTGGGCTACACTCCCAGAAGTATGACCAGAGGTTCTCTGATAATGTTAGATGAGAATGAGTTTATTTTATCGCAAAGTTATGGGTTTGAGCCCCATGTTAGACAAAAAGATTGCAGGGGTTGGACTACATTACCCTCATGGTCCCTTCCAACTCTAAAGTTTGATGATCCTGTAAGTTTTAATTGTTAGAGCAACCAAGACAGGGTTAAACATTGAGGACATTTTATAATCAGCCCTTTCCCCTGGCAATTCAAAGCATGATTTTAAATCCCCTTGATCCACCCACACAGAACATCCTGACTTTTTAAGAACATGGTCTTCTAAGAGATTCTCACCTTTTATTATAACTTGTTCCTTAAAGTGTGTGCGTGTGTGTCAGACTAGCAGACTCATGAGTTTTACAATCCTGATTAACTACAAAATAGCATATAGATTTCAAAGTCTGAAAAAGTAGAGTGGCATCTAAGAGCTATGCATTAACAAACACACTTCTCTATGTTTGTTTTGTCCTTTGTCCATAAATCTAAACATTTGATGTACACTTAAAGCTTTATTCAGTAATAACTTTCACTGAGTTATTACAAAGGATTTACTAAACAGGATTGACTTCCAAGCATAAACACTCTTTTTTCAGTTTCTGTAATCTACCTTTAATCTGTGTCATGCACAAAGAACCCCAAGGCTTCCTTCATCAAAGCACATATGCAAATACTACCAAGCAGCATATTTGGAAGACACTTGAAACTGAGCAGTTGCCCTCATTTACCAGTGTCTGTAAACAGAATGGTCGCAATTATTGAGCTTCAGTACTTCCTATAGCCAGGAATGGGATTCACCATACTGTAATTCTCTTCAGTTTGCCTCGGCTCCAATCAGTGTGCTGTTGTTCTGCTACTGCCTTCCATACTTTCCAGAACCACTCCCTTGCCAACAGTCCCTTCTCCCCCACCATTCCAGGTTTCCCCAATCTGGTGCCCACCATTGGTTTTAGATTACAACTTCCATCAATCCTAAGGATTAAGCATCCTGGTTGGGGGTGATGAGAGTTTAAAGTACACAAAACATTGGGCTGGTACCAGGTTGAGGAAGGTTACTTCAGACTCTTAAGCAGTCCCCTTTTCCCCAACCTTTTTTTTAAAAAAAATATTTTTGATTGTAACATACAAAACAAAACAGGTGAGGATATCCACAATAAACAAACACCCTCCCTTCCTCAAGGTCAGTGTGGACACATAGGTAAGTAAGTAAGTCTGTAATAAGTTCTGTCCCAGAACCTGAGGAATGCTGTTGACATGTTTATAGCAGGCCGAGGTTCTTTCATGTATATCACAAACATCTCCCAAGTTGGCACAAAATTCCAGCGCCTTTGCCTTCCCCTTTGCTTATGTTAAAAGTTATTTTTTCTACAATGGCTACATGCTACTCTTTGCAACCAGACTCTTAAGCAGCCAGTTGATCCCTCACTACCTGCAGCATGGCAACTTTTCTCCAGGTTGTTTTACATCTGACCCAGCATGTGACATAAAGGGAAAGGCCTATTAACACCCTGATAACACTATCACACCAGGGAATTATGGAAATAGTCCATTGGATTATGAGAAGCCTCATAAGACACCCTTTTGCTACCTTTCACCTAGGCTATACCAGATATAATCTACTCAAGTCTAAGAAAAAAGAAAATCAAAATTGTCTATGAAAATTAAATGACACTTAATGGGAAAAACCTACAGCATGGGGCATTTTATGAAAGCTAATATTACTGTTGTCATGCAGGTGACTAGTTAGAGGTAGAGGTAAGAAAACATAAATAACCATGACTATATCCCTATCTATGAAACAGTGGTATTTACCACTTTTAATAAAGTGCTTCATAACATAACAAAAACTAATTGCAACACGTAATTTTTGTGATCTTTGGCAAGAATGGAAAGATTCAAGAGTACAAAAGAATCAAGGATTCCCTTTATCTAACCAATTCCATATTACCTAGCTGAATCCTAAAGTTAATCGTTAAACTACACCATGGTAGGCTGTTATCTGGAGGTCATGCTAAAGGATTTTAAAACAATTTCTGCTATACATTATTGTGTTAAGAGCAAATTGGCATGGATTATGCTTGCCACTTCCAATTTAGAGAGAATTATTTTTCCACTTTACAGCAGAGGGCTGAAGCTTCCAAGGGGCAACTGTCAATAGAACTGCCCCACTTCACAACAAGGGCTCTGTGTTGCAATTTTCTTCAATATACGGTAATTCATGACCAATGCCAGATCAGGAAGTAAGAACAGCCAGGGCAAGCGCCTGCTATATTCCTCCTTTCAAATTTGTAACTAGGGGGAGCCCTGTTTAGTGTGAGAGTAGAAAACAAATCTCAAGGCCAACATACTTTTTCACTCAAGCACGAGTTACAGAAACAGCCCTGTGTCATGTTGACACCTGAATAACAGCAGCAGAAATCTGGCTTAACTTCTTTTTATTATCCAGATTTCACCATCACCCTTTGTCAACAACTCGCCCCCTCCCAACAGGGCAACAATATACATATGCACTTAGAAGTCGCCCCCCCCCCAATCAAATGTAAAAGTAAATGTGTATGGGATTGCAACCTAAATGTCTTTGTAGACAAAACCCCTCTACATTTTCACTTGTGCCCACATGATCTCTACCATTCCTCAATACAATACAGACAAGGTTGATGAATGGACTGTGCAGGTCGGACAGGCAGCGGACTGCAAGGGGCGGATGGGGTAAGACAGGCACCCCCAAACTCGGTCCTCCAGATGTTTTGGGACTACAACTCCCATCATCCCTAGCTAACAGAACTATTGGTCAGGAATGATGGGAATTGTAGTCCCAAAACATCTGGAGGGCCGAGTTTGGGGGTGCCTGGGGTAAGAGAAAGAGAAGGGGAACAGAAGAAGCACACCAGAACAAGACAGGCTCCAATCTCGACGCCACAAATATGAGTATCTCTCACTGCTGGCGGCTTCCACGCGGCCACCTAGGATGCCCGAGGAGGAAATTCCCCAGTTTGTCTTGTAGACCTCAACGCCCATTCTTGAAGCCACAGTCTGAGCTAGAATTTTCCACGTCCAAGCCTTAAGCACCCAGGGAGCGGGGCGGAAAGCGAGCAAAACATCCGAAGCAGGCTTGCGGCGTGAGGGCGCCCGCCTGAGCCTGTGGCTGGGAAAGGAAGGGCGCCAACTCCTTGCGCGTGACCCCTTCCGACGGCCTGCCTTTCCCCACCCCACCCCTCGATCCACACAAACACACACCTTGGGGGTGGAGGCCCTGAGGCTTGCATTACCTTGGCAGACAATGGCCAGGGCCGCTGCTGCTCCTACTCGTGCCCTCGTCGGTGGATCCGCCACCATCGCTTTTCAGGTGGCGATGGCCTCGTCGGGGGCTCCAGAACCCGCCGCGGCTGCTCCGGTGGCGCGCCGCTTCAGCAGCGGCGGTCCGGCGTGCCTCTCCACCCCCAGGTGCGGCTCCCTCCGCTTTTCTCGCCGGGAACGAGGCCGGTGCGGGACGAAGCGACAGCAGCTGCCGGAGCAGCGCGCTCGAGGCCTGGCGGCGGGGCGCGCAGCTTCCTTGGGCTCGCCGGGCTCTCCCCGACGGCAGCAGGGAAGGGCGAGTTTAAGTCCGGGAAAGGGAGGGTGGAAACGCCGCCAACGCCGCTTCCGCCGACCTCCCTCCTCCCTCCTTTGCGCGCGAGGGTGACTCACTCCCTCGCTCGCGGTGCGACTCCGAAAGAGAGCGCGGCGGTCTCGCAATGCCCGCTTCGGTCTCGAAGGCACAATGCTGGCAATGCCTAACCCAGCAGCAGCAGCAGCAGCAGCAGCAGCGACGCGGGCCCGCGAGCTAGACGGCCCCCTCCCCGGGTGCCGGGGGACATGGTGGCGAGAGGGCTACCTGCTCCGAGGGGAGGGCAGGGCGCCGGCCTCGTCGGATGGGCGCGGGGGGCGCGGCGACTTGTTGCTCTGGTGCCTCCGAGGCTGCTCCGCTTCCCGTCAGCCTCTCGCCCCGCTTCGCGCAGGAACCGAAGGCAGCCCTTCAGGCGGCCACGCTGCCGCTGCCACCGGAGGAAACAGACGGGAAACGGGGAAAGGAGCGAGCGAGCGAGGAGAGCCAGGCTCCACCTCCTGGGCGGCCCCTCCGCCGCTTCTGAGACAGGCCTCGAGCGCTCGGGGGGAGGCAGAAAGAGAAAGGGAGCCCGAAAGAGTTGCGCTCCGTCCCTGCGCCTGCTCGAAGTTTAGGAAAGGAGGGAGCGGGTGGCGAATTGGGAAAGCAAAGAAGAGCACGGCAAAAACCGCGCGCGCGAGAAACGCGGCCGTCGGGAAACGCAAGGCTGGCAATTCCCGCGAAACAGCAGCTGCGGATCTAACGAGGAAACACGCCCATTGCGGCCGCATCTGAACAAACAAACTTGCTCAAACTTCCCTTAGCCGCTCGGGCTAAGCACGTCCCTAAAAGGGCTCGACGGTGTGAGGTGGCCGGGATGGGGGTTTTAAGGCACCTTAGCAGGTGCAGGATGCCACTGGAGTCCCTGGTAGGGTTTCTGCTGTAAACCCCGCGGATGAGATGCCAACGAGGGCGTTTGCAATTGCAGACAAGGGCCTTCCGTGTAAACGGGTCGTGAAGATCCTTTCCCCCAGGTGGGTTTGGCACCTTAGCCCCCACCATATTCCCGATTCTTCAGCCGTGGCTATTCTGGTGCTTGCCCTCTTTCTCCGGTCCGGTGGGTGGGTTTTGGCTGCTTGGTTTGTATATTCCTGGCCCACTCCTCAATTACAGGTCTGCCAGCCCTCTTTACATTCTGGGCATGTACAGAGGCATATCTGCACCTGTGTGCACCTTTAAAAATAATCCCAGGAAGCACACGAGAACAAATGTTACTAGCTGTTTTGTATTTTTCTGTTGTAAACCGCCCTGAGATCTTTGGATGAAGGGTGGTATACAAATTTAATAAACAATAATAACAATAACCTTAGTTATTCTGCTTCACAAGAGGAAAAATGGAAGCTTGTGGTTATTTGCCAGAGGCAATATCCATTCCTGTTTTTTGTGTGTGTTTTTTAATACTGAGATCTTGTAGAACTTAGAGTGGTATTTACCTGACTTGCATAAGGTTTGTTTAAGAGTTGTACAGAGGTGGCGGAATTATAGATTATAGATGTACTTTCAGCGTACAGCAGTTGGAGGAAATTGGCACGATGAATGACCATCTACTGTGCTCAGGTGAGGGGCAAATAGACATTAGGGGTGTGGTGATATGAGGCTGCTTATTGAAACATCACGTGTGACAAAAGGAAAACTAAAAAAAAATACACTAACAATCTTCTGGCGGGGTGGGTGGGTTATTTTTACTTGTCAGATTTTTTACATTAAGAGGAAATCTGGATATTTGTGTGTGTGTGTGTGTAAATAAATAAATAAATAAAAGGCTAACATTTTGATGCCCACAATGTTGTGTGGACTCTGTGAAAAGCATATGTTCACGAACTCATTCAAAAATTAACTCTTTTGTCTGGAAGCCCCCCAATTGCTTTGTTGCTTTCCTGTTCTTCCTTCGCTATCATCAGGACAAATTAGGGCTTCAGTTTCTCATCTACATTTGGCATAATTACACACACAAGCAATTAGTGCACCAAAACAGAATCTCCTCTAGGGGTTTGCTGGAGTAAATTCTCATTAGAATTCAGCACAAATACAAGGAAACGGATCCTTGCATATCGTCTCCAGCTGTCAGCCAGTCTAAATTCTACAAGACATCTGCTAGTTCTGATAGCCACTTCATTACCAAAATCAATGTAATAATTGCTATTAACGGGACAAGAATTCCAAAGGTCAATCCAGCTCTCATGTACAGTAAGTTTGAGGTTAAACTGTTAAAAGGCAGTGTAGTTTGAGAGCATTGTTGTGGCATGTTTGTACATTCAAACAATTTATGTATAAACTTAAAATAGACTCGCTTGAGTTGGTTTTATGTCCATAGCAGCAGAATCATTTTGCTTATATAATAGCAAAGTGTATGGGAGAGCTAGTATTCTATTCCCAGTCCATTTTTCATCTAAAAAGTATGGAGCCCCTTGCCCCCTCCAGCTCTTTCAGCTCATCTACTCCTCTCTCACCCAAATGCAACAGAATTAAGAGTTCAGTTCTGTGCACTCCAACTCGAAAGTAACCCCACTTAGGATAGAATTGCAGTGACAACACCCCTCCCAACACAAGTCATACAGAAAAATGTAAACAAGTTCTTAGTTCACACTGTAGCACTATGTCTTATAGACTATTTTTTGTGTGTAAGAGAGTTCATGTCATCAAATTTCTAAATTAATGTCATGCAGTTTATTAATCATCCTGCTAAAACTTGTAGATCAGTGCAAAGTTCTCAGAGCATAGTTGTAAAAAGTGTGTATTTTAAGCTTAGGAAAAAAATCTAGCCTTTAATGCAGACCTTTCCAAACTTTACATGTTGGTGACACACTTTTCAGACATGCATCATTTCGTGACACAGTAATTGAGTATTACTAGCAAACCAGAGTTTAAACTAATCCCTTTCCAGTGCCACACTGCAGCCGACACACTTAACGTGTTGCAACACACAGTTTGGAAAGCTCTGCTTTAATGTAAATCAGGGTCCCCAACCTTTTCGGGTCTGGGAGCAGATTTGGAAATCTAAGAAACCCAAGAGAAATTAAAGAATCTTTTGTTCACTTTTACACCAATTTGTATAGGGAAGATAAAATAGACCAAGGGAAAATAGGAAGTTACTTGGAAGAGACAAAGGTAAAAAGAATAGAGGAAGAGACTACTATGTCATTAAATGATCCATTCTCGACCACGGAAATACAGAGGATAATCAGGAAGGCAAAAAGCGGCAAATCACCGGGAACTGACGGGCTGCCAGCCCTATTTTATAAAAAATTTGAAAAAATTTTAATTGAACCAATGAAGAACCTAATGAACAATATTACGGAGAGAGGAGAGATACCAAAATCCTGGGAAGAAGCTTTTATTACTGTGATCCCTAAGCAGGGTGCTGACATCACTCGAATTAAAAATTTTAGGCCAATTTCTTTGCTCAATAATGATTATAAAATATTCGCAGACCTATTAGCTATGAGAATGAAAAAAGTAATGGGAAATTTAATAAATAGAGATCAATCCGGCTTCCTACCAAAAAGATATATGCATAACAACTTGAGGAATATAATGAATCTGCTAGAGTATTTGAGTGTAAAGATAAACAAAAAAGTAGCGTTTCTTCTATTAGATGCTGAAAAAGCATTTGATAAAGTAGCATGGAATTTTATGAAGGGAAGTGTTAAACATCTGGGATTTGGAGATAAAATTTGCAATGGAATTGAGGCAATTTACAGAACACAAAGAGCTAAACTGATAATAAATAATGAGATATCAGGAGAGATTACTATTCAGAGAGGCACCAGACAGGGGTGCCCCCTATCGCCCTTACTATTCATATTGAGCCTTGAATTCTTGTTAGAGAGGATTAGAAAAGATGAGGAAATTAAGGGAGTAAGAATTGGGAGAGACGCCCACAAAGTGAAGGCATTTGCGGATGATGTTATTATTACAACGGAGGAGCCGCTAGATTCCATTCCCCATACTTTAAAATTGATAAATGAATACGGCAGGCTGTCAGGATTTACTTTAAATATGACCAAAACTAATATGCTTACAAAAAATCTAACAAAGGAAGAAATTGGCCAATTGCAAGATAGAGTAGGTTTAAGAGTAGTGGAGAAAGCAAAATACCTTGGCATTTGGATTACCAATAATACAAACAATTTGGTGAAGGACAATTATGATAGAGTTTGGAAGGAAGTTAAAAAAGAATTAGGCAATTGGGAGAGATTGAATTTATCACTATTAGGGAGAGTTGCAGCAGTGAAAATGAATATACTCCCCAAGATGCTGTTTCTCTTTCAAATGATACCAATCCTGGGAACAGGGAATAACATTTTCAAAAATTGGAAAAAAGATATCATTAAATTCATCTGGAACCGCAAACCTGCAAGAATAAAGTATAAATTATTAATTGATGCCAAAGAAAGGGGGGGATTGGCACTCCCAGATTTTCAAATATATCATGATGCAGCAGGATTTGTCTGGCTGAGAGATTGGTTAACATTAGAGAATAACGAACTTCTGGACCTGGAGGGCTTTGAAAATAAGTTTGGGTGGCACGCTTATCTTGTGGACGATAAATTGAAAGTCCATAAAGGGTTCAACAACCACATCATCAAACGATCCCTTATGGGTATTTGGAATAAACATAGGAGATTGCTGGAGCCGAAAACACCCAGATGGGCGTCCCCCATGGAAATAATTACAGTTAAAAAGGTAAATTTAGAGAGGAGGTGGGGAAACTACTCGGACCTGCTAGAGGAAAAAAATGGAATCTTGAAAATTAAAGAGTATGAAGAGATAAAACAGCACCTAACGGGTTGGATACAATACCATCAGATCCACAGTAAATTTAAAGAACACAAACATAGACAAGGATTTTTGAATGAACCGTCTTTATTAGAAAAAAATTTACTCAAATCAGACACCAAATTAATCTCTAAAATGTACAGCACATTACTTGAATGGGAGACCAAGGACGAGATGGTTAAAGAAGTAATGACAAAGTGGGCTATCGATGTAGGGAGAAATATAAACACGGAGGAATGGGAGAAGTTATGGACAAGAACTTGGAGATTTTCAGCCTCAGAGGGAATAAGGGAGAATATGATTAAGTTATTTTATAGATGGTATATAACTCCTGTAAAAATTCATAAAATGGATAAAACCAGGGACAATTTATGTTGGAAGTGTAGAAAAGAAACAGGAACATTCTTACATGCGTGGTGGCACTGTGGGGAAATAAAGAAATTTTGGACCCAAGTATTTGAAGAGATTAAAAAAATGTTTAAATATAATATAAAAAAGACCCCAGAACTTTTCCTTTTGGGAATTATGGACAACACAATTAAGAAAAAAGACGAGACATTGTTCTTGTACGCTATAACAGCGGCAAGAACATTGATCGCATCGTACTGGAAAACCAAAGATATACCTAATATTGAGGAATGGAGGGAAAAGCTGTTTGGATATTTAGATTTGGACAATTTGACGAATTCAATTAGAGGATATTCGAATAAGAAATTTCAACTCAATTGGGCCAAATTTGGGGACTATATAAAAAAACAGTGCCCCACGGTAAAGTCCTGGGTTCATTTTTAGTTCTTGTATTGAATATCATAGATTGATTAAAACATGATTAGGATGATAATTGATGTATTTTTATTTATAAATTACTTTAAGGCATATATTGGTGGATATATGGGGAAGCAGTAATGATAAACAAAATTTAGGGAACCTGAGAGAGAGACGAGGGGAAGTCATTTAGGAGGGATGGTTATTAAGCTAATTTCATTTGTGGATATTGTTAATCTAAAATTTATTTTCTATTATGAGTTGTACTTTGAAAGAGTATGGATGAGTTTTTTTTGTTTGTATTTTTCTTCGTTTTTTTAAAAACCAGATTTTCAATAAAGTTTATTTAAAAAAAAAAAAAAGGAAATCTAAGAAACTGCTGTGGGCAGCGCAAAGTGCTCAATTCACATCAGAAAAACTGGTGATACTCAGACCACTCTGGCATGCAACAGCCCCTCGAGCCATGGGCATACCCAGCATGGGGCAGGGGGGCAGCTGCCCCCGCTAGAAGCGGGGCAGCTGGAGAGGACAAGCAGGGACGCTGCCTGCTGTGCTCCGCCTCAGCCTGCTTGGCTGAAGCGAAACAGCAGCAGCCTCCGTTGAAAAAAACCTGGACTTGGACCTGGGCTAACTTCAGCCCACACTCCTTCAAGTCACAGCGAGCACAGCACAGAAAGTGCTGCCCCACAATGCTCCACGGCACAGCTTCGCTGCTGCTGCCTCGTTTTAGTCACCGCTGCAGTTAAAGGCGCGGGCGAGGCAGGAGTGCAAGCGCGGGTGGCTCCGTGTGCTGCCTTGCAAACGGCCCCCTTTTCTCTGGGGGGCGTGGACGTTGACCATGCCTCCTGGGGGGATCCTGGCCACATCATTGCCAGCTAGCCAATTGGGTGGCTGGGGGGCGTGGCCGATGTGCCCCCCCCCTAGCTTTGATCCTGGGTACGCCCATGCCTCAAGCATAACAGCTATTTACACTCCCAAAATAAATAACACAGAAAAAAGGAGGCAATAGTCCACCCAAAACTGCAGGCAATGTCACCCCACAAAACAGCAACAACAAAGCCAAACTCCAGGCAGGGGGGCAGGCAGGTGCCAAGGGATGTAACTGAGGGAAACTGTTGGGAAACGTAGAGGAAGATCAATTTAATGCATTTTGTTTCCTCAGATAAGTAGAAGCCATTTGTAGTTAATAAGAAAAACTTTGGTCTCCCTCTTCTGGGGACATTCACAAGTTTCTAAGCGCTAGGATCCAGAGATACTTTAGACACGTTCAGAACTCTAATGCCCCTTGAATATATGGAATCAGTTATATAGGTTCCCCCATTTTAAATGTAGGCTTAGATTGTTTATAATGGAAGTTGTATTTCATATATGTGATGGAAGGAATACACAAGAAAGCCAAAGGTGTTACCTACTTCTCATTGATGTATGTGACAAGTTCAAGGATTACTAAATAACTTTTTTTTAAGATTCCAAACGAACAAGCCAGCATGACCTTTATTGTTTGCATAAATTTGATTATAGAATAATTTGAATTCCTACTACAGATAAGAAACTGAAAATTTTGCAACAAATACTCTAAAAGATCAGTCCATTCAGAATCATGACAATCTCTTGCAGGTTTCCTTGCTTTAAAACAGTTTCTAGTCTTAACCACTGCAATAAACAGGCAGTTCCTAACAAAACTCACTGACTTACTGATTTTGGCATAGTCGTTCACAAATATCCTTCCATAGTAGTTCTGAAACCCTGTTCAGATGTCAAAAATCGTGTAATTAAAACTACGTAAGCTGGCCATGCCCGCTGCCCATCTCTGACTGCACATTTGGAAGAAGGTCTGAAGAGGGAAACCTGTGCATGCATAGACCCTCCCTGAGATTTAGAACTCTGTATTCCTCATCCTAGACATAAAAGATAGTTTGGCACAATCTCACCATTTTAACCACTGTTAATATTGTTTTACAAAACTCTGGTTCATCAAACTGTTATTAAGCTTTGTTGTTGTTTTACAAGCAGAAGCCTATGCTTATGATTAATTCTTTGATCACTGAGGTTTCCTCTTGGCTAAAATGTATCCAGCGTCCACTGCCAGTAGCCTTGGAATAAATCCATCCGGTTTCTATCACCATTTGGGAATCACTGTAATGATTTCCCACCATTTTTGTATCCGCTTTGAGAAACTATGGAAGAGGCCATGCCTTTGAGACTTTGACAACATTCAGAATGTCATATGTGCCTTTCCTCAGTTTTGTGTCCTATCCTTTTTCATACCAAGGGAATCAACCTCCTGCAATGTACTCAACTAACCAAAAATATTTTGGTTTAACATGTTGTATTAAGGGATTTCCATATGCATCCAAGCTCCAAAATACCAGAAAATTGCAGCTATAAAGGATAACACATATAAAAACTCAATGTGGATATGATATGGGATGGTATCCTATGGTATGGTTAGTTAAAGCTTCACTACTATGTTGGAGCTGTATGGCTGCCAGTGGCCATTTAGGTGAACTTAAATGCCAGAAAAATGGAATAGACATGGAGTTTCTGAAACTGAAGCTGTCATGCAATGGAAGGTACCATTCCATGTTACAAGTACCACTAAATCCTCCTTGCTGTCTCTGCTGGCTCATTTATCCTCTTCATGATGAGCAATTGATCTCATGCTGAATCAAGTTCCAAAATTGGGGATCACTGCAGAGAAGGCTGTGTTTAAAGTTCCTAGTGATTTCTGCAGGTGGGTATCTCAACAGATCCTCTAGAGAAGAACTTAAGGTACAGGCAGGTTGAAACAGGTGTAAGGAACCTGCCCCAAACTATTTGGGGCTTTAAAATTCACAACCACTTTGAATTGGGCGTGGAAACTGGGCACTGGCAGCCTGCGACACTGGATCAAAATTGGTGTACAGGCATCTCATGTGTGTTCAAGTTATGTGCGACCATGCATATGCATGGCACCAGAAACCTGAAAGTGGGGGGAGAGACCTGAAGAGCCTTATCAAAGCCCTGCTGTGCCTCCGGCTCACAATGAGACCCTCCCCGGAGCCTGAAGGGGATGTCCCCTTTGGGCTCTGGCAAAGGTCTCTTCATGAGTTGGAGACGCAGTGAGCTGCTCATCACTTACACACAATTCACTTATGCATGCAGATATCTTTTTATGGTTTCATGTAGATGTTAAAACATATGGGAGACAGAATAAAACTGAGGCACCCCATAAGTTCCTCAGCAGCACCTTCTGTAACTGATGCAAGAAGCACCAGAGCTACCACAAGACTACATCCCAGCCTAGACAACAGGTCCATCCATTTCCAGCATAAGTCATCCATCTGGGCAATTACGGCTGCTTCTGCTCCAAAACTAGGCCTGAAACCAGATTAGTATCACCTGACACGGCCTGCTCACGTCAGCTTACCAAAAATGGAACATTACAAACTGGGAGGTAGCTCTCAAACCAAATGTCTAAATTAAGCCGCTTACCATGAGTCTCACTAATGCCTCTTTTAAAATAGCAGAGATCATTCTCCCCCCCCCAAAAGGTATTTACGACATCAAAGATTCACACACCCAGCCCTGCCCTGGCAGTTTTCATCAGCTAAGATAGGCATGACTCTGGAAGACAAATAGTAGACCTTATCCCTCCATGTAGGTGGTACACATCGTCATGTTTCACAAGCTGTGAGGCATCCATCATGACATGACCATATGGCACACTCTGTCATAACTATGGCATCAAAGTAGGCATGGATGCAATGACTTTATTTGCTAATTACTTAACTAATCCTTTGAGGATTGTTGTTTTGTTTTTTAATATGTATTTTTGTGTTTATACTGTACTGTAAATCTCCCTGTGATCCTCGGATGACGGACAGTATAGAATTTAATAATAAATCTCTCGCCAGGTCTGCACCCAGAAGGCCCTTCACTACATGAAAGATCTCTGCAGGACTATGTTGAACAGACAGTGGTGGCAAAGTATGATTTGTTTGCCACAACTTTAGAAGACTGCAAGTGTAATCATTACATATGAGTCGTCTTCCATTTATGCTATAGAGTACCCTACGGTTTCAAGGAGCTAATACTGGCTCAATGACTAGACCGAGATCCTTTGAGAGTGAGCCAAACAACATTCTCTCTGACCCATCTTTCAAGATGCAGGGACAACAGAGGTTGGAGAAGGGCTGGAATCAGCCCAGGGTAAGATGCCACTCCTCTCCCATTCTACATAAAGAAGCCAATTGGACTGGTAGCTAAAACAATGCAATTACAGTATGCAGGTTAGCTTGGGAGGTCAGGGCAGGCAATGTGGCACATGCAGTTCTATGCCCCTCCTTTGCTGCCCCTCCATATCTCACCCCGCCTAACTCCCCATCCAAGCATCTGCCTCACTCTGCCTAATGGTGGGGCCAGTCCAGGGAAAAGGAAACTCAAAAATTGCACAGCAATTATGCTGATCAGCAATTATGCTGATCCCTATTTAATATTTATATAGCACTTTCCCTAATGTCAACCTTCATTAGAGCAAAGATGATTACTTTTGACGAAACAAGTATGCAAGAGTACAGTCTACTACACCTGAGTGGTCCTTGTGTAGAACCGGCACTTTTAAATTAAAAAATAGGTCCTGTGAAACGGTGGTATTAGTATTTAAAAGGATAAAGCTGCACTCCAATTTCAGCTCTTCATTTCACGTATGCTGCTAACTGTTTCTTCCAGAATGTTCTAAATCTATTCTTTGACTTCCTGTGTGTCAAAAAGAGTGGTTACAAGGCAGTCTAGATATGGTGTCGCCTGGGGATGAATGTTTGGTTGATTAATCATTTATATTTTAACTGATTAAGCAGTCAATGGATTAACTGTAAATCAATTTGTATATTACTATAAATTCAGTATGTGTCTTTTTAAGCATCGAGGGCAATGACATATGCAAGGCACAGAAGCCCTGCACACTTTCCCCACTCTCCCAATCACTGGAGATGTTATTTAGCATTTCAATGAACTTCTGACATCTGACCAAGCAGATGCACTTTCAAGCATATCATCATCAAGGTAAGGGCAAGAAATATGCCTTTTTTATTTTTTCAAATGAAAGCTGAGATTCTCAGGAAGCTGAATTCTGCAAAATCATGGTGAAATTAAATCAGACAGTACAAGATACAGACTTTTCGGAACATCAGATTGTCTCTGCACTGGAAAAAGAAACATGAGAAGTAGACTTGAAAGATAAGACTGATTACCAGTATGTACGATAAGATAAAAGTTGAGGTGAAAGCCCTTGAATGCTTCTCTCTTGGGAAGTAAACTGAGTAGGAACTACAGTATTGCTTGCCAGATCACGCCTCACCTTATTGTATTCAGTGGGTACCGTATATGCAATATATGAAGCAAATCACTGCAAATCTCACCTTCACTCTGTTGCTTATAGACTTAGAAAAAAGGAAGTGGTATTTTCCCTTTGATTTGATGGTGTTTACATCGTATAGTTTGTAATATTGAACCTTGCAGTGTGGTGCTATTATTTGCTGAGCCAGCGTGGTGTAGTGGTTAAGAGCAGTGGACTTGTAATCTGGTGAACTGGGTTTGCTTCCCTGCTCCTCCGCATGCAGCTGCTTGGGCTAGGACCTTGGGCAAGTCACACTTCTCTGAAGTCTCTCAGCCTCACTCACCTCACAGAGTGTTTGTTGTGGGGGAGGAAGGGAAAGGAGAATGTTAGCCACTTTGAGACTCCTTCGGGTAGTGATAAAGCGGGATATCAAGGTCAAACTCCTCCTCCTCCTGAAATGGGATGAGAAGCACTAGTGTGTGGATGAGGCAGCTAATTTTTATTTCCTGATGTGCCTAAGTAATTATTTGCATCATGTCCTTCTATTACCTTGGAAATGACAGTCTGTTTTCTCATGTAATGTACAGATACAAATATTTTAAGGGGAGTATTTTCATTTGATAAAATGCCTTCAGGCAAGAGATACAGAACAATTAGATCAAGAATGAATAGATTAAAAAACAGTTTCTATCCAAGAGCTATAACCATCTTAAATGCTGTAACTAAATAATATGATCCCAGGGAGTTGGAATGGGTGTGTATGTATGTATGTGTGTGGCTGTAATTGTGTTTTTATTTTGTTTTTTATGGGATGGCATTCAATTTCATTGTACTATGTACAATGACAATAAAGTATCTATTCTATTCTAATCATGCTTCAGAGTAAGAGGGCCCCTCTTTTTAAAGTATAAAAAAGAATTTCACAGTCTTCTGCATAACTAGATACATGCTTGTTTATCTGTCTAAAACAGAGGTTTTCAACCTGTGTGCCGCGGCACCCTTGGGTGACTTAACAATTCGTCAGGGGTGCCGTGGGGTGCCCTCCTTCTCTCTTTCTCTCCCTCTTCATGTCAGCCATGCTTTCTGCATATCTGAAAATCCTCTTTTTTCTGCACCAAATCTCTCAATTTTTTCTGCACCAAAAAGGGGTGTGGTGGTGGGTGGAATAGGGGAATCCCCACTTACACGTATCCTGTAATGGAACCTCAGTTAAAGTGGCTCCCAATTCGGGGGGGGGGGCATTTGACAACAGTGGGACTGATCTCCATGTAAACATGTTTAAAAATGCAGTGTCAAGCTTCTCTGAGACACCCAGTGACAATAGGGCATTTTTATATCTAAAAGGCAAACTTGGGTACATTTATATATGCTTGCAGAATGCAACTTATTTTTTAGATTGTATGTTTCATTTTATCTCTGTATATAAAACAGCATCAGCATTAGACACTGCAACTAGCAGTCTTGCATGTGCAAGCAAAACTGACCAATTGCTGGAACAGGCCAGGATCCAAATGCTGGAATGAGTTCAGGAAAAATAACTGTTTGCTATAGCAGCTGCTTGCTTCCTAGTGATTACTTTCACATATATGTGCATATAGGACAGAATTTGAAGCAATGGGAATTAGACCTGTTTCAGGTCTGCCCTACAGCTTTCTCTTTATCCCAGATCCCTGCAGGCTGCTTGTTGCTTACTCAGTTCTAAAGCAACGTTCTTCTGTCCATATGCAAGGCCTTCTCAATTATTCCCCTGCATGGCAGGTGGAGTCTAGCATTCCTCAACACCAGATTCTGGTCACCTACATTAGGGGAGGAATTCTTGCCTTCATGTCC
Source organism: Zootoca vivipara (assembly GCF_963506605.1). Classification (NCBI taxonomy): domain Eukaryota; kingdom Metazoa; phylum Chordata; class Lepidosauria; order Squamata; family Lacertidae; genus Zootoca; species Zootoca vivipara. The sequence continues at coordinate 1,958,816 of NC_083278.1, read as the reverse complement.
TGCTTGTGGGCTTCCCAAAGGCATCTGGAAGGCCACAGCTTGAAACAGAATGCTGGACTTGGTGGTACTTAGATCTGATCCACCAGAGCTACTCTTATGTTCTTTTTCAGAAGTGGTTCTAGGCTTGTGTTCTATTATGAGTCAATCATGGTTACAACTTGTGGGAGAGATATTTAGAAATGAAAAGATACAAAATCCTGCAAAGCCTGTTTACTAGGAGAGAAGGTGGGATGACTATATTCACCATAAGATGTGATCACTCTTTCAAACTGGCCCCAGGACTCTCGAAACCTAATCTTTCTCCAAAATAAAAAAATCCTTCCAGTAGCACCTCAGAGACCAACTAAGTTTGTCATAGGTATGAGCTTTCGTGTGCATGCACACTTCTTCAGATACACTGAAACAGAAGTCACCAGACCCTTATGTATAGTCAGAGGGTGGGGAGGGGTATTACTCAGAAGGGTGGTGGGAATGGGTGATTGGCTGATACTGGTAGGAGTGGTAAACTATTAACGACTGCAATTGGTCTTGCAGGAAAAAGCAAGGGCTGAGGTGCTAAAGAAAGCTTGATCATGTATAATGAGATAAGAATCCAGTGTCCTTATTCAGCATGAATAAGCATATCAGCTTGGGATATGTTCATATTAGCACAACGTGAAGCCAAGGCTGCTGAAAGGCCAGACAGGACAGAAATATGGAAGGGAATGGTTATGTAATGTCTCAGCCAAAAGGATTAACATGACTGAAGGACACAGAGCTCACTTCAGCAATACTGCCTGCCCCAGGCATGTTCCTGTGACATTGGGTTGTAAGAAAGCTTAGACAGTCTCTTCACTTTTTGCTTCCTTTTGTTCCCCTCAGAAATGATTACTGTATTTTCTCAGCAACCCAAAAAGCCTTCAGCATTCAGTTTTAACCTATATCAGTGATGGACGTTTACAAGACCACAATCTGAGTCCTTTCTTTGACAAGACACTGAGTACACTGAGTTGGCACATATACGGAGTCAATTCTGCAGCAACACAAATCTGGAACAGCTATGGAAACTGAGAGAGTGCTTGCCTGGATTCTGCTGATTCCATCTCGCAGAGTAAGCCAATTTCCACCAGGGAAAGCTAATCAAATATTATAGTCATCTTGTAAGAAAGACAGCCATGTGTTTCAAACTTTAGGAAGAAACTATGATAGAAGCCCATGCATAACCCTCTGTTTTCTCCCCGAATGGGATGTAATTGACTTTGATTGGTCTATAAATGTTACACGACGCAATGGCATGAATCATAGAATCAAAGAGTGGATGGTTATGTTGGTTATGTTATACTTCAACTTGCCATACAAGGCACCAGAAAACCTCTTAAATCTTCTTCCCTGTGTGCATTAATGTTTTTACTTTCCACAAGCATGACCAATCTGGGTCTACTTTGCAATGCACTGTTACCATATGTTTATCTTTGTCACACATGTGAAGCTGCAGTCCAGGTATGGTTGGGACTAGAGCATGGAACAGCTAGAAGCAAAAATCTGTAATAGAGACCTTTGTACACTATATATTGAAGACAAAGGATCTGGATCACTTAAGAAAATAATACTGTAACATTTCCCCACACCCTAAAGGAATTTAGTAATCTCTTTAAACCACCTGCATCATGTTCCTCCCTCATCCACTATCTCCTGGCAGCAGTCATTTATCTCATCAAGCTGCAGCAGAGAGGAAGCAAGTGTCGCTACACTCTCAGTAGGAGACGAGCAACTTTTGGCTCCTCCTTTTCTTTGTTCACTGAGGTCTAGTGGCTGAGTGTTTCTTTCTCCCTCCCTCTCAATGCCTTCTTTTGTTTTGTATCTTTTAGATGATCTGCACAATGTCAGATATGTTCTTGTATTTTATCTTTGTAAGCTGCTCTGGAACCCTTTTTTGAGGTGAGGTGGGGTAAAGATATTTTAAATAAATAACAATAAATACAACACTCCATGCATCTGATAGGTCTGTCCCTGAGAGTACAGTTCTTCCAATAAAAGACCAAAGGAAAAATTGCTCACAGGGAGAGCAGTGAAAAACTCTGGGAATCCAAATGAACATATTTGGGAAGAGGGAAGCTAACCACGTCCTGAGATGGTCACATGACTATCATTCTCCATGTCTCTTTCAGGGTTAGAGCTTTTTGTTGAAAGAAACAATTAATAACAATCCATAGGGACATATAACAAGTTGTCGTGTCTACTGTTAAACAATTAAGTCCAGTATTCCTGCTTTCTAGACTTCTGTCAGGCACTAAAGTTGAATAAGGTTTCATCTTAATATAAAGCAATGTACTTCTACTCTGAAATAGTAGTGTCAACTCACTATTATAATTTATTTGTAATTTCAGTTGCACTTAGAAGTTTCTAGGCAACCACTATTTAGTATAACAAGAATAATAAACATGGGTGGGTGAAGAAATGTTCATAAATGGGGGGGGGACTCCATTTTTATATGGTTTTATAAAAGTATAAAAGTTGTATACAGTAAAATATAAAAAAGATATGTGCAGTTTTTAAAGATCTTTTGCCAGTCACTTTTGAATGAATTGCTTTTTAATGAGTATTATTTTGGCTAATGGCGCACATTTTCACCACCGTTAAAAACAATTAATGTATATATAAGACAAAATGTAACTTACAAGGAATAAGAAAGGAGCGAAGCAGAGAATTCAAATGTGTCGACAACAGCGGATGGTAGCTTTCACTTCGATGTGTTCAGTCTCCTTGGACCTGAAATTAAAATATGAATTTAAAAATATGTATATATATTGAGGGTACTGGATTTCCTGGAGGCTTTTTCAAAAAGGCATGATGCAGCTTGCTAGATGCTGGGGCTCTAATGCAGAATTCGCATCAATAGTTCATATGATGTAGTGTACAGGGTAGTGGCCCTGCTGCGTGGAAAAATCTTTCTTTGGTTTTGGGAACATATTTGTTTGTGAATGTTAATCTGTGGTCCTGGAGTGAATGGGTCACCCCTCTGTGGGATACAGACGTGGCAGAGGATGTGGCTACATATACGGAGAACTGAGAAGCAATTAGTTGTGGTGTGATGAGCATGGCGGGATATGTTTGAGCATGGGTGGGGGTAGGTGTGAGAGGAGTATGAATATCCTGCTGTTATTTTTGGGTGGAGAAGGTATGGCATAGTTAATGGCATAGTTAATGGCAGTGATCTGAAAAATAGAAGGGGATACCAGCTTCATGCCATCCCCTATACTGACCCAAACTTGCAGGGAACTGGTGACTTGGCTACTGGGACTCACAGGCCTCAATTATACAAACCCGGTCAGACTTTATTTACTTTAGGAAACTCTATCTCAGTCCAGAAACTTTCTACTCCGTTATAATGAACAAGACACATCTTGAGCATCTCCCCACCCCACCCAATAAACACAAGGTCGTGTTTATTCTTAGTTAATCTCATCGGACAGGGACCAAGGGGAGACTGTTACCATTCATACCTACTCTATCAGCTTACTTGGTTGTGGGCAAGTGTTAATGGTCAATTCCCCTCTGTGTACATGATGAACCTCAGGTGTCCCAAGAAGAATTGGCTTCCCCTGATTCATCATTCATTTCTTCCTGACCAGCCCTTTTCTTGGATCTCCAGAGAGAAAAAGAATGGGCAGGATTCATTTAAGTTGATGTGTACACAGAATGAGGTCCACTTGTGCAATGGGACTCCCCCCTTGCATCCCCTAAATCTGTCCTGTAGGGTTTTGGGGAACCCCCAGCACAGGTTAAGGGGGTGCATGCAGAGAGAACAAGGTGGCAGCCTTGTTCTAGGCATGCGTGCATACTCACTTTGGGCTACATTGAATTCCACATAATGAGATATTCCCTGGTGCTTTTGTCATCCCTTTGAATGCCTTCTAGTGTACCCTGCAATGACTTCTTTACATGGCGCCTGAAGGGACTCTACTTCCAACTTATCAAACCTAGCTTAGAATCTATATCAGGGTGAGGTTAGCTAGAAATCACTTGTTTATTTTTAAATTTCATGCTACTTGCTTATTCTGAAGCCTTTAATAAAAAGTTTAATGATAAACCTGGAGCTGACTGGATAAGGTTTTGCTTGCCCACAGTCTTACTCACCCACAGTTGGCTACTTGTGCCAAAAGCTACCTGGTTAACAGAAGGAAACTGGCCCAGATCTTCTCCACAGAAGAGGTCTAAATTCTTACACATTCAGACTAGGGTAATATAATGTGGGTGGTGGCTGCTTCTCGCTCTCAGCTTCACCTACCTCATAAGGAATACGTGTACCTTTGTCACACATGGTTGTCCATCTAAATACATTTTAATGCAACAAGTACTGAGGATAATGGGTTTTGGAACTGTACAATCATTTTTCCTAAGCTAGTAAACAGCTGCTCATACTGTTTAAACAGAGGCACCACTGATTGTTTCATGACTCAACCACAAAATGTTCAATGTTAATCTTGCGTCAAGGAATAAAGTTACCATAAATAGATGGCAAGAAGCTGATAGTTACCCATATTTATACTAGTTACAGATACCTGGTCTGAATAGAGATATTGGATTGTTATCTCATTATACATGCTAAAGCTATATTTAGCTATCTCACTCCTTGCTTTTTCCTGTAAGACCAATTGCAGTTGTTAACAGTCGTCAAAAGGTCTACCACACCTATCAGCCAATCACCCATTCCCACCACTCTTCTGAGGAATACCCCTCCCCACCCTCTCACTATATATAAGGGTCTGATGGCTTCTGTTTCAGTGTATCTGAAGAAGTGTGCATGCACATGAAAGCTCATACCTATGACAAACTTAGTTGGTCTCAAAGGTGCTATTGGAAGGAATTTTAATATTTATACTAATTGATGATGGGTATTCTCCCCACCCCCGGTCCTCCAAGATATTTCCCCTTTTCTCTGCACTCACAAAGCAGCTGGCAGCTGTAATTTCTGTGCAGGTATTTCTGGAATAAGTCATTTCAGAATGGAAAACTTAATATCCCGTTATCAAATGTTCACAAATGTCAACAATATCAGAAAGTATAGATGTTCCAGGCTGTAGAAGTAGAGTCTCTAATTGAAATCATTGGAATTGTGAATTATGAAAACTGGTAAAATTTTTGTGATGAAATAAATGTCATTCTAACAAATGGACAAAGGGAGGCAGTTTTCACTGATTCTCCCCTCTGCTTGCAACTCCCCTTACTGAGCACATTTTCAGGGGCTGTAGGGACAAGGAAACTGTGTATGTTGCCTCAGGCATCCCCAAACTTTGGCCCTCCAGATGTTTTGGACTACAATTCCCATCATCCCTGACCACTGGTCCTGTTAGCTAGGGATCATGGGAGTTGTAGGCCAAAACATCTGGAGGGCCGCAGTTTGGGGATGCCTGCCTCATGCCTTCCCACCAGCAGGAGCATCCTATGAATGGAACTCCACTTACAAGATGTCTCCAATGGTAGAAAGATACAATTCAAGATTAGCGAAGTCTGATGTAGATCCCTTTTTACAAAAGAAAGTTCCCCTTTTCCTAAGATGGTCATAATGAAAGAACTATCTGTAATAGCATTAAGGAGTGTCTGAGGAAGCCACAAGGCTCTGGTTAAAAATATCATTTAATCCAGAAACTCTGAGGGATGGTTAGTATCTGAAACACTTTATTGTAGTCAGAAGATCTTGAAAGAAGTATCATGTGCTGGATTCTCGTTTGTATTTCACTAACCTTCAATCAGATGGTAAGATATAGGGGAGAAACACATATTTTCCATCCAGCTGACACAAAATTTCAGACATTTCCCTCCCCCTCCCCCAATGAAGCACACCTGCCAAATTTCAGATAAATAGTCAAAGGGCTCTTCATTTAATATGTCCATTAAGAAAGGCATTGACTAATTCCTATTTGACATAATATCAAATAACCAAGACAAAACAAAACATCCTGGTGCAACACACTGCCTGAGTGCCAAGATAAAGAGTATCCTTCCCAGGCGCTCTCCTGCTGGAAGGTGCCTAGGAGGGATGCGGCAGCTAGGGTGCCGTGCAAGGCCCAGTGTTGCCCGGGGCGATCAACCCCTCCCACACCCCCTAACTACGCCACTGGTGTATGGAAGTCCTGGGTTGCCAAGACGACAAGTCCCCCCCCCCCCAGTCTCACTGATGTGGTCCAAAGGAAAGCAGAGCAATACATTTGGCATCAGTTGGGCTGCAAGAGTTACTGGAAGAAGGCATACAAGGCACCATCCAGGCAGTTTAGGGACTCCACTCTGGATATTAGGGTTTACTCCTTAGTCTTTCTTCTCCCCAAGATATCTGACAAGGCAGTGGAGATTAAGGATCAGAGTTTTCCTTCATTTAGATGAGCTACCTTTTCAGGCTGATGAGCCCCATCTGCCCCTCACTTCCCTCTACACCACATGCAGAAAACTGCCTTCTTGGCCGTTGGACCCACTTTTGGTCTCGTCTACTCAATCTGCCGGAGCCTGTCTTTTGTATGCAGAGAAAGTCCCTAATTCACTGAGGGTTTAAGACCCATCGGCTACCCTTATCTAGTTTAGCTGACCAGTTCCCGGGGTGTGGTTCCCGGGGTGTGGTTCCCGGGGTGTGGTTGCTGTTGCTGTTGCATGCTGATCAGCTTCTAGAAACCACAGATGAGAGCTGAGTACAAGTTTGGGACTAAAGGTGGACAAACTACCCCAGAAGGAGCATGACATGTCTCCCACCAGAGGTTCTACCCCTTCCCTACCACCCCATACACCTCTGCAGATATATGGTCTGTATTTAAAATGCTTAAACAGGTACCCCCAAACAAAATAAGAGCAAATATAAGATCAAAGTTCCTGTTTTCCAGAAATTGGTCTGGACAGGGGTTGCACTCCTCCTGAAGAAACAGGACCGCAGTTTGGCAGTGCTTCTAGATCCAGTATTGTCACTAGAGGCCCAGGTAGCCTTAGTGACTAAAGGTAAGGTAAAGCAGGGGTGGGCAACATGCGGCCCATGGGCCGGAAGTGGCCAATGGACACCATTTAACAGGCCCACAAGCCGCCCCAGAACTGAGCCGCCCACTTGGCGAGTCCCGGCATGCTGCGCTAAACCGGCGTGGCGCAGGGACTCACTTCTGCAGCACTGGAAATCACATCTGCACACGAATAGACACCAGAAATCATGGGCGGGTGGGCGATCCAGTGCGATCCGGCCCACGGAGGGATCTCCGCAGGACCAATTCTGAGGTAAAGGGACCCCTGACCATTAGGTCCAGTCCTGACCAACTCTGGGGTTGCGGCGCTCATCTCGCTCTATTGGCCGAGGGAGCCGGCGTACAGCTTCCAGGTCATGTGGCGAGCATGACAATGCCGCTTCTGGTGAACCAGAGCAGCACACAGAAACGCCATTTACCTTCCCGCTATTTACCTATTTCTCTACTTGCACTTTGACATGCTTTCGAACTGCTAGGTGGGCAAGAGCTGGGACCGAGCAACGGGAGCTCACCCCGTCGCGGGGATTCGAACCACCGACCTTCTGATCGGCAAGCCCTAGGCTCTGTGGTTTAACCCACAGCACCATGCGCGTCCCTTAGCCTTAGTGACTAGAAGTGCCTTTTATGAGTTGTGACTGGTGGACCGTTACAGCCATTCCTGAACAAGAAAACCTCGGCCACAGTAGTTCATGCACTGGTGCCTTCAAGACTCAATTAGTGCAATGTTCTATTTTTGGAACCTTCTTAAAACATTTTTGTTCAGACAAGCCTATCCAGACATGTAGAGATAATGTGTGTTTTATCTCTTTTCAGCTACTGTTGATTTTAATAGTGTTGTTGTAAGGGTGACTCCCTACAGGGAGCCAGCCCCCATCATCCTGACGTCCACCTCCCTCGTCAAGTACAGAGAGCACCAGTGGTTCTGAAGCAGCCAGAGGGGGAGGGAGAGACTCAGAGGAGGAGAGAAATCAGAGGGAGGAACAATGGGAAAGCTCAGGGGGAGGGCGGAGGGATGCAGGCAGATGCTCAGGGATGTTGCAGAGCCAGGGCACTGACCGCTTAGGGAGGAAGCTGAAAGGGCATCACTCCTTCCGGCACAAGAAGTAAGGAGAGTGCCGCAATGCAGGTCAAGGGGGCGGCATTTTGGGGTGCCCAGACTACTTTGCTGGCATAGGAACAGACTACGCCATTGCCGGATTCTTATTCGGGATGAGAGGTCATGTTTTAAGCTGTCTCTACACTGTAAATAAGTAGCACAATAAATGTCTTTGAAGACAAACTGGACTCAGGCGGAGTTACTCTAGAGTAGCCACGACGACCCTCTGACAGTTGTGAATGTTTTTAAATACCTGTTTTTAACTGTTGTCACTGATAATTTTAATGCTTTATTTAACCTTTTTATAAACCACTTAGTTTTTTGTTACAGTCAAGTGGTATATAAATTAGTTTTTTAAAATGGACTCTAAATAATAAAAATGTTAAATGCAAATGGAATGCAACGAGGAACTGTGCTTTTGTTTTTCACGTACAATCAAGGGTCCTTTGTCACTCTCTAATTCTAAGTGCACAAATCATGGCACTTTATTATTATTACTACACGTCCCTTTTTAAATTTCCAATGATCAGATTCTTTTGCTAGAATGTGCTCTCACTGTTCTCTCTCGCTGAACCTTGTGTGCCCCACACATCATATATTTTGGCCCTGGCTAAGGAAACTGAAATGAAGAAGAAAAAGAAGAGATAGGAGGCACCAAATGAACCGTTACTCATTCCGGAGTAGTTTCTGTTTTCATAAGCAGAGAAGTGTGGTGTTCACCTTAAGATAACAGCCACAAAGGACCCCATTTATCCTGAAATAACCCCCCTAATTTGAAGTAAGTAGGGTCTTTTTGGCTGAGGGCTTGTTTCTTGCAAACCCGTTTAAGCTATTAACTGGCTCCCCAGTGATAGTACTGTGCTTACCCATCTCTCTTTTACAGTTAAGGAAATAAAACAGAAAGAGGTTAAGTGAATTCCCCAAGGCTATACAGAGAAGTGACTGGTGGATGGGGAATTTGAACACATTCATTTTAAAGCTACAGTCCTGTCATGCTATCTCTCCAGGCAATGTGTGTCTCACTCTGGGGGGTGGAAACATTACGCAGAAGTCAGGGAAACTTGTCAAGCGAGGGTTCAGCAGTTGCTATCTGGCTACACTTCGGAACATGGATCATCACCTTGAAGCCAGAGAAGCTGAGTTCAGAAGGGAAGAACAGAGATTGTTTTAGCTTTTGTGAGATACCCTTCCAAGTTCCCTTTCAAAGTCAAGTGTGAAATCCAGTTCATATGTAAAAATACTGAGGTAGGCAAATTATTATTACCATATTTTTCTGTGAGAAAACATCCCTCAGCACTACCCGTGTATAAGACGAGTCCCAATTTTTTGGTTAAAAAACCCCTAGTCTTATTCACAGAAAATTTATATTTATGTATATCCCACCTTTTCCCCTGACAGGGACTCAAGGCAACGTACAACAAAAACTGAAGAAAGATGTAGAAAGCTAAACTAAACGCACAGAATTCAATAAAAAAAAACCAATTAAACATTATGCCTCACTGTTGTTTATCCTTGTGTTTTGTTTTGTTTTGTTTTATGGAAAAGATCAAGGTAGAAATGAAATTTGGGGTTGAAAAGAGAGGGACATGGCCTTCACAGAACTGAATAAAAAGAAAAGAAAAACACCCAAGGTGGTGCCTTGTTGAGCATTTTTGTTTTAGAGGCTTTTTTCAGTTAATTTGTTTTTGTAACTGTGTGGAACCCAGTTCAGCTACTGATTGATTGATTGATTGATTGATTGATTGATTGATTATGTGACTGCAGAAATGGATAAAAGCCCCCCATCCAATGACTATCATCAGTGCAGGTAAGATTTTTTTTTAATCATCTACAATACTGTCTTATTTATTTTATAGTACAGTATAGTCATACCTCAGGTTACAGCCGCTTCAGGTTGTGTCTTTTCGGGTTGCACTCTGCACCGAACCCAGAAGTACCGGAACGGGTTACTTCCGTGTTTTGGCGTGCGCACATGCACAGAAACACCAAATCGCGACCCACGCGTGCGCAGACGCACAGAGACGCAGGTTGCGAATGCTGCAGGTTGCGAACGTGCCTCCCACACAGATCACGTTTGCAAACCAAGCGTCCACTGTACATTGATTATTGCTTTCATTTTATGGATCAATGGTCTTGTTAGATAGTAAAATTCATGTTAAATTGCTGTTTTAGGGGTTGTTTTTAAAAGTCTGGAATGGATTAATCCGTTTTGCATTACAGTACTTTCTATGAGAAAGCGTGCCTTGGTTTTGGAACACTTTGGTTTTGGAACGGACTTGCAGAATGATTTAAGTTTAAGAACCAAGGTACCACTGGAATATTGACTTGGCAGCCCCCACCCCAAACCAACTGCTATGCAAATATCCCTTTACCAAAGGCTAAAGAATCATAACATTAACAAGATTCTTGCACTTTGTTACAGCAATAAAAAGAAAGACACACGATCAACATACTGTACTGCATTAGTATGCATGCATTAAGCAGCCTGGGGAGCAGGTAAGCGTTATTTTCCTCTTATGTAAGAAGAAAGCACGCTAGCAAGGTTATGCTTAAAATTCTACAAGGCAGGCTTAGGCAGTATGTGGACCGAGAACTCCCAGAAGTGCAAGCTGGATTCTGAAAGGGCAGAGGAACCAGAGACCAAATAGCAAACATGCGCTGGATTATGGAGAAAGCTAGAGAGTTCCAGAAAAACGTCTACTTCTGCTTCATTGACTATGCAAAAGCCTTTGACTGTGTCGACCACAGCAAACTATGGCAAGTTCTTAAAGAAATGGGAGTGCCTGATCACCTCATCTGTCTCCTGAGAAATCTCTATGTGGGACAAGAAGCTACAGTTAGAACTGGATATGGAACAACTGATTGGTTCAAAATTGGGAAAGGAGTACGACAAGGTTGTATATTGTCTCCCTGTTTATTTAACTTATATGCAGAATTCATCATGCGAAAGGCTGGACTAGATGAATCCCAAGCCGGAATTAAGATTGCCGGAAGAAATATCAACAACCTCAGATATGCAGATGACACAACCTTGATGGCAGAAAGCGAGGAGGAATTAAAGAACCTTTTAATGAGGGTGAAAGAGGAGAGCGCAAAATATGGTCTGAAGCTCAACATCAAAAAAAACCAAGATCATGGCCACTGGTCCCATCACCTCCTGGCAAATAGAAGGGGAAGAAATGGAGGCAGTGAGAGATTTTACTTTCTTGGGCTCCTTGATCACTGCAGATGGTGACAGCAGTCATGAAATTAAAAGACGCCTGCTTCTTGGGAGAAAAGCAATGACAAACCTAGACAGCATCTTAAAAAGCAGAGACATCACCTTGCCGACAAAGGTCCGTATAGTTAAAGCTATGGTTTTCCCAGTAGTGATGTATGGAAGTGAGAGCTGGACCATAAAGAAGGCTGATCGCCGAAGAATTGATGCTTTTGAATTATGGTGCTGGAGGAGACTCTTGAGAGTCCCATGGACTGCAAGAAGATCAAACCTATCCATTCTTAAGGAAATCAGCCCTGAGTGCTCCCTGGAAGGACAGATTGTGAAGCTGAGGCTCCAATACTTTGGCCACCTCATGAGAAGAGAAGACTCCCTGGAAAAGACCCTGATGTTGGGAAAGATTGAGGGCACAAGGAGAAGGGGACAGCAGAGGACGAGATGGTTGGACAGTGTTCTCGAAGCTACGAACATGAGTCTGACCAAACTGCGGGAGGCAGTGCAAGACAGGAGTGCCTGGCGTGCTATGGTCCATGGGGTCACGAAGAGTCGGACACGACTAAACGACTAAACAACAAGAAGAAGAAAGCATTGCCAAAGGTCATTTAGGACATTTATCAGGGCAGGGATGGAAGCAGACCCAGCTCTCCTGATTTCCAAAGTGAATACTGAAAACTATGCAACTGCAACACTTGAGAAAGCATGCCTGCCATTCTTTGCACATTGTCAAGGGCTGGGTATACACAACACCTGTAAAGCATATTCAAAGCACATTCTTTCCCTCAAAGGATTCTGGGCCTTCTAGTTTGTTAAGGATTGCTGGGGATTGTAACTCTGTGACTGGCAAACTTTAGTGGCCAGAATTCCTTGAGGGAAAGAATGTGCTTGGAATGTGTTTTAAAGCTTTAGTGTGTACACAGTCCTTGACAATATAGGAAGAATGGCAGGCAACCTTTCCCAGGGGTTGCAGTCACATATTTTCAGTATTCATTTGTGAAAGAACTCAGCACTCTGATGTGAAACTTTAAATCAGTGTAGACACATCTATGTAGTTCAAGGCATTTGAGCAATAGTCTCTGCTTCTATGCAAAAAGGTCAGCGGAGAGGGGGTGAGCTAGCTCAGATACGTAAGGGTAATACTTATTTGTTCAGTGCTAAAAAAGAGGGCCACATTCATTTTTCTGGAGTTGCTGTCAGCATGTTTTCACCATCCTTCCCAATCTGTCACAGTGCTCCTGGAATCTTTCTTCTAGAGCTTCTGTATGCTCCCAAGGAAATTAAAGTAGGTCCGGCCCACCCATCAGACAAGGTGGGTGACCACCTCAGGCAACAGGATCCACCAAGGCAGCAGACCCCAATATCATTTTTTCTTCCCCATTTGTTCCTGATCTTCCCTTACCCCTTCTTCCCTGGCAAGGAGGAGAGACACCATTTTGGGGTCTGCCTCAGTTGCCAGCCCTGATGAAAAGTATTGCTGGATGACAAGGTAGTGGAAAAACTACCATTCTGCAGAGGTCAGCCACTATCTGCAATTCTTCGTATCCACCAAAAGGGCCCACAGCCTATAAGTGACCTGTTTTTCAATATAGGACAAATACAAACATCCCCTGATGTAGTGTGTATGAGTCGTTTGCCATGGCATTCAAATAGTGCCCCCACTGCCATTTTACAAGCCAAGACTCTGTGCCTTAAATGGGCAGGCCAGAATCTACCACTGCATCTCTAGTGCCAGAAACGGCTGTGCTCACTGCATTTCTGCAAGAGGCAGATCCCATCTGTACACAACATAAAAATGGCTACCCTACTCTCAAAAGGGACACAGAAGCCAGCATATGAACCAGTATATATCCCCTGTACAACACTAGAGGAAAGGGTAGAAGCCTCAACATATAAACAGGAGGCTCAAAGAGAAGTTTTCAAGGCAATGTCTGAAAATGATGCAAGCCAATTTCAAAAGTACTGTATAACAAGTTCTTCTCAATTAGGGATCAGAGACTGGTTTCCCCTGTCCTGTATTACCCAGGTACTATATGGTTGCTATCCCAGAGACAAAAGGTATTGGTTTACAGAGCAGCACCTGGGGCCAGCCATCTTCTGTTGGGAGGGCAGAGTGAGGTGCAATGTTGACCCACTACTGAATAATCCCTTCCCAAAGTAAAATTAGGTATGGCCATAGTTTTAAACCACCTTCTTCACATTGTGCCTTGAACTATGGGCATTTCCTATGCCATGCAAACGCCTCTTAGCAGACTGGGCCTGGGGTCTGGTGTTTCTATCCGAACATGGCGTAAACATCGGGTAGAAGAGGAGCTGTGCCTGTGACATCAGTGATGCCGTGGGCGCTATGCAAATGGTGATTTGAATGAAATCACATTTCAGGCACTTATTCAAACCACCATGGTCTCACAGGCTTTGGGGAAAACTGTATTCCCCCCTCCCACTTATTAATCACCACAAAAGGGGTGCTTTCTTCAAGCATCTGATAAAATTATGTATTTTGTTCAATAGTAAAATCTTTGCTTCAATTTGTATTTACAGTAGGGGTGGGCCAAACCAGTTTGGGCTAACCTGGTACAGTTTCAGTGGCTAAGAATGATGTCCCCATTCATCTCTACAGAGCAAAGAGAGAGAACGAGAACTCTGGGGGTGGTGTGGGAGTGGCTGGGTACAATGGAACGGCACTATATCTTGAAGTACCCCTTGAAATGTTTTAGGGTAGTTTCACTTCCTGCCACAAAAAATGGCCCAATTGACCACCTCATTTCTCTGCCTTGAGTATGGAAGCTAAAGGAAGGGTCTTTCCAGCTTAGCTCTAATGCCATTTGACCTCGTGGTTCTACTGAATTTGCCTCTTGACCAAAAATGCTGCAGATTCAATTGACCTTTTTGACTGTTGCAAAATAAAAGATGTAGCCAAATACAGTGGAGCAAGCTGCATTCTTGGAAAAAAGGTGGAATTTTGCACACGCACAAAAAGACAGATCAGGCAGAAATACAACTGAAAACAAAGCTGTCTGACAGAAAAAGCTTTCAGAAGTGAAATCTTCTACAGAGAACCAGATCTACTGTACTGAATGCACAAGAACATCCTGTTAGTGCTACTTTAATTCCATTAATGTTATTCAATTAGGATTATAAAATGCCCAGGGTCTGTCATAAGACAGAACACCCTGGTTTCACTATAATGTAAAACAGAGCAGCACCAGAAAACGTCAGAGAAGAGCTCTATCAATGGATGATCAGTTCAGGAAAGAGGATCAGGGAAGGTGCTCCCAGCCAACCGTCTCACATATCTGCCACCATATTTTCTCAAAAGGCAAATACTTTCCTTTACCGTACTAGCTCGTCCCCAGCCAACCAGGAGGCAAGAGCAGGCAACTATTCTGCTAAAGGTGTCTTTGCTGCCTTTCCCTGCCTTCCTTTCTCAGCTTCTGCCTCTGAAGTGAACATTAGCACATTTGGCCAAGTGCAACTTTTCCATCACTCTAGCACTACTTGAGATACTGCATTTTCTCCCTACTAACAGCTGAGCTAAAGAAGGAGGCCTTCTTTAGCTTAGCTGTTAGCAATACTTAGGAGGCTTAAATCTAGTGCGCACATCATATGCCATGTCAGACGTGGCGCAGGCAGAGATAGATTTGTGGCTCATACAGCTGATCCCTGCAGAAAGCAGGCCTGAGCTCTCTGTGCATCAGCTGGTGTGTGGGGAGTTCAATCTTGTTTGGTCACTTCCAGCCCCATGGGGCAACTTTGACAGGTCTCAACCCATCTGTCAAAGTGGGCCTGCAGGGTGGAGGGGAGATAAATATCTGGTTAAAGATAAAGAATCCCAACTGCTGACCTAACCTGTATAGCCACAGAATGATTCTTTGATGCGTGCAGTACCACGAAGGTGTCTACAGATGACCACAGTGGCAGGACAGAAATGTAGGGATCCCTCAGATCAAGTTGTTTGTGGTTTTATAAACTAGTGGCAAAATACTAAATGTGGCCCAGTAGCATAATGTGCAGTTCCCTCAGCATACATGTTTATACTGTCGGAAAGCAGAAGTAGCTAGAAGTCATGCTACTGCCTTCTGCACTTGCCTGCCGCTTCCTTGGACCAACCATAAGGGGAGCTCCACATAAAATGCAATAATCCAGTCTTGAGGTCACCAGTGCATCATCCACTGTAGCTAAAAAAATCCCTACCCAAGAATGGTTGGACTTGGCACATGGCTTGAAGCTGGTAAAAAGCATTCCTAGTCATTTGGACCTCCATGACATTGATGGATCAAAGAATCCTCCCAGACTACAAACATGCTCCTGCAGAGAACAGGAAACTTACATATTTCTCATACAGCATAACCAATCATCCACAGGCCTCTGTCTTGCCAGAATTGTATTACATCTGTCCACCATGGTGAACAGAATGCTTCTTTCTGCGTGCAGATCTCTCAGAGGGAACTGAAGCAGGCTGAACAAGCCTCCACTTCTACTTTCTGAACTCCCAGATCCAGTACAGGTACTAATTTGTTTAGCCATGTGTCCAAAGAACAGCATGCCAATCTTCCATTCATCTTTTTACTTTCTTCCAGTCTGAAAATATCTCCTGTCGGCGGTGTTTATTATAGTAGCAATGGCAGGAACAGCAGCTTAAAAAACAACAACTATTCTGCATTTAAACATTAAAGGTGTGGTTACAGGTAGGTAGCCGTGTTGGTCTGGATCGAAGTAAAATAAAAAAATTCCTTCAGTAGCACCTTAAAGACCAACTAAGTTTTTGAAGAATTCTGAAGAAGTGTGCATGCACACGAAAGCTCATACCAAAATAAAAACTTAGTTGGTCTTTAAGGTGCTACTGAAGGAATTTTTTTATTAAAGGTGTGGTATGCATTTGTAGTGCTGCAGTAAGTGCAGGGATGGTGAACTGGAGGCAGAATGGGGAGGAGGAGGAAGTGTGTCAGGAACAAAATTTCCTGCATTTTGAGGCTGGATAGTACTGAGGTTGGAATCTGTCTATCTTGGGAGATGATAGAGGAGTGTATTTTTTGGTGGTGAGGTCAAGCTGTTGGATGATTTTAGTGCCTGCTGTAGAGACCAATGTGGGAAGAGACCTGTTTTGTTGCAGCTGGGGCAGATGAAGGCGTCCTATTGGGCTGCTGTAGATGGACGATGGCGTTTCTTCTCTCTGTGCTGCTACCAGGGGTCATTTCTCCTGTGGTCACTGCTATGGATGGACAATTTGATTGCCTGTCTCCAGGCATTGCGGTCAGTGCCGGATTTACGTATAAGCTAAACAAGCTATAGCTTAGGGCCCCCAAAAAATTTAAAGGGAAAAAAGCTGAATGTACATTTCCAAAATAAAAGCTAAAAAAGCCTACATACAGCAACAGTGTTTTGTGTTGTGTAGGTTCCTATTTGTGATGTGCAAATGGCTTTTGATACCCATTAGGTCCATAAATTACCATGTAGCATATATTCAACACAAAAAACAGTGACAATTTGTTGTTGACAAAGGACAGCTGGACATACAGAGCCCCATTACCTTCAGTAGCTTAGGGCCTCATCAAACCTAAATCCGGCCCCGATTGCGGTTGTCTGCAAGTGCCTGGAGACACGGCATGGTTGATGTTACCAGCCTTCTTGTCACATTTGCAGACATCTCTTTTACTAATGCTAATGTCTTGTGATGATCTGATCTGCAGTGCAATATATAACGGTGTTTCAATCTGAATTATTTTTCCTTATCTGTACTGTAGCATAAACAAAGGTGTGCGAATTGAATGTGCTTTCTTATTTCTGACCCTCTTTTATTTATATTTATTTATATTTTTGTGGAGGAAGTTTGAGAGCACAAGGCCTCAAGTGCAAAAAACTGACAGAGGGATCCCCCCCTCCAGCCCCCTCTCGCTTTTCCATGACCTTTGCAGCCTCACAGGCTACAGCAGGGGTCAGCAACCTTTTTCAGCCGTGGGCCGGTCCACCGTCCCTCCAACCATGTGGTGGGCTGGACTATATTTTTTTTGGGGGGGGGGTAATGAACGAATTCTTATACCCCACAAATAACCCAGAGATGCATTTTAAATAAAAGCACACATTCTACTCATGTCAAAACATGCTGATCCCCGAACCGTCCGTGGGCTGGATTGAGAAGGCTGTTGGGCCGCATCCGGCCCACGGGCCTTCGGTTGCCTACCCCTGGGCTACTACAGGAATGGAAAGTCAGCGCCACCAACGTTTCCCAGCTACCTGCATTGATATGCCGGGAGCAGAACGACGTTAACAGGCTTTAGGTGCGGGAAGGGAATAAAACACGATGAAGCCATAAATTTGAAGGCCCCTGAAAGCTTCTTGGGCCCACGGGGCGACATCGGAAATTTGGAGTTTCAAGCACTGCCACAAAATGGCTGCCCTGCAGGCGGAGATTTCCAGTCCCCCTTCCCGCCTCCAGGATGCTTCAGTATTCTCCCTTCACCTCTCCCCCCCCACAACGTCCCCGCTCACAGCGACTCCATTCCCTGACCCTCTTCAAGCCCCATGGCTGCTTGATGTCTGCCCCCCATATCCCCTTACCTCTCTCGCCCTCTTCCACACAGGCGCAAGCACAGCCGCCCACCAGTCCGGCTCAGCCTCTTCCCTTCCCCCCACCTCCAGGGAGAACAAGCTGGGCCTGCTTCTCCAAGGCTGGGAGCTGCTGCAAAGGCAAGGAGGGCTTGGGGCCAAAGTCGGGCCCCCCCCACAGCCAGGGGCCCTCCAAACGGCCACCCAGAGAGCAACAGACAGTGGGGGCCGTGGCAAACAGGCCCTGAAACAGCACCATGGGCTTTAGGGGGTGCTGGATTTTTCAGCTTTCAAATTCCAAAATCGAGAGGTGCTAAAAAATTGTACCATGACTTGGAAATGCAAAGTATGTTTGGGTCAAATTAATATAATTTAGTTTTGCTTGGTACCATAAGTAAAATTTGTGTAAAATGGCACAGAAATCATTTTTTAAAAATTGCCAAGTACTGGCAGTTGTATTCTTATGCATTACCTGACATTGTCAGAAGGTAAAATTAAAATTCTTTTCCGAAAGCAGTTTATGTGCTTCTGCATCAAACATAGACTGACCAAGCACAAAAGTAATTGCAGATTTGAAATTTTTTGCACTCAAAAACTTGGGGATACATAACCTCTCAACTACGTAACAAGGGGGATAGGATATATATGGAGGTTGACATTAAAATGTTATGTTACACTGTGTCAAAATGATATTTCTTTTAAAAACACCAAACTACTCTTGCACGCTAGCTTGGATGTTGTTGTTGTTGTTGTTGTTGTTGTTTAGTCGTGCCCGACTCTTCGTGACCCCATGGACCAGAGCACGCCAGGCACTCCTGTCTTCCACTTCCTCCCGCAGTTTGGTCAGACTCATGTTTGTAGCTTCGATAACATTGTCCAGCCACCTTGTCCTCTGTCGTCCCCTTCTCCTTGTGCCCTCCAACTTTCCCAACATCAGGGTCTTTTCCAAGGAGTCTTCTCTTCTCATGAGGTGGCAAAAGTACTCAAGCCTCAGCTTCAGGATCTGTCCTTCCAGTGAGCACTCAGGGCTGATTTCCTTCAGAATGGATAGGTTTGATCTTCTTGCAGTCTATGAGACTCTCAAGAGTTTCCTCCGGCACCATAATTCAAAAACATCAATTCTTCAGCGATCAGCCTTCTTTATGGTCCAGCTCTCACTTCCATACATCACTCCTGGGAAAACCATAGCTTTAACTATATGGACCTTTGTTGGCAAGGTGATGTCTCTGCTTTTTAAGATGCTGTCCAGGTTTGTCATTGCTTTTCTCCCAAGAAGACAAGAGGCTTGGATGTTTAGAGAGCGCAGTAGATCAGACACAGGCCATCAACCTGTTAAAGCATAAATATTGTATGTCCAGTGCTGTGCAATCTCAATACATGCTACTCCTAATAGCATCACCACCATTTCCCTATAAGGCACAGATAGATTGAAGCCCCAGATCAGGGAGCCAGGCTGACCAGTAATATCCATATCAGTATTATCTGTAGCAAAGATCTGCTTCCAGAACTGTTTTAACAAAAATATAGCCCTGCATTCAGGGAACCTCTGTCCCCACATCATCATTTGGGGCTGATACAGTTGATTTGGCAGCCATTCCCAAAGCTTAGCTGGATTTCCCTTTAAATGTGTTAGGAATTTTTTTTTGGGGGGGGGAATGCGTTCCTGTCACTCAGCCATTAGATTCCCTTGCACCACCTCCAATAGCTGTTATTTTCTCCCACAGCCTTGGGGCCTATTCCTGCTCCTTGCTATCCCTCCAACACACAAATGTTACTCCCCTTTGCACCCATCTTAATGTAAAATGTTTTTCTCCTCTGCCTTTGACTATTCCCCAACCCAGTCATTCCCTTCTTTCTACTATATTCCACTTCTTGTTCTCTTGCACATTGGAATCTTCCATTTCCTGGTAGGCAAATACATTTCCAAAGGGAAACTGATGGGATAAGTCAATGTCATTTTAATATCCAGATATCTTCCTTTGAGCGTACTTCTTGCTACACCTTTGCTTGCAACAGCGCATTTTAAAAGCTGGAGATCCATATATTTTTTTGTTTTAATCGGCAGGGCTTCAAAATCTAATACACGGAAGAGACTGTTATGTGCAAATTACAATTGTATTCAGAATCTTGAGGACCACTTCAGAGAAGAGACGGCTGATGGAGAAGGGGGTGGGCAAGGCATTGCAAAGAGAAGGATCTTCTACTGGAATGAGATTATAACCATTTCCTTCTTAGTGTGTTTTACCTCCATTGTGAAATTCTACCCTTTTAGAAAACAAAAGCTTTTTCAGCACTGCAGTATTATGTAACGTGTAAAGGAGCGGCACAATTAGTGATGAGAGATGTTAGACATATGAGAAAGCAGATATTGAAAAAAGCGGAGCCTCCAGCCAGCACGGGCTAGAAGTGTCATTCTTTATGAATTCCCCTTAGAGTCAATCTAGTGTGAAAGCTGCTTGGCAGATTTCTCCATTGCCAGCCAAGCCCTGGCCCCAAAGATATGGAATGTATACATATACAGTATATGTGTGTGTACATACACACATACCATATATTCCGGCGTATATAAGACGACTGGGTGTTATACACACACACACACACACACACACACGTATATATAAGACGACTGGGCGTATAAGACAACCCCCAACTTTTCCAGTTAAAATATAGAGTTTGGGATATACTCGCTGCATAAGAAATAAGACCTGGCATATAAGACGACCCCCGACTTTTGAGAATATTTTCCTGGATTAAAAAGGAGTCTTATACGCAGGAATATACAGTGTGTGTAATGTGTGTGTGTTTGTGTGTGTGTATAGTGTGTGTGTGTTGTTTTATATATATATATATATATATATAGAGAGAGAGAGAGAGAGAGAGAGAGAGAGAGAGAGAGAGAGAGAGAGAGAGAGAGAGTTATATGCTAATGCATTCAGAATAATGACCAACACTTTTTATTGTTTATTTATCATATTTATATCAGTCCGCTATTGATCTTGTCTGCTCAATCTACTGCAGCCTGTCCTAGCATGCAGGGGAAGTCCCTAACTCACCAAGGGTTTGAGACCCATCGGCTACTCTGACCAAGTTTAGCCAGCTACTTGAAACTGTTCCTTAGGGTGTTGCCGCTGTTGCATTCTGACAGTTTCTATGAGCCATAGATGAGCACTGAGGGCAGGGTGGGGACCAAGGTGGACAAACTACCACAGAATGAGCATGATGTGTCCCTCTCCTGAGGTTCTACCCTTCCCCTAACACCCCATACACATCGCTCTGCTTTCCTTTGGACCACATAAGTGATGCCGAGAGGGGGCCTTGTCGTCTGGGCAGTCCAGGACCTCCAGACATACTGGCCAGGCATGCACCCTGGGGAGATCATTTTGGTTCTGCTAATGCAGCGGTTTGGCTTCACTTCCAGAGGCACACGCCATTGTCTCTTGAGACAGATGGATGCCAATTATATCAGTCCTCCAAAGAGCTCGAGGTAGAGCCAGCGAGTCCCCCCCTCCTTAATCCAAATAACCCTGTGAAATAAGTTAGAGATAGTAACAGGCTGTGATGGAGCCAATTTGTCAGTCCCTATGGTGGGTGGCTAAGCTGCACCCTCCAGATATTGGACCAACTCTCATCAGCCCCAACCAATATAGTCAGAGGTTATCAGTGCTATTTTTATAGACAAATAGGTGCCGGAACTCACCATGAATGCCTTCCATAAGGTGGCTAGATTGGCCTCTACTAGGGCCAGGGCCTTTTCAGTATTGGCCCCAACTTGGTGGAACGCTCTTTCACAGGAGACCAGGGCCCTGCGGGATTTGTCATCTTTCCGCAGGGCCTGCAAGACAGAGCTGTTCCGCCTGGCCTTTGGGTTGGACTTAGTCTGACCCCTGTGTTTTCCTCCCTCATGGCTTGGATTTATGGACTACTTAAAATCAGGCTGCATTTTAAATTTTAATGCTGTATTTTAATCTGTATTTTAATTAATTGCTTTTTATGTTTTGTTGTAATTTTGTTGGTGTGAGCCGCCCTGAGCCCGGTTTTGACTGGGGAGGGCGGGGTATAAATAAAAAATTATTATTATTATTATTATTATTATTCCTTGTTCTCTTATAATGGCAATGGCACCCACCTGAGAGGTGCCAGAACTGTGTTCCGGCAAAAAGGCCCTGGTGGTCAGGGATTAGTGAAGTTGTAGTCTCATAAAATAAAATAAGCAACATCTGTTTTATGAAGTGTTATAAGAATTCAAATAATGATGTAGAACAGAATAAGATGTTGTTAGCAAGCTTATAAGCTCCCACAGTCTCTTACCAATGGTGGGGAGAATGGATAGAAAACTGCTTCTCTCTCTCTGACCCTACCCTGACCATACCACTAGAATTTAGGGTTCCCAAATGAAATTGGTTGGGAATAAATGCAAGGCTGACAAAATGAAGTGCTCTGTTTAATTAGAGAAATTTAAGGAGCAGTCTACCCATGACAGCCAATTGGAACCACCATATCCAGGAAACAGGTCACTGAACACCAGTTAGTGGGGAGCCAGTCTTGCTTGTGGGCTACCCAGTAGCATCCAAATGGTTAGCGGGGGAAACAGGATACTGGACTAGATGGACCTAGGCCAACAGAGTTCTTATCATAGGTGCCAACTCCCTGGGGCCCTGGGTGCCTGAGCACCCACCAAATTCCACATGAAGGGGCTGGGCACCCACAACCCCTGGCACCCATGGTCATGGGGTCAAGCTGGCACACCTGGTTCTTATGTTCTTACTCCTATGCAAATAAAATGGATAAAAGGACCATTTAGGCATACTGATTTTGAATATAGCAGAGGGATAAAAAGATAGCTCATCTGGGCCCAGACAACTGGGCCAAAGCAAACAAGATGAATTTTAACAAGGAGAAATGTAAAGTACTATACTACACTTGGGCAAAAAAAATGAAAGGCACAAATACAGGATGGGAGACACCTGGCTTGAGAGCAGTACATGTGAAAAGGATCTAGGAGTTTTGGTTGACCACAAACTTGACATGAGTCAGCAGTGTGATGCAGCAGCTAAAAAAGCCAATGCAATTCTGGGCTGCATCAATAGGAGTATAGCATCTAGATCAAGGGAAGTAATAGTACCACTGTATTCTGCTCTGGTCAGACCTCACCTGGAGTATTGTGTCCAGTTCTGGGCACCACAGTTCAAGAAGGATACTGATAAGCTGGAACGTGTCCAGAAGAGGGCAACCAAAATGGTCAAAGGCCTGGAAACGATGCCTTATGAGGAACGGCTTAGGGAGCTGGGTATGTTTAGCCTGGAGAAGAGAAGGTTAAGGGGTGATATGATAACCATGTTCAAATATATAAAAGGATGTCATATAAAGGAGGGAGAAAGGTTGTTTTCTGCTACTCCAGAGAAGCGGACACGGAGCAACGGATTCAAACTACAAGAAAGAAAATTCCACGTAAACATTAGGAAGAACTTCCTGACAGTAAGAGCTGTTCGGCAGTGGAATTTGCTGCCAAGGAGTGTGGTGGAGTCTCCTTCTTTGGAGGTCTTTAAGCAGAGGCTTGACAGCCATCTGTCAGGAATGCTTTGATGGTGTTTCCTGCTTGGCAGGGGGTTGGACTGGATGGCCCTTGTGGTCTCTTCCAACTCTATGATTCTATGATTCTATGATTCTATCTCTCTCACTTGAAGTGATTCTATGCAGCCTGAGCAGGGAGCGGTAATGGCAATGAAGAATGTTTTCCACAAAACTGGCCAGCTTTTCCCCTCTCAATATTATTTCAGCTCGAACTACTCCCTGTTCGTTGTTTTTACATTCCATCTTTGCGAAACAGAAAGCTGGTTGAAACACCCATGTCCACGGTTTCAAAAGGTAACAATCACAGGAGAAACTGTGAAGAATGCTTTAGGGAAGCCTCAGTCAGGAGCCACCACACATGATGAGGTACCCTGTCAGATCCTCTAGTCCAGCAACGCTTCCAACTGTGGCCAGCCAAATGCCTCCAAGAGCTCACACTTAGAGCACGAAGATGATAGATATTCCCTGTTTGCCCTGACATCTTTTATTTAGAAGTTTATGGCCTCTGATTTATGCAGGAAAACGTCAGTGAGATACACACCCTAAATACTGCATTTCTCCTTAATGTCTGTTGAAGTCAGTTGTTTTGAGTTACTGTCATCTTTTCTCTCCTCTGGCATTGCAGAACCATCTCAGAACCATCCACATGACTTCTGCATTATAAAGCTTGTGAAAGTGAATTAGTTCCACCAACTGGTTGGGAAGGATCACTGAGCCACCCCAGAATCTTCCTGTTTCTCCCATGAAACTATATCCTTAAAAGGCTCTCATTAGAAATGACTGTAACTCCCCTCAGCTAAATTAAGCTACTCTTTCTAAATATTTAAAACACACTAACACAAAAATGCCTGGAAGTGGTTGGGGCAGGCAGGCGGGGAAGCGGAGGAAAGTTCAAGAAATAAACAAGTGTAAACTAGGGGAAATGCATTAGATCCATCAGTCAAAAGGATATGCTTTAATGTTTCCTGTTAGCAATCCAAGAGGCATTTAGGATTTATTTTTTATTCAAGTAATAAAAAACCCCTCACAGTGAAGCAGTGATAATTGTGTACCAGTACTTTTAATATTTGCTTTCAAAAATCCAGAGTTTTAAAGCAACTACATTCCACTAACAGATAAAACTTTATGCTTCAAAAAATAGGAAATAAAATGCATTAGGGAAAAGGGCAGAAAACAGAAAGTCATCTTGCAGGCAGAACAGAACATCCTAGAAGACTAAAAGAGTAGGCAGTGAGTTGTATCCAACTCAATTCTACTCAGAGTAGACACAGTGAAATGAATGGACTTTAGTTGCCTTCTCTGAGTATGACTAACATTCTTTACATTATTATTAGCCCCCAAACCCAAACTCATAGCTGGAAAATTATTCTTGTAACTGTGTTATGCCTGTGAAATCCATTGATAACAAAAGATGGTGCATATGTTCCCATGGCCAATATCAGCCACAGAACAGCTCAAGGTGAACATGTTCCAGGGCTATTTCCATGCCTAATATTGAGGACAAGAAGAGGCAAGGTAGCTGTTATGTACTGAGCTGAATCCTAGAACAATAGGATTCAGAATCAGCGGGAGCTACCCAATCCAACTCCAGGTGGAAGTGAATCCGCAACCTGATTGGCCTGCTGGAGCAGCCAATCAGGCGGCTGGCAGAAGTGAATCTGCTACCTGATTGGCCTGTAGGAGCAGCCAATCAGGCTGCAGGCAGAAGTCAATCCACAATATAATTGGCCCACAGGTGTAGCCCTGAAGTAGCCAATCACGCAAGGCCCATTGTGTAAATAATGTATATAAGCAGATGGTTTTGGGAAAAGAGCCATTCGTCTTCTCTTCTTCTCCTTGATGAATATGAGCTGAATAAAGAGCATGAAATTCACTCTCGACTCCGAGTATATTTCACTGGCGACGAGGGTGGGATCCTGCTGAGCTGACCGCCACCACGCACTGCACCGCAGCACCGCCACCTGCTGCACCGCTGCATCGCACCGTGCATCCAGGTTTCAGCTCCAGGACCCAAGGAACCCAGAATGGCAACCGACAGCAGCTTCTTGCCATTCAAACCAGCATCAGGAGACTGGGAAGGGTACGCCGCCCATTTCAACTTCCTCCTGCAAGCGAAAGAAGTCACCAACGATGCCATGAAGAGGGCGACATTCTTCAGCGTCTGTGGAGAGGAGACGTTTGAAATCGCCCGGGCTCTCCTTGCACCTAGAGATGTCGCTACCGTCTCTTACAAAACAATAATGGAACGGCTGAAGGAGCACTTTTCACCACAGCCCTCGGTGGTAGCTTGCCGAAATGCCTTCTACGCAAAGCGGCAAGCCCCGGGGGAAACCATAACTGGGTTTGTGACCTCCCTCCGCCAAGCCGCCCGGTTATGCAACTTCTCAGAGTTGGAGAACATGCTTCGTGACCGCCTCGTCGGTGGCCTGAGGGACGAGATGTTGCAACGACGCCTCTACGCCAAAAAAGACCTCACGTTCCAGATTGCCCTGGAGGAAGCCCTGGCAACCGAAGCCGCCGAGAGGTCAACGCAAGAGGCACGACCGGCCCCGCCATCCCAACCGAGGGTCTACCACGAAGACCTCACCGACGAATCCGAATCTGACAGGGAGGAAGTACACCGAGTACAGCGGCGCACTCAAGCAGCACACACACCACAGCAGCCTCGACGAGAAGGAGGGAACTGTGCAAGCTGCGGGGAGAACCACGAGAGGAGGACCTGTCGTTTCCGCAACGCAGAGTGCAGGCAGTGCAGAAAATTGGGACACATCGCCCGGGTGTGTCGGGCTCGACTCACCCGTCGACAAGCATCAGATGACCGACCCAGGAGCCCCAGGTCACACGGCACCATGCACCAAGGCAACTCGACGGAGATCACGGACTACCAGGTATTCCAGTTGCCCCATCCCAGCACAGAGAAAATTTATATAGAGGTACAGATAGAGGGAGCCCCATGCCGCATGGAGCTGGACACGGGTTCAACTCTATCCATAATCTCAGCCCGAACATTAAGGGAACTGTGCCCTAATGGGGGTCCCAAACTAAGGCCGGCCCCATTCACCCTCCGGGACTTCCAGAAACGTAAGGTCCCTACAATGGGGGTGGGGACCTTCAGGGTGCAATATCGAGGGCGAAAGCAACAATTGGACTTGCTGGTAGTTAAGGGCCCCTACGTTAGCTTACTGGGACTGGCATGGTTTGGACCTCTGGGGCTAGCCGTTACCGGGGTGAACCGCACTAGCTTACAAGTGGACGTGGACGCCATATGCAAAGAGTTTCCAGGGGTTTTCGATGGGGCATTGGGACGATATACAGGACCCCCCATTGCCCTACAGCTAGACCCCGCTGTACGACCCATCAGGCACAAGGCCCGCCGGGTCCCGTTCGCCCTGAAACCCCGCATAGACGAGGAATTGGACCGGCTCGTGGAGCAAGGAGTGCTGGAGCCGGTGCCCAACGCCCCCTGGGAAACTCCAATTGTCACACCCGTCAAGCCTAACGGTTCGGTCCGCATCTGTGCAGACTACAAATGCACCATAAACAAGGCTCTCACGGCCCATGCATACCCAGTGCCAGTGGTCAGCCATGTCCTCGCCACCCTGGCTGGGTCAAAAATCTTTGGCAAACTGGACTTGGCCCAAGCGTATCAACAGTTGCCTGTGGACGAAGCCACAGCAGAGGCTCAGACGATTGTGACGCACAGAGGGGCATTCAGAGTAAAGCGGCTGCAATTTGGCGTTAGCGTGGCACCAGGCATATTCCAGAATCTAATGGACTCTCTCCTTAAAGGGATTCCTGGCGTCACCCCCTTCTTCGATGATGTACTGATCGCCGGGCCCACACCAGAGGAATTTGAGGACCGCCTCCGCTCCGTCCTGCACCGTTTCCAGACGGCGGGCCTCAAGGTGAAGCGGGAAAAGTGTTTACTGGGAGTGCCGCAGGTGGACTTTCTGGGATTTAAGGTGGACGCAGAAGGGGTCCATCCAACCGGTGACAAGGTACGGGCCATTTGTGAGGCCCCAGCGCCCAAGAGCAAGCCCGAACTTCAGTCATTCTTGGGACTATTGAACTTTTACCATGCCTTCCTTCCCCATAAGGCAGCGGTAGCGGAGCCCCTACACAGACTCCTAGATAAAAGGGCCCCTTGGGTGTGGGGCCAGCGACAAAGGGCCGCATTCCAGGCAGTCAAGGACTTGCTCGTCTCAAACTCGGTCTTGGCACACTTCGACGAGAGGCTGCCAGTGGTGCTGGCATGCGACGCCTCTCCCTATGGCATCGGCGCTGTCCTGGGACACCAACTCCCGGATGGAAGAGAGGTGCCGGTGGCATACTTCTCCCAGACGCTTGCTGCAGCCGAACGAAACTACTCACAGATTGACAAGGAGGGTCTGGCAATCGTGAAGGGCGTAAAAAAATTCCATGATTTCTTGTACGGGCGGCCCTTTACCATAGTGACTGACCACAAGCCGTTGCTTGGCCTGTTTGCCCCCGAGAAGCAGACCCCCCAAGTGTTGTCTCCACGTGTCCTCAGGTGGTCAATTTTCCTTGCCGGCTACCAGTATGCACTAATCCACCGCCCTGGGAAGGCGATGGGCCACGCAGACGCACTCAGCAGGCTACCACTACCAGAAACAGGCCCCGACCCAGCGCCTGCGCAAGAGGTTATGACCCTGGAGCTGCTTCCCGACCGACCCATTCAGGCACAAGAAGTTGCGCACCATTCCACAAAAGATAGGGTCATCTCCCGGGTCCTGGACTGGGTGTGGCGAGGATGGCCCAGCAGCAGCCCCGGGCCAGAATTCGCTGGCTACACAAACCGCAAACATGAACTGTCGGCCCACAAGGGGTGCCTGTTATGGGGAAGCAGGGTTGTTGTTCCCCAGCCCCTCCGCAAAAGGGTCCTCACAGCCCTACACGAGACACACCCAGGGGTAGTGAGGATGAAGGCCCTTGCCAGGAGTTATGTGTGGTGGCCGGGGATTGACAGAGAGATAGAGGCCTGGGTCCAACACTGCCAGACCTGCCAAGAATCCCGCCCGGATCCCCCAAGGGCCCCAGTCCAGCCCTGGGAGTCCGCCCGACATCCATGGTCACGCTTGCACGTGGACTTCGCTGGCCCCTTCCAGGGAAAAACATTCTTCATAGTGGTGGATTCCTACACCAAATGGCTGGAGGTCGCACTGGTACCGTCCACTTCTACGGCGGCAGCCATCCGGGTACTACGTAAGCTGTTTGCAACCCACGGGCTCCCTGACACCCTCGTCTCGGACAATGGAACCGCATTCACGTCAGAGGAGTTCCAGACCTTCACAGCGCAGAACGCCATCCGCCACATCCGCTCAGCACCATTCCACCCTGCCACCAATGGCCAAGCGGAGCGCATGGTGCGGACCACCAAGGACAGCCTCCGCCGCATAACACAAGGGGACTGGGAATACCGCCTTGCCGCATTTCTTCTAGCACAGCACAGCACCCCAAGCACAACGACGGGCCGGAGCCCAGCTGAACTACTCATGGGCCGGCGCCTTGCAACTAGACTGGACCGACTTCACCCCGACAGAGCTCAGGATGAGGTAGTGGTGGGGAAAGGCAGGAACCCCCGGACATTTGTGGCCCAGGACCCAGTGTATGCAAAGAATTTTGGGGCAGGCCCAGCATGGGTACCCGCCACAGTCACCAAGGTGACCGGTCCCGTGTCGTACGAGGTACTAACGGAAGGGGGGCAATGTTGGCGCCGCCACTGCGACCAGCTACGGC
Source organism: Zootoca vivipara (assembly GCF_963506605.1). Classification (NCBI taxonomy): domain Eukaryota; kingdom Metazoa; phylum Chordata; class Lepidosauria; order Squamata; family Lacertidae; genus Zootoca; species Zootoca vivipara. The sequence goes on along the minus strand of NC_083278.1, from coordinate 1,929,661 downwards.
GACGATTCCCAGGAGGAACCCGGGAGGAGAGCGGGACAGAGGGGTCCCAAGGGGACAGCAGGGCAGTGAGGCCTGTAGAGCGAGAGGGGTGGGCAGGGGAAGCAGAAGCAGTAGGCACAGAGGGGCGCCCCGAGGCTGGAAGGACACCGGAACCAGAGTCACAACCTAGTGGTTCAGTGGCGCCAGACCAGACAGCCCCGGCACAGCCAGCAGCCTCGGAACACGAGCCAGAACCAGAACCCCTGACCAAGGAACACCCCAGGCCACAACGCACACGGAGGCGGCCAGCAGACCTTGGGGACTACGAATGCAACTTCCCGGGCAGGACTGGAACTTAGAGGGGAGGGGTGTTATGTACTGAGCTGAATCCTAGAACAATAGGATTCAGAATCAGCGGGAGCTACCCAATCCAACTCCAGGTGGAAGTGAATCCGCAACCTGATTGGCCTGCTGGAGCAGCCAATCAGGCGGCTGGCAGAAGTGAATCTGCTACCTGATTGGCCTGTAGGAGCAGCCAATCAGGCTGCAGGCAGAAGTCAATCCACAATATAATTGGCCCACAGGTGTAGCCCTGAAGTAGCCAATCACGCAAGGCCCATTGTGTAAATAATGTATATAAGCAGATGGTTTTGGGAAAAGAGCCATTCGTCTTCTCTTCTTCTCCTTGATGAATATGAGCTGAATAAAGAGCATGAAATTCACTCTCGACTCCGAGTATATTTCAGTAGCAGTCAACAAAGTGCCATGTTGGGTGAATAAACTATGGGATGATTTTAGCTGCGGAAAAGTTGATATAGTCAAGGAAGGACAAAGTTGAAGATTACAAAGGTTTTGGCTGAAATTTCTAAGCTTCAGACAAACAAATGGGGCGGGGGAGAAGAAGAATAGAGCCCCTAATATTTTAACACACAAACTTTGTAGTAAAATAAGAGGGTTTCCCCTCCAACCCCTTGCATTCAACTTTATCTGCGTAAATCAGAAGTAAATGATACTGTTCAATACAGCTGTCAATGGAAGCAGATTAAAAACAAAGCAGATTATTTTGAACTGCCACAAAAAGCTGGTAGGAGAGAAAAACTAAGGTTACAATCCTGAACAGAGTTAAGCTGTTTACAGGATGAAAGCAGCCTAACTGCATGAACAGTTCAGAAAAACAGTTTAAATTGTGAAGGTATTCTATGTTAGTGCTTGGCAAAAACTAGATGCTTATACATATTACATGGCATTTAAGTGTGTCCAGAAACCCATCTAATTAATATATGCACGTCAAATCACTGTAGTGCATAGTTTCTTTAACAGGAATTGTAATTTTCTGTAAAGCTAAATTACAGCGTTTATAGCTTTGATTACAGCCTTCATTCTTAGAGCACCACCAGAAGGCAACATATCAATTGCAGTAAACAAGCAATTTTGGAGGTGGCTTATGTGGCATATTGTATTTTCTTGTATTATCACAATTACTAACTTTCTGGAAAGAGGTGCTGAACCCACTATTCAGCTATGAACAATGACCACCAGAAAGAAACTGGTTTGAATGCTTAACTGACAGTGTGATGGTGCAGAATCTAGTTACCGTGTCTGCCTGGTACAAAGGTTGCAGACATCACGTGCCCTGTAGATAGGCTGGTATGCAACACAAGAAAAAGTACAAATAAGGTAGCAGTGAGGTATTGGAAGAAAAATGTAGGTTGCTCAAGATGCTGAAGTCCAGTACCTACTTCCAAGGCAGCATTTCAGAAATCTAGACTGGCAGAGCTGAGGGAATTTTTACAAGAAGTCATACCTATGCAGAAGAGAGGCTTTCACTTGAACTGAAAGGAACCAGACTGTTGGCACTTAATATAAAATCTATTTTGGCACTTAATATAAAATCTATTTTGCATTTCCCTTACTGCTTTGCAGATGGGGATTTTGGTGATAAGCTGGTATTGGGACTTGAAACTTAAAATTGTGTGCTGAACAGACATAACAAATGTCATTTGTATATCTCAATATTTAATTGAGTTTTTACATTAAAAACAAAGCAAACTTGCAAGCAGAATGCCAAAATGGTTACTTTAAACCAAAGGCCTCAGGTTGCTAAGTCAGTTACTCCCCATGCCTCCTGCACAGATATGATGCCTTGGTGAGACCAAACCTGCAGTCCTGTGTCCAGTTCTGGGCACCACAATTTAAGAAGGATGTTGACAAGCTGGAATGTGTGCAGAAGAGGGCAACCAAGATGATCAAGGGCCTGGAAACCAAGCCTTATGAAGAAGAGTTGAGGGAGTCAAGTATGTTTAGGCTGGAAAAGTCAAGACTGAGAGGATATGATGAAGATGATGATTTATTTTATTATTTATTAAATTTGTATACCGACCTATACCTGCAGGTCTCAGGGGAGTTCACAGGATAAAGGGAAAAAACAAACCACAAAATACATAATAAAAACAAAAACAACCACTACGGTAATCATTCCCCACCAAAACGTTTTAAAAGGGCATAGGATGTCAATCAACCAAAGGTCTGGTTGAATAATAGTACTCACCCCACCTATCTGCCTGGGTTGCCCCAGCCACCATCTTCAAATATAGCCATTTTCAAATATCTCAAGGGCTGTCACATAGAAGTTGGCGCAAGCTTGCTTTCTCCTGCTCTGGAGGCTAGGACCCAAACCAAGGGCTTCAAGCTACAAGAAAGGAGATTCCGACTAAACTTCAGGGAGAACTTTCTGACAGTAATAACTGTTCAACCAGTGGAATGGTCTCCCTTGGAAGGTTGTGGACTCTCCTTCCTTGTAGGTTTTTAAGCAGAGGTTGGATGACCAATTGCCAGGGGCGTTTTAGGTGAGATTTTTGCATTGCAGGGGGTTGGGCTGGATGACCCTCAGGGTTCCCCCCCAACTGTGATTCTATGACTTATAGAAATATTTTTCAGTTACTTCATGATATCATCCATTTTTTTCCTAAAATGATTTGGACTTTCCTGCCTCAGCAAACCTCTGGTCAGCTATTTCATATAGTTTTGTAGTGTGTAAAATACTACTTCCTGACACCTGCCTTGAGTTTCTTTGCAACTTTCATTTACACCAGACTGCTCCATCCACTGGTTTCACTGAAGAATTTGACATGATGTAGCTCATTTAAACTGTGTCCTTCAGTTCAAAAAACAATTCCTGTCCAATTTATATTTGAGCATTCCGTATTATTCACTACAATTCTATGATTCTGTGATCAAAGGTCACAAGTGGCTTGGCAGTTGGATCGTGGTTTTAGTGTTCTTGACTCGTTAGGCAAGATCACATATCACCAACCATTAATATTACAAAAACGTGCCAACAGAAATAAAACATCATTGCATGACAGGAGGCCAGACATCGTTGTGATGCTGAAGGGAGAAGTAAATGAGACGGGGAAGGTACCTTCAGATACTTGGCCCAGTTGAGGGCTTGGCTTGCAAGGACATCTGCTCACGTGGGGCCCATGTGGGCACTCTTGGCATATCGTGCACTTGTCCTATGACGAAGCAGCATGTGTTTTCTAGGGATGCGATTAAGAGGTGGAATGTGTGCTGCTTGGTTCCTTATATTCTGTCCGATCTGTATGTATGCATGTATGTATGTATGTATGGGAGGGAGGACCTTAAATCTTGTCTAATTTGTGCAAATTAAGGAAACCCACACCATTTATTATGTTGCATTGTTTATTTTGCTGCTTATGAGGAAGACCAAGGAGCTATGCCTGAAAAACTAGAAATTCTACTCATCACGTCATTTAGTTCCTGGGATTTCACAAGGCATTGCCCCACTTCCTGGACCAATTCAGTCCATCACCTAAATCAAAGGTGTAGGATCTCATGCCTGGGGGGGTGGGGTTAATCTAAGCTTCTCTATCTTGTCTATAATGCCTCTTGCTTGCCTGGAGGTGTGTGTGTGTGTGTGATTAGAAACTGCTGACTTTTGCATGGCTGGACTGAAGTCTATCATAGATAAAGATAAGAGTCACATCTTTCGACCCACCTTACTCTTTGCTTTTGGACCCATATACTATTGCCATGCGGCTCCAGTAAGGTTGCTCCCGGTGGATTCCAACCCTCAGGTTTGATAAAGATTCCTCACCCATGATATAAACCAGGGATTAAACTAAATTGGGTTAGCATGAACGACAGTTCCTGAGCTTGTGCATAATGTGGAACTGCAGATTGCTCCAATGTGAAAGCGAATTTTCACTCTCTTTCTCTCTTGTGGGCAAAGGAGGACAGTAGATTAGGAGCAAATGTTCCCAATAACCATCACATCGTGTTCATGACAATGAAACCAGGATCAAACTGTGGTTTGGTATCCAGGAGTAGTCCTTCAGAAAACCAAGTCTTCTGGGAAGAGATGTATTTCCTGCTGCCCCATAAGCAATGTTTTGTTTTTTGTTTAAAATATTATTAAAAATGTGGAGGAAGGGGCAAGAGAACTAGGACCTAGCATCAAATTATTTCTCACACTACTGTCAGAAAAAGCAGGAATGGGGCCACACATGGGGGTCCTGGGCAAGAACCAGTTCTCCTCTTGAGGCAGATAGCCCCACAGAGAAATGGGAGCAATTTGAACCTTGTAAGGAAGCCAATGCCAAGGTAAAACTGACCACTTGACATGCTGAATAAATTAGTTAAAATATTTAAGGATGTTCTCAAAGGAGGGGGAAGAAAAATCCCAATAGCAACCCAGCCAAAGGAACCCCCCCCCAAACCCCCACCATCAAATCCATCCGCAGAAAGCAAGCAACAATACTGTAACCCCTGAGAGGTTCTGGAGTTCATATATGCATGTCACTTTAATATTTTGCCCTACTCTTTACATTTTCAATATGCACTGTAAAATACCACGAGGCATTGCTCTACAGATGTAACAGTTCATGCTGAAAAGTCTTTCTGCTTTAATTTGCTCTCCATCTGAAATTACACCTATTTGGGCTTTTCAAATGACTGGATAATAATTTCAAGCATGGGGTTTTGAACTTTCATACATTGTGCTTGAAGTAGCCAAAATACACTCATGCTTAATTTCCCTGATAGGGTCTGACAGTCTGACAATGGTTTCCAATTATGAACTCTTTGTGTATACAAACAAATTGCTGCTGAATATGAAGGGAAATAATATACGGTAGGAATTTACTACTGGGAATTTTCTCCTGGGCTATTGTCATATAGCAGCCACTGCCACAACTCACTGGAGAGAGGACTAGGCCTAGGCCTCACTGGCACATAATGTAACTACCCCCCCCCCCCAGGACCAATCTGTGCATTGGTCTAAGCCACACAACTCTTCCCCCCAAAGAAGGGGGAGCTTGAGTGTTTTTAGAAATTGAGCCAGAATGCACACACGAAGGCCTGTTTAGAGTACCTGTGCCACATATTATGTGCAACAATGGGGTATGCACCTGCCCTTTTGCCATGCAAGCTGCAGTGCCAGCTTAAGAGAAGTGTCTGAACTGGTCTTCACGTCTGAACCAGGATTCTTGTCTTCGTTCCCGAATACCGACTCTACGTATAACTTTCCATTCTTTTCACTTTCACATTCGTTCTCATTTGAGTTACAGGTCTGCCGTAGTTGAAACAAAATTAAAAAAATTCCTCCCAGTAGCACCTTGGAGACCAACTAAGTTTGTCACGAAAGCTCATACCAATGACAAACTTGGCTCCTGCCAACCTAGAACTTCGAAAGCACGTCAAAGTGCAAGTAGATAAATAGGTACCGCTATAGCGGGAAGGTAAACAGCGTTTCCGTGTGCTGCTCTGGTTCGCCAGAAGCAGCTTTGTCATGCTGGCCACATGACCTGGAAGCTGTATGGCAGCTCCCTTGGCCAATAATGCGAGATGAGCGCCGCAACCCCAGAGTCGTCACGACTGGACCTAATGGTCAGGGGTCCCTTTACCTTTACCTTAAGGTGCTACTGGAAGGGATTTTTTTGTTCTCATTTGAGGCAAGGGAGCTCTCTTCTGGTCTCAACTGCTGGATAAAAAAAAGTGAATAATAGCAATACCTCCTGTTGTTCTGCAGGGCTCTGCTATTAACTCTATTTTAATCCAATTACATTCTTTTGTTTTAATGGGTGGAATGATCTTTGCAAGCGTCTATGCATGTTTTTACTGAGTTACTTTTTTGTCATCTTTATTTCAATTCTTACATGACAGAAGAATGAACTAAAATATTTCACAACAAGCATGATGACCAACCAAAGGAATTAACAGGAATTGAAACATATTTTGTGCCATACACAGTTTTAACTCAAAAGCTAGTTTGATTGAGTCAGAGAAGTAATGCTGTCTTCAATCTCCGAAAGCTTCCTCATCATTTGATTCAATTTGCTCTCATCAAATTCCAAAGTCAAAAATTCAGATTCCTGGAACAAAGAAGGAAGGAAGATGTTAATGTTAGGAAAAAATGCTGGAAACTTAACAAAGAAAAAAGATCAGGAGCAAGAAAGACTATTTGGATGAGAACATCTGTGGACTGGTTCCAAACTAGACTTTTTCCTTCACAGAAATGCTTTGGAATAATGACTGTGGAACAGTAAAAACAAAAAAACAGTATGATGAAAGGAAATATCCATATTGATTTTTATTCCAAAAGGAAAGTTATATGAGTATGTAACAGCAACACAGCCCCCACCCCCGAAAGGCGCAGCAGTAGGGTGGGGGCCTTAAGTCCTGTGGGGCCTTAAAGACAAACCAATTTGTTGCAGCATAAGATTTCATGGTCCCACTATCTATCACATGCAGGAAGTGGTATAGATTACTGATGCACACAGAGAGTCGTCAAGGATAGAGCTTGTCACATGGTCTACATGATCAATACAGTGTAAGAAAGCGACCATCCTATTTTATAAGGCATTGTTTTTTTACATAAAGCTAATATACATGAAGGTTAGCTTTCAAATTTCCTACATTCAGAAACCGTTTCTGCATCAAATTGTCTGCTGAAGAATGCCTATACAGTACATCCTATATAATAAAGTCCCTGTGTCTCTGCGTCCAGATTCCATGTGTCCCGTTTTCCATGCTAATGCGCATGTGCCCCAGGGACACAGGGATTGGACAGCAGAGACTGCATGCGCGCACACACACGCTCTCCCCACCCACCCCTCTGCCAACCGCCGCTCACCCTCGCACTCCCCTCTCGCATTGCCACCCGGCTCAGGTCTTGAGCGGTTGGCATGCTGCTGACCAGCAAATACGAGCGGGCGCGAGGAAAGCGGGAGCCGGACGCTGCTGTGAGAGGGGACAGAAAGCCGCCGTCGCGGGTCTCAGGGGAACGCGCCGGGGCCCTCTTCGCTGCCGCCGAGTGCCTCCACGGGCACCACCGTGAAGTTGGTGGGCATGGCAACTCGCTCTCACCGAGGTTCCCCGGCCGGGTCCCACCGTGCCGTGCCTCACACGGCCGCCGCCGCCGCTCTCCTTCCCCACCCACCCGCTTGACGTGCCTGCGCCTCCGCAGCAGGAGCTGGAAGGCCGTTGGCGGCGCTTGGGTTACCTCAGCAGTCAGTCAGTGGGTCGGTTGGTCGGGCCATCGGCCACGCATGCGTTCTCTCCTCCCCCCGCCTCAGTTGACAGTCAGGGAAAGCCTCAATAAAGAGGTGTCGCTCCTCTCACACATTCTAGCGCCCGTTTACTGAACGGGCTTCATGATACTAGTTTGACATAAATCCCTTGGGTGCAGCAGCGGTTTCTGAGAAGCGGTTTCTAGCATACATTACACACACAGCCAGCCTCTTGGGCTTCATTTTTGCCCCAGAAACTGCTGTTAAACTCCAGCAGATACCCCCAGTATGTGGTTGCACTTTGTGGATTTTGCCCACCATTCCCCATCTTTTCATTTAAGAGCCCCTGATAAGCTTCCGAGGAACTCTTCAGAGTTGTGTTGTTTGAAAATCGCAATACCAGGACAGTTGAAACCCAAACCAGACGCCTTGCAAACTAGTTACAGGATATATATTTTATCTGTCCCAGAATGCCAGCTCCAGTCAAGCAACAATACTGTTAATCAGATCATTCTTATTTTGGCAGAGGAGCATGTTGGGCATTCCTCAGCACTGAGAGCAAGAAGAGCAAAGAAACTACTGTATTTTACATGTCAGAACTACTGATACTTACAAATATGCTGTACTGTAAAAGAAAAGGATAAATATGTACTGATACATACATTAACGTTACAGAACCTGCTTTAATGTAAACTGAAAGACACGGGCTGAATGTTATACATATTAATGAGGATTAATATGTTTTAAACTGGGCTATGGAGCTATCTGTTTGTGTCTTTCAAGGAAGAGTCTGTAAGTCAAAGTTATAGTGAAGAATTTGCAGCCTTTTCAACAAGTCAAACCAAAAATATACAGTATGTGCAGGGATTTAAAACACACACACACACACACACACACACACACACACACACACACCCTCTTGCTGAGTCAATTCTGGCTATGAAGGAATGTATAGGCAACAGCAGCACCCCACCTCAAAAAACCAGTCAGGTTTTTAACATACTTTATCTAAATAGTCTCTGAACTGTTTCATGCTAGCAGTCTTTTTTTCTAACAGAAACAAGTGAAACCAAAACTGAAAACAACCTTTCTGGCATAAAACTTCACATTAAAAACAGAGAAGAAAAACGAGGATGAGCACACTGGGAATGGAGGGCCAGATATATAACCTAAGGAGATTTTTGTTCCAAATCTCTTATACATATAAGGCTGGTTCAGGCGCAGCCATGCTTATTTAGCTGAGAAACTGCCCTCCACATGAGAGGAAAAAGCACAGAGTCATAATGGTCATAGGGGAGATTTGTTTCAGGATCAGCCTCCAGCAAAACTGATTGGTTGGCAGTTGTGGCAACAGGTCCTCCCTGCTCTAGCAAGTGGGTGAGGAAGAGACTAAAAGTTTTTCTGTTGAAAAGGTTGGAGATGGAGGAAGGGGAACCAATCTTCTAGGGCAAGGCTCCTTCAAACTCGGCCCTCCAGATGTTTTTGGCCTACAAGTCCCATGATCCCTAGCTAGCAGGACCAGTGGTGAGGGATGGTGGGAATTGTAGTCTCAAAACATCTGGAGGGCCGAGTTTGAAGAAGCCTGTTCTAGGGAAATGCTTACTTGGGTGAAACTCAACTTAAAAAGGGGGAGTTGGGGAGTGGATTTGATTCTCTCCTTTGGCCTGAAACCCTCACAGTAAGAGAAAAACGTTAGAACTGAAAGCATTTTTCCTCAACCTTTCCTCTTGTGGAAGCAAATTCCATAGTTATTAAGTATTTGGCAAGTTCTGACTCTTCCAACATTCGGATACACATGATGTCCATGAGTGCTAGAATTACGAGAGAGGGCGAAAAAAATTTCTCTATCCACTTTCTCTATGCCAGGCATAATTGTATATATACTTCTGTCATGGCACCTCTTATTTGTCTTTTCTCTAAAGTAAAAAGCCCCAAATGCTATAACCTTTCTTCACAGGGAAATTTCTCCATCCTCTTGATCATTTTATTTGCCCTTCGGTGAACCATTTCCGACTACAATGTCTTTTTTGAGATGAGGCAACCAGAACTGTACACAGTACAGCAAGCCCACAACATAGGGTTATGTTCCAGGGATCACACCTAAAGCCAAAATTGTGTATAGTGAAAACACATTGGGTTCAATGGTGGGTGGGATTGCCAAAGTCATTTTCTACTTTTTTTGCCATGCACATAAAGCTGAATGCACACAAGTTAAATGTGCATAAGTTACGGGCTTACTGTATTCCAAATGCAGTCACACCATATATTTGTATAATGATAGCAGCAGTTTCATATACAGTTCCTTTCCTAATGATAGTTAGCATGGAATCTGCCTTTTTCACAGCTCCTGCATGCTGAGTCGACATCTTCATTGACCCCAAGGTCTCACTCTGGTCAGTCACCACCAGTTCACCAGTTTAGACTCTATAAGCATGTATGTGAAATTAGGATTTTTTGCACCAGCGTGCATCATTTTACACTTGTTAACACTGAGTAGCATTTGCCATTTTATTGCCCATTCACTCAGGTTTGAGAGGTCCTTTTGGTCCTTGAACAATTTAAATCCTTGAACAATTTAGGATCATCAACATACTAGGGGTCCTCACTGCTCAACCCTAACTCTAGATAATTTATGGACAAGTTAAACCACAGGTCCCAAACTGATCCTTGAGGGACTCTGCTTTCTATATCCCTCCACTCTCCATTTATTCCTACGCACAGAATCATAGAGTTGGAAGAGACTGTGAAGGTCATCTAGTCCCAACTCCTGCAATGCAGGAATCTTTTACCCCATGTGCTCGAACCCACAACCCTGAGATTAAGAGTCTCATGCTCTACCCATTGAACTATCCCATATTCCACACTCTCTCTGCTTCCTGTTACTTAACTAGGCCCTGATCCCCAACAGAACTTTGCCTCTTATGCCATGACTGATAAGATTCCACAGAAGCCTTTGGTGAGGCACTTTGCCCAAAGTTTTTTTGAAAGTACAGATACAACTATAAGCAGGGGATTTTTTTTAAATGTATGCAGCCAATAAAATCCATGATTCACAGTCTAGCCTATTTCCTAGCCAAGGAAATGTGAAAGGCTATTTTTGTCAAGCCTGTCAGTTCTGCTTGCGCAGATTGATAAGTGCTGTCTGCTTTGCTGCAGTCAAATATGTTTCTTATCAAAGCCTTCAGAATGCATCTTCATTCCCCCTGCCATGTTGCTTGGCCTCCTACATTCTTCCCAGTGACATTTAACAGTACTGTACTCTGAAGGACACAAACATCCTTTGCTAAATCATATTTTAGGGACGCCTGAATCTGTCCCCATAACTCGCTGTTACTCTTGGGTGATGAAAGTTCAGTAGTTTCGGACAGGCACTATAATATATTTAGCATATCGGTTAACAAATATAACATGAACAATTTCCAGCTTTTCTCATAGAGTCTTTTCTTTCCACATGATTGTCTTTCTAAGCCGGCTGGAGGCTGTGGAATGCATGGAAAAGTGGTGGCTGCTTCTGCGCTACTTGTGCATGTCAGCTGCTAGGCAGGGAGGCTGAGCAGCCTAAAAAAAGCCCCACTGTGCCTGCAGTCTTTTTGGAGCTTCCTCTGCCCCCACACTGGCTCTGTGAAGGGTTGTCCTCACAAGCCACAAGGACTCACCAGCTCTCCCCCACAATTTCCTGGTTTGAATCTATTTACTTCCCAGCACTGCGGATACATGGTCAAATGTGAGTTGATCATGTGTAAGTGGGGGGATGCCTGTATAAATTCATTGGGCTGTATCCAATGCTAGCCCTAGACATATTGAGGTTAATGGTCATGACTTCATCGTTGAGATTCCTGCATTGCAGGGGGTGGACTAGATGACCCTTGGGGTCCCTTCCAATTCTACCATTCTAATTCCAATGAGCCTGCTCTAAGTAGGACTAGCATTGGATACAGCCCATCACTGCAACAGAGATGTTTATCTAAGACAGGCATAGGCAAACTAGGCCTTCCAGATGTTTTGGGACTACAATTCCCATCATCCCTGACCACTGGTCCTGTTAGCTAGGGATCATGGGAGTTGTAGTCCCAAAACATCTGGAGGGCCGAGTTTGCCTATGCCTGATCGAAGAGGATTTGTGCACATGGTATTGCAGGGAGATGGCTGTTCATATAGATGCTTGCAAGTGAGGGGAAGCTAGAGGCACACAGTAGGTAAGAGTATTTCTGTAAAGGCCAAAAAGTTCAGGAACTAGTGATACAGACTATCTAGGCCCTCTTTGTACAGGTGTACCATGTGCAGTGGTCTTGCTTTCTTTGGAGAATATAGGCTGCAGTAAGCATCACCTGAAAAAGGTGCTTTTAAATCAATTTGACTATGCCTTTGGAAAATGTGTTCTCTTACCTTGAGAGTGAAAAATTGCTCACCTGAATATATATGTCTCAAGAGACCTTGTTAGTTGCTGTTCAGTTAAGATTTCTCCCTCAACGGGACTTGCCTAGATGTAGCTACAAAGCCATTGCTGCTAATAGAAATGAAAGTAAAAAACCAATATGAAATGTGTGTAGACCCTGAAAAAGACTGTGCCTTGCTTTTTGTAGCTGAGTATGACAGCTAAGCACACACAGATCACATACAATGAGTAGCATCAAACGAAGGCAAACAGACATTGCTGATTTTATATAAAAAGAGCAACTTTGGCAATCTCAGAAGAGACAAACTAGTCCATTGTGCAGTTAGGTAAGGATGTTGTATAAAATTATTTAACATCCTATTGCATCCACTGCAACTGAATCCAATTACAGGACTCAAAACGTTATTTGAAGGACTATTCCTATCCTGTGAGGTTCAAACAATTTATGATCACCAAATAAAAGCTGGATAATTTCAAAGTTAATGAGATGCAGAACAATCTTATTGGCCCAGTTGTTTTCATATGCACTACAATCTTGGCAGCAAAAGAAAAGAACAAATCACTATTCATTATAATTTCTCAATACAGTGGTACGTCTGACTATGAACAACCCTGTTAATGAACTATTCGGTGAACAAACTCCGCAAAACCAGAAGTGTTCTGGTTAGCAAACTTTGCCCCAGAAGCCGAACGGAAGCTGAACGGTGGAAGGACACTTGTGGCGGGAGGCCTCAGTAGGGAAAGCACGCTTCGGTTTAAGAATGCTTTGGTTTAAGAACGGACTTCCGGAACGAATTAAGTTTGTAAACCGAGGTACCACTGTAAATATAATTCTGACATGTACAGTGCAAACAAATGCATGTCTACCTTGAGGTCAATTAGATTACTCCCAAGTAAGTGGATACAGAATGGCAGCATCAAAATCTATGATTCCTTCCATGGGAGAAGCATTTGATATCCAGAATTTTGTTTGCTTTCCCATAATTAGTTGGGTATTACATGATTTAAGAGGCTATGTTATAGGAGGAGGGGGGAAGTTATCCGTCTTTCAAGAGGAATTGTTCTTTAATTCTTCTAATGTAGAATCAATCATATCCTATTGGAGATTAAATTGAAAGGATTGAAGGGACTGGAGCAAGTCCAAGAACAGCAGGAAAGCCTTCCGTTTGCTACAGTGCAGTAAATTTAATTTCACTGCTTTTATGATATTACGTTTTTTTTCAATCCATCATTTATAACCCTTAAATCAAAGGAGGATTATTTACCAGCACTCAAGTTAACCTTTCCAGGCTCAGCTCCAGTTGGTATGTGTGAAGTATTGCATACAAAGAATTTGAAAGCTACGTTCTAACCCACCATAAGCAGAATCCACTGGCAATTCTTCCTATACAAGTCCTGCTGGAATGAATGGTGAAATTAACAAAAGCACATACAATGCCCCTTTGTTTTCATGTTGGGTTCTAAGATTGAGAAATACAAATAATAGTATTGGCGTTGCTAGTCATTAAAAACAACTGTACACAAGCTTATGAACTGTCCCTTTCTTCAGGTTTCAATATTCAGAACAAACAAAGTCTTAAGTAGGGTGGTTCCTTATGTGTTGCCGGAAAAGAAAATATGTATCACTGAAGACGATAACAAAGGAGGACACAAAAAACCCATTAGTACAGTATTGGCCTAACATTGTAGACTCTGCTGTTGAATTTCTGCCAGTTGTGCAGCTGTTAAAAATACAAAAACGTTGCTTCTTGCTGAAGGGAACCGTCAAACACTCAGTGAGAGGAATCCATGTGTTCCAAGCGCAAAGGAAGAACGAGATAAGGACAGTGGAGAGGGAAGAAAAGTGTCCACACTCCTGGGAGGGAAGAATGGAAGCTGCAGAGGGTGGACGGTCAGAAGTGCTGTCACCCTGTCACCTGGCTTGCCTCCCTAATTTCAGTGGGACTGGCTGCAATTCCTTTGCAGACAAAGAAAGCCAACCCTCTCAATTTACGGTACAGGGATACCCACATCACTCTTTCTCATTACTCCCTCCGCCTCCGGGGGGGGGGGGGGAGACTGTGGTGAAATGATGTTTCAGCCCTTTGCAGAAGAGATTACAACTGGGGAGCAGATGCGATCAAGAGAGGAGGGGGAGATTTGGCTGTGCACACACTCCAGTTTACTTTGTAAGCAGCGCGGTCCCATTACTAGTTTATGAAGTCATGTAAGCATGTTGTTAGCCACATTCCACACTTTGCTTATAGTTTCTTGAGAAATGCTGTATTTTGATGCATTTATCCCCAACCACTTGTTGTGGAAAGTTACCTTTGCCCTGCGTGTTTCAAATTTCAAATATGTATTAATTTTTAAGTACACTACAATGGTCACACAGGAAGGTAACATGAAATGCTGTTCGTTAACATGGCTTTTAAGGTTTATAGGGAGCAATTCCCTGAGTAGAGATGTGTAGCATTGTGCTATAAGGCAGCTGCAAACAGTCCAGTGTCAGTGAACGCCCTCACATTGGTGATTCTCCATCTCGTGTTTTTCTACATTATTGAAAAAGGGAGTTTTGTCATAATCGCTTGGAATAACTCCCTGCTCTGTGTTGCTAGGACACAGTTCATCCATAATTGATTTGGATTAGCTAGTTTTTAGAGCTGGATGTTTCAATATAAATAAAAACTGTTAAAATATCATCTTCAAAAGTTTGCAGCATTAGCATGGAAAGACCATGAAACAGAAGGTAATAATCTAAACACAAGAAGAATGAGATATTCCAGAGCACTATGCTACTTGGTATGTGCACAGAGACTTGAGACCTTTATTTCTTAAACATTGGCCACCAAACAATGCTACACTAAAGGTTTTTTAAACATAAAGGAGTCAGGGGCATAGGGTAACTATATTTCATGAAATATAGAAGTAAACAAGAAGTAGTCCAGGATGTACCGGTACATATGGAGACCATTGTCTGCATCCTTTAGGGTTTGGATTGCATCCAAATCAGAAATGTATGGTGGCAACACAATCAGAAAATTCTCAATGAAGATCTCATCTCATTCAATGAAGAATCTCATGGAGATACTGCAGTAAAAATTTTCATCTGTCAGGTTGATCTTGTTTACCCCAAAGCTGTTCACTACTTATGCTTTGCATATATTTCGAGTGAGCAAGCAAAAGAACATTTGCAGGGCTCTCACCACACATTCCCCATCTCAAGGGGCCCACCAAGATTACCTAGGGCAGGAAAAGAGGGACATAATGGCAAAGGGCTCCACTTCCTCAGTGGAGCACCCTTTTCTACCACGGAAAGGAATGGAATGAATAGTCTCAAGGTTTTGTCCTGAAGCTTCTGAACTTGTCATGCCTAATAAAGGTTATTGATTGATTGATTGATTGATTGAGTAGTCTCAAGGGGAGTGTGACGCTATTTGCATCAGTTCTTCCACCTCTGTATGAGGTGGCATGAATTGAAGTAGGAAGCACTTGCTGACACCTTGGCAATCTGGCATCAAATAACGTTGCAGACGAAGCGTTTGCTGAAAACAAAAGTAAAGTCTCAGAGCTTGCCATAGTCAAGTGACGAGGGCAGGGGAGGGCAAACACCAATGTGGGCAGTGGGAGAATTTCATTGTGATGGATAGGTTAAACTTGTAATCAGAGGGAATTATTATACCAAGAAAGTAATTCCCCACCCCACCCCCAAAATCAACTTTAGAAAGTGTCTAGCACCCAAGAAAGTGTCTTGGGTGTGGGAGATCAGCATTGCCACTCCGCCATGAAGCTTCTTGTTGTTTAGTTGTGTCCGACTTCATGACCCCATGGACCAGAGCACACCAGGCACTCCTGTCTTCCACTGCCTCCCGCAGTTTGGTCAGACTCTTGTTGGTGGCTTCGAGAACACTGTCCAACCATCTCGTCCTCTGTTGTCCCCTTCTTCTTCTGTCTTTCCCAACATCAGGGTCTTTTCCAGGGAGTTTTCTCTTCTCATGAGGTGGCCAAAGTATTGGAGCCTCAGCTTCAGGATCTGTCCTTCCAGTGAGCACCCAGGGCTGATTTCCTTCAGAATGGATAGGTTTGATCTTCTTGCAGTCCATGGGACTCTCAAGAGTCTCCTCCAGCACCATAATTCAAAAGCATCAATTCTTCGGCAATCAGCCTTCTTTATGCTAATTTTATTCAATTCTGCGACAAGATTAAAAAGTATAGGCATTTCCTTAAAACACACACATCCAAAACTTTAAAAGTGGTCAGCACAAAAGCCCCTGTAATTACCGGTAGGTAAGCTTTATGCCCTCTGCAACCGTCATCCACTTCTGTTAAAAAGAAAAAAAATATAGCTTGCTAGACTCTGAGCTACATCAAACCGAGGCAGGCTGTTTTCCAAAGCACCAAATTGGGGTTCAAACAAAATCTGGTGGTTGGTGCACACCCCTACTAATTATTTGTATAAAGAAGTCAAAGTAATTAAGATACAATTTGTACCCTTGATGTTTGAAAGATTAATAATATAAAGTTTGCTGCAGAAGTCCCGAGAAGGAACTTAGCTATGCAATAGCTGAGTGAATATTTGCACAGCATTCTTTGAAGTAAATGAGGACCAATAAGGCAATTATGCCCAGTTCAGCTTTGATGACATCCTCTGACATAGAATCCTAAAACTCAATTATGGTTTATATATAATTACACACTGCTTCCTTTTACCATTCTAAATTAATTACATATCAATGTCATTTATTTTCAGTCTTCTCATTATTCTCTCTTATATTTGAACCAAGAGCACCTTGCTTACATATGCCATCGAGCGGTTTCTACACAATGGTGAAAGTAACCTTCTAGGATAGTTTCACTATTTGTACCAAGGAGAGAAAACTCCCTTTGCCGCTTCTAGGAGGGTAAAGCTTGCTCTTCTTTTTACTCTGAAAGGTTCTTCATGCTCATTGTGTTCTTTAAACAATTAAAAATGCCATTTGTATAGAAAAGGAAAGGAGAGGAATGAGTAAAATGTGGAATCCTTATCAGATTCTAGAAGTGGAAGGAATACCACCAGGCCCATTTATTTAGCTAGATAAAGTAAAGTGCTTTGCAGTCTGAAAGTATGTGCACAAGAACACTTAGATTGAATTACTTGGGCTTTAACCTCCCCACCCTGTTGTGGATTTTAATGGATGGGACATGGTTTTGAAACTATTAGTATCTGTGAGCTATTAGCTAAGTATTCCAAATGGGCAGCAACAAAATGTGAACTTGTGTGACTATAAGGACTGCAATTATGGCAGATGACAGAAGTAGTTTTTATTTTTGATGTTGTATCTGCTTGAAAAAAGAACTGTAAATTATGGAAACAATAGTAGATCTTTTAGCTACATACCTCAGATAATTTTTGATGAAAAATGAGTTTTGCTGCTAATAACTTGCGAAGCATTTAATATACTATTACTGTCAAACCTCAGTTTACACCTACCTCGGCGAGCGACCGCTTCGGCGAGCGATCGGCGCAGACCCGGAAGTGTTTACATCTGGGTTCCGCAGTGTCGTATGCGCAGACGCGATCTGCGCAGCTCACGCATGCGCAGAAGCGCTCTATTGGCGCTTCACGCACGTGCAGAAGCGTGCCTTCAGCGAGCGACCGCTTCGGCAAGCGACCGCCTCCGCAGAACAGATTGCGGTCGCAAACCGAGGTACCACTGTATAGTATCACACTAGACTAGAGAAAAGGAGTTGGTCCCTGATTTTCTAACTGTCCTTTTCCGACGACACGGCAGCAGTCGCTCTTTTTTCCAAAACTTCATTAAAAAAAAATAAAGTTCTCACCTCTTCCAGAAAGAAAAACTTACTGTTTTTTATTCTATCATATGAACATTTAAGTACTTTTTGCATTGCAGACGTAAGAGGAAAAACAAATATTACTGATATAAAACGAGCAGAATACCCTTCCTTATTCTTCACAAGGTAGAAGATTCAGAGATTCTGAAAGGTGTTCAACTTAACACAGATAATTTTCCCTGACTGGAGTGGTTGTCAGTAACCTTCCTTATCTTTAAAGCCAAACATGATGGAACATTTTGTGTAGGAATGGAAAGGCATTAAAACTAAAACAAATACAAAAGAGCCAACAGTTAAATTAGGCACTGTAAGCAAGTAACCCTGCTGGCAATCTACAGAGACAATGCTTTCAAAGCTGAAATAAGCATTTGTAGCGCTGCTCCCATTTAAGTAAACAAACACACATTAGAATTGAATAAAATTATTCTGGCAGAAGAGGCACAGCTTAATTTTGTTACACCATGATGCCTTGGCTTCACTTCCATTTTGTCGCACACAAAGAGCCCCGCTGTGTCAGCCACTGGGGAGTCAAGCCAGTATTGCACTTGAAGTCTCTTCACTATAGAATACAAAAGCTGTGTAGATATTGTTGTTTTGGGGGGAGTCATGGGAGCCTAACTTCCAGTTTCCTGGCTTTGTGGAGCTTGAACCAGCCCAAGAAAACCTTAACTCTGATTTGTAACCTGGCATTACAAAATGCATTTCCCTGAAACAAAATACTGGGGTTGCTTAAACATAAAAGTGTTGTAAATATTAATTGTTTAATACAACTGGTAGTTCTCAAGGCTACAAGCATGTTCATTCACACGCCAAACTCCAAACTGAATTGCAGCCCATTGTGAAGGGCACACAGAAACAACAGTGTTACTGCTGGATTTCAGATCCTATCAATTTATGTGGAAATTCTTCAGTTTGGTTGTGTACCGGTATGTTTAAATGTTTTCTTTACTGTCTGACTACTTGGTTATGGTGCAATTATATATATTTTTCTGTGTTGTAAGCTGCCTTGTGCATGGTTTGAACTGTGGACAGGTGGCATACAAATAAAACCATGTGCTGTGTATTAAAGTAATAGCACAGCCAAGTATGTATTGTAATATAGAGTTTATTGTATTGAGTGTACAAGTTCCAGCGGGAACGTCTATCATTTGCTGGTTCACGGTGCAGGCTTTGGCTCCTCTGCCGGATGGTTTCCGCGAGAGGGAATCCGTGCCATTGATTCCCGCCAAAATGTACGGTATCTTTTCCCTGCTAGTCCTCTGTTATTATATAAGCCCCAGTTTTCCCCATTCCTGTGTTCTGGCTCTGACCTGTTCTTTGAAGTAAAGAGATGTTGTACCAGATCCTCGCCTCCAGCTTCTTATCTGCACCGGGCTGAAATCACTGAATACCCACTACACAACAGTATGTATGTATGTATGTATGTATGTATGTATGTATGTATGTAACAATAATGCTTATTTTAAACTGCTAACCACATAGCAATTCATTTTTGAAAGAAAAAAGAAAAGGAGTATTTTAAATCCCATTATATTCAGTAGGCTAGCATAGGCAAATCTGGTTTAGATCTGGAAGACACCTCCAAAACCTAGGAGCGAGGGCCCTTATTATTATTATTATTATCCACCCTTTCCTCTCGGAGGAGCCCAGGGTGGCAGTTATTAATTTCATAGATGCCATAGTTTAGCCATCAAACGCTTGAGTAAACAGGAATGTTTTTAATAGTGAGGGAGACTGACAAAGCTCACCAGGGCGGGCATTCCACCAGCAGAACCACCACAGAGAAGGCCCTGTCACGGGTCAACCAGGCAGTATCCAGAGGCAGCACCACCAACAGGGCTCTTGTGAGGATCGTAATTAATGAACTTGAAAAGCAACTGTACTGCATAGCAAACTCCTCTCTTACACCTTATAGCACAAGTTCACTGGAATAAGCCCCTGCATGTGACTCTAGAGAAACAGGGGGAAAAGACTCAGCAGGTTATGGGATAACAGAAATATTGACGGCCAACACAGGGAAGCCATAACTGGACTGGGGTTTGATATACTGTAGATCTCATATAACCCCTATTTTAAAACAGCTGCATTGATTGGCAGTTGGTTTCCAGGCCCCATTCAAGGTGCTCACACTAGCCTTTAAAGCAACTTAGACCCCAGAAATCTGAAAGACCATTAAAAATACAGCAACAATACACTGAGCACATTTTAGTGAATCATAGAATCATAGGGTTAGAAGAGACCACAAGGGCCATCCAGTCCAACCCCCTGCCAAGCAGGAAACACCACCAAAGCATTCCTGACAGATGCCTGTCAAGCCTCCGCTTAAAGACCTCCAAAGAAGGAGACTCCACCACACTCCTTGGCAGCAAATTCCACTGTCGAACAGCTCTTACTGTCAGGAAGTTCTTCCTAATGTTTACGTGCAATCTTCTTTCTTGAAGTTTGAATCCATTGCTCTGTGTCCGCTTCTCTGGAGCAGCAGAAAACAATCTTTCTCCCTCCTCCATATGACATCCTTTCATATATTTGAACATGGCTATCATATCACCCCTTAACCTTCTCTTCTCCAGGCTAAACATGCCCAGCTCCCTAAGCTGTTCCTCATAAGGCATCGTTTCCAGGTCTTTGACCATTTTGGTTGCCCTCCTCTGGACACGTTCCAGCTTGCCTGTATCCTTCTTGAACTGTGGTGCCCAGAACTGGACACAGTATTCCAGGTGAGGTCTGACCAGAGCGGAATACAGTGGTACTATTACTTCCCTTGATCTAGATGCTATACTCCTATTGATGCAGCCCAGAATTGGCTTTTTTTAGCAGCTGCATCACACTGTTGACTCAGGTCAAGTTTGTGGTCTACCAAGACTCCTAGATCCTTTGTGAAGATTGTTCTCACAGATATTCTCCGTCAACAATGGTATTTCCAAGCTCTCTTTAGAGAGAAATATTCTAGAAAAAGGACAAGGAAAAAAATGAAAGGTACAAAAAGAACTGTGGAAGCTTCAGTTCTGCAGAGACATCTGTGTGGGCAGACTTTTCTCTTAAACCTGTGCTGAATATCACAGCAAACAAAAGGCCTAGGGGCCCACCCACACAGATCCTGTTGTCCTTGCTTATAGTCTGTATTTTCATTAAACATATAATTCATAATTTGTTGCACAAAGCAAGATCAGCTAAAGTATGGGATCTACATTGTAATACTGTTCTTTCAGTGTCTTAAAGAAATTGAGCCAATAAAACAGGGCACATCAAAACATCAAAACATGTTTGAAAAGCTGACTTCCCAGAATAAGCTTTTCTACAAACAGCAATATTTCAATTTGGGAAATTAATACAATGAAGTTTGCCTTCTTCTTTGACACCAATTTTTTTTTATCCACAAGACAATGGAAGAGAACAACAATTTAATTATCCTCTATGCCAGGAAGGAGGTCCAGGTCTGTATTCATAAAACATCTGCTTTTCAAGAGGGACATGTTTGCAAGTGGATCTATATTGACAAACTAAGGTTTGTGATCAGCTAGGAAACCAGACACAGAAACTGTGATTTGCAAACTGTTGCTTGGCTGAATGTCTGAATTGACAAGTGATAGTTATAACCACAGTTCTGCTTCTAGAGATTTCTCAATAATGGATAAGAAAGTGAACTGAACTTATGAAACTGTTCTGAGGATGAAAAACATAAACAAAAAAGAAGCTTAAAATCCAAAATCCAAACAAAAAAGAAGCTTAAAATCCATGACTTGCCTATTATATACTTGGAAGCTCAGACTCTGGCCAGTGCCCCACTTCACATATCACAGTAAAGCATAATTAATAGTTTACAATGAATGTGCCTTTCTGGGTGGTTTTCTCTTCTCAGTTTGCAAACTGCTATTGCATGGATGAAACAAATGACAGTCTGTGGCTTAGTGTTACATCTGAAACAAGAATTGTAGCTTATTTTGCTTTGAGCTTGAGGCTCTCAGTTGTTTTAAGGCTGATGAAACAGCATCGGGTACAGCAAGAGACTCTTTTGTTCTAGCCACACATGTTGATTGCAGAGTGTTATTTGATAGTAAAGACACAGAAAACTGATAGTCTACCAACAATTGACCAATGGAAGAGGAAGATCTGGGACATAAAGATCATTAATAAAGTAATGAGATATAAGCAACTATGGGATGGAAGGATGCAGGCAAAATAAAATTTTCAACAAAATTGAATGGAGCTTCTTTTGTATTGGAATCTATATAAAATAGATGAATTTGTCATTTTAGATATATAAAGTATGACATAAATAAGTGTATGTATAATATTGCATACAAAACTAAATATTAAGCTATTTTTAAAAGGGATATTGGTTTCTTTGAATTTTAGAATCTGGTTAAAAGAGTTCCACTGAGTGCCACTCTGGATCCAACCCTATGAAAGGGGGTTAGGACACAGCTAATCTACAATAACATTCATCCTGGGACACACCAGTTAGGATCCCATTGTGGCAAAACACTTCATAAACACAAGATATGAAATGGAGACCTCCTGAATTCCACCTGTGCACTAAGTGCTCTGAAGAGTGATGCTTATTATTTTCAAGTCTGTGGGTGTTCTATTCTTCTAAATCTCTTGCTTAAGTAACAATGGCTATCTCCTGAAAATAACTTCCTTTAAAAATCCTTCTACAGTATAGTCTTTCTCATCAGTCAACTGAAATTATTTCAATACAGTAAAAATCATTTTGAACACTTTGTCCTTCAAGTTTACCATGTCTGTTTTTCTCTCTTGTCTTTGTGTTTACTAAGCTATTTTTTGCATAGCTTTTTATAATATCATCTACTAGTGATTGCTTAAGTTTTCTAACAAACCCTCTTCTCAAACCTTTCACTGAACTTTTGGAAATTACACTTCTTGCATTCAAATCTCTCATTTCTGCTGCAGCCTGCTGAGGATAGAAACATTGGAAAGTGAAAAATGAAGTGACTTAACATGCCCACATTTCATTGCATGCCTGGACTGGACAACCACCCTAATTTCTGTTCAGAACAGAGAGGTGCAAAGCGTTGTTCTCCCTACATAAGTGTTGTGGTGGTTAATATACTGTCAGCCTCTTTCCCTGCTTCTGTTGGGGGCCAAGGGAGCATGCTCATCCCATTTTGTGGCCACTTTTTCAAAATTCCAAATGTGTCTACTGGCTCAAAAACACAGGCAACTTCACATTTAATCACTGTGAAAACATAGTTGGCTTTTATACCTTTAGGTTATAAAACTTCAGGTTCAAAGAATGTAGCCATCCCCCCCCCCACTAAACATAGTCAAAAGTGGAGAAGAATGTCAATACCGAATGCCGCCATCTACGTATGGTTGCCCCAGTGCCCCTGATAAAGAGAGATTGATTTACTGTCTTTGTACACAAAGTTTCAATTAGCTATCATGTATAACAGCTATGAATTTGTTGAATTCTTTTCTGAAGCTAGTGGTCATCAAAGTAACAGCATTCATTAAACTATTTGTTAGGACTCGGCAGTCTGTTTCCTAAAATCACGGAGCACATGTAAAACTCAGATATATACACATTTGTTTGTTTTTTTGTCTTCTTCTTCTTCTTCTTCTTCTTCTTCTTCTTCTTCTTCTTCTTCTTCTTCTTCTTCTTCTTCTTCTTCTTCTTCTTCTTTTATTTTGACAAAGTAATAATGATAAATAAATAAGAATAAAAATGTGCACCCCACCACCGAGACCATTCCATTGTAACTATCCAACCACCCAAAATTTCAACACCTCTTGCGATGGTTTGACCCTTTCCATTTTAACAGTACAAATTCTACAAACACCCTCCATATCTCCTCAAAATCATTTTCTGCATATTCCCCCGTCTTACCTTAATGGCACATGTTAATTTATCACGAATAGCTATACCCCACACCTCTTTATACCTTTCTTCCATTTTATATTCTGCTTGCCCCTACCACTTCCTAGCTATTATAATTCGTGCAGCTGTAAATAAATTTGTGAGCAAGTCCTTCATAGCCTGTGAACCTTCCACCCCATCATAAATTGATAATAATGCTACCTCTGGACTTTCGGTCAGCTTTAATCCAGTGATTTCTGTTAGCTCCTTAAACAGATATATACACATGTTGAAAGTATTTTATTTTGAAAAGAGGCGGATCTTCCCAGTACATACTCCTTACTCATTACAGATATGAGAAACTGTCAAGTAGAAAAACTAACCTCTCTTGATGTAGCCCATGATAAATTATCAACATACATAATCTATCCAATGAAAACATACATCTTCCCAAAGTTTTACAAACATCACATTTGCAGAGCTTTAAATGGAGTTACTAGCTGCTTACCAAGCTGCCTAATAGTAGCTTCTGGGGGCCAAAGTGTATCAAAATGACCTGCTGTAGTCAGTTCCCTGTGTTGGTGCCCTACAGCAGTGTGGGTGCTGATTTTCTTGTGGGTAGTGATGTGCTAGAAAATTCTCCGGAGAATATTCTCCACAAACTGTAAATTCTGTGTCGTCTATACAGCTGCTTTAAATGTACACACTTCATTAATTGAGAATATTCTCCAAAAGATTATTCTCGAGAATTTAATACCACTACTCGTGGGTTCATCCCACAGCACTGCTGTAACATTTAAAGGTCCTAACCGTACCAAGGTTGCTCATGCAGAATCCCATTAGAGGCAGATGCTGCGTGCCAAGGACCTGTGCGACTGCCCCCCTCCCCACATAATGGCGAACCTTTAATCATTACAGCAATCCTACGGAGGCCATCAATTCCAATGCTTCTGCTGTAATGCATATAAAGTGCCTGAAATTGTTCAGATTGTATGATAAACAGCAGGGCCGGCCCAAGACATTTTGGCACATGAGGCAAAAGGCCCCCCTGCTGCCTCTGGATGGTATCTTCAAGGGAAAGTCCTTGCAGAACCTTGCCATCAGGAGAGGGTGCGTTGTAGCTCCGCATCCTGAGGTTCCCTTGAAGGACAAAGCTAGCGATGTGTGCTTGCCGCGCCGCAGCTCCAATCCCCCCCACTCTCGGGGGCTCCAAATTGCAGCCTTACCGGGGGAGGGGAGAGCCCGCTTTTGATGCCCACCAAGCAATCTGCCTCCAAAACGCACTATTTGGAGTTCTTCACGGGAGTCCGTCTCACTGGGACGGTGGCCCCCTGCTTTGAAGCGCCGAGGTCCTCTCCGACGAGAGAATCTCCGACTTCAATGGCGCCGCGACCAACCGGAAGTCCCTAAACTGCATTGTCATTCAGAAAGAGAGAAGTGAACTACTATGGATCTCAACTTTCAGCCAAACTAAGGATGTGGCTGCCCTCTTTTTCCTGTCAGCATGTACAAATGTAACTGGTGAAGATTTTGCTATCATTTCATCTCAACGTGAGGGACAGCTGCTAAATTTTCACCTATTGGGTAGATGCTAGACAAAACTAGAGTCCTACTAGAAAATAGGATTTTGTTACTTGGTTGCATAATTAATTGGAAAGAATAATTTTAGAAAACAAATTCCCCTAAAATATAGATTAAATCTTTTATCATGATTAGCAGCCATGTGTTCATACCAGCTGGCAAAAATCCTCTTAATATTTGGCTTGGACCATACAGTACTCTCATCTCTCTCACCTCATGTGACTATAGAGCATCCTTTAATATATATAACTCACTTTAAATCCTTTAATTACAATCAATCTGTTGAAAGGTTGATTGTTGAAAGCCCATTTTGATGACACTGTGGAAAGCTTTCACTTCATTAAACTGGCATCAGACAAATTTCCAGCAACTATCTGATCAATTTTTCTGTAACACATGGCAAGCTTAAAGCACACGATTTCAGAAAAGCCTCAAGCTTTCCACTACTTTGTATAACATATAGAAGTCAGCCATGTTTTAATGCTCTTTTTAATTTTGTTTTTATTTATTTTTATATTTCTGTGAGAGTTGCCTTGAGTGCTGCCTTTTTCAATATAGAAAGGTCTACAGAACAGATCTAATCAACATTCATGCTTCATTTTAAAATCTGAACAAAACTGCAAAATGCTATATGCAATGTAAAAGAAACAAGAGATTACAGCTTTCTTACTACAGGATAACTGCTACCGCAGGATTAAATACAAATGAAATCAGTAGACCAGAAAGATTCATGGGTATGTTGCTAGGTAGACTGCACAAAAACATATGTGCTCCCTTCCCTATGCCATGAAAAAAGAGGGGGGAAACTTTCCCACTTTAAAGTTAGCGTATCTTTGGTTCAAATATGGAAGCACTTTGGCTTTCTTTGGCTGATATGACTGGCGCTCCTGTCAAAGCCATGGCTGACCCTGGGAACACCCAAATGGCTCAGGCTGTTGACACAATAGCCCCTGCGCTGCCTCCCACTTTGTGGAGCCTGTTTGGCTCCCTAGTATATTCCAGAGCGTAGGGTGAGGAAACAAGCTGGGAAATGGCTCAAACATGAGTGGCGGAAAACTCCAGTTGAAAGCAATTGAACACTGTACCTAGTGGCAGTGAAGGCAGCAAATAAAACATACTTGTTGCATCCTCATTGTGCTGTGGTCTAAACCACTGAGCCCCTTGGGCTTGCCGATCAGAAGGTTGGCGGTTCAAATCTGCACAACGGGGTGAGCTCCTGTTGCTCTGTCCCAGCTCCTGCCAACCTAGCAGTTCAAAAGCACACCAGTGCAAGTAGATAAATAGGTACCGCTGTGGCGGGAAGGTAAACGGTGTTTCCGTGTGCTCTAGTTTCCGTCACAGTGTTCCATTGAGCCAGAAGCAGTTTAGTCCTGCTGGGCACATGACCCAGCAAGCTGTCTGTGAACAAACGCCGGCTCCCTTGGTCTGAAAGCGAGATGAGCACCGCAACCTCATATTCGCCTTTGACTGGACTTAACTGTCCAGGGGTCCTTTACCTTTACCTTTAACTCTGTGCCATCCAGTAGAGCAGGCACCCCCAAACTTTGGTCAGTTAGCTAAGCATTTTAATTTATTTACTTGATTTAGGGGGGCAACTGCCCCCCTGCCTACACCCATGGTTCAGTCTTAGTATTCCCATCGCTGGTGTGCAGGACTTCCAAACCACCCCCTTGTTTTCCCACACAGACATTAGGCTCCACATTTACATTGAGAAGGAGGTTGGCGTCGGGGGAGCAAAGAGTGGGAAATGTTTGCTATTCTAGAAAAGAAGCTGGGGGATGTCACTAGTATCGTTGATGCCACCCAAACCATGACAAAGGAAAATACACCCAAAGCAGTGTGTGCCATGCTCCATGTATGCCACTCACTTGAGGGTGGAATATGAGGTGTGAGGGGGTGCTATCAGAAGGGAAACGGGCCATCAGCCCCATACACACATAGCATTGCTGTGTTTGCATATTTCGGCTTCAGTTCTTTATCAATAAAAACAAGTTTTCATTCTGCCAAGCACTGCAAATACACACCCACAGAACTTGGGATGGTAATCATGTGAAAGGTCTAAAGACCTCAAAATAAATGTTTTGTCATGTTCCACATTTTTTCTGTGACCCAGCAGACATACAGAAAAGCTAAAAGAGCTCTTTGATGATTGTCTGCCATGGGACAAAATGAAATTAGTAAAGGAAGAAGCCAACATTTGAAGCAAACCAGCTAGAATTCTCCATGGAGAAATGGGATTTATTGATCTCAGTTAGGAAGATTTGTTCCTGCATTTTCAAGCGTTTGTTCAAAAGTATCCTTTTCCAAACTGCAGAATCTGTTCCAAGAACACAGGAGGCTGCTTTGTACAAAGACCACTACATTTAGCTCAGAACTGTCTTATTTATTTTGCATGATTTAAGTGTTACTTTAGTTTTATCTCTCTCACACAACCTGATGAAATAAACCCAACAAAAAGTGGATTCCATAATAAAATATTAGTCTTTTAAGAGCTGCAAGGGAGATTGGGTTGACTGATTTGCTTCCTTCCATTACCTCTCACAGCACAGGATATAACCGATGTTGTCACCCTTACAAAATGTTTAATATATGTTGTGTCAAACACACACACACACACACACACACACAAATATTGTGATGAATAGATCTATAGAAATAGAGGTGTTTTTCAATTGGGGTGATACCTCAGATCAGGAATAGTGGTTTTTACTAATAATTCTCTTCTCCTCTGCAAAAACCCACCTTGAATTGTAGTTACACTAAGAATTATACCATAGAACAGGTTTCCTATCCTGTTGCCTTCAAGAAGCTGCTGTACTGTAACTCCCAACATTCCTGGATACTGGCAATGCTGATAGGGCAGATGAGAGTCCAACATCTGGAGAGGGAGGAAGGCTACTACAGATTGTCAGTTTAAGGACAAGGACTCCTTCTTAATGATTGGTTAGCTGCCCTGGGAGCTGTATTTGGCTGAAGGGTAGTGTATATTTCCTTTAAGTAAATAAATGAAACTTTAAACACCAAGGAGGTGCTTAGAGAGAGATGAGATTTCCAAGAACATCATTAAATGTGGCAGGATCTGGTGACTCACTTCCTCAAGCACCATTACAAACTCCAGCCACAGCAGCCACTTTATCCTCTGTCACATGTTCCGTCTGTCTCTCGTGTGGAGCTGACTAGACATCCAAGATGCCTGAAACTAGGAAGCAGTGAATCACTATTGTTGTTGTTGTTTAGTCGTTTAGTCGTGTCCGACTCTTCGTGACCCCATGGACCATAGCACGCCAGGCACTCCTGTCTTGCACTGCCTCCCGCAGTTTGGTCAAACTCATGTTCGTAGCTTCGAGAACACTGTCCAACCATCTTGTCCTCTGTCGTCCCCTTCTCCTTGTGCCCTCCATCTTTCCCAGAATCAAGGTCTTTTCCAAGGATTCTTCTCTTCTCATGAGGTGGCCAAAGTATTGGAGCCTCAGCTTCACGATCTGTCCTTCCAGGGAGCACTCAGGGCTGATTTCCTTAAGAATGGATAGGTTTGATCTTCTAGCAGTCCATGGGACTCTCAAGAGTCTCCTCCAGCACCATAATTCAAAAGCATCAATTCTTCGGCGATCGGCCTTCTTTATGGTCCAGCTCTCACTTCCATATATCACTACTGGGAAAACCATAGCTTTAACTATACGGACCTTTGTCGGCAAGGTGATGTCTCTGCTTTTTAAGATGCTGTCTAGGTGTCTATATTAGTGCTGTCAAATTTTTCATTTTTTTCTGTTTATTTGTGAAACATCCAAAAGGCAATACACACAGGAAAAACTCGCAAGCACATTATGGTCTCTACTGAAAGCCTTTCCACTGGTAAAATTTTACGTGCGCCCACACGACCTTTATGTAGAAATGTGTGAAAGCAGACATACATCTCAATGCAGTAGCTAAGTCTGAGCCAGAAAGAGAGGAACTGAAAAGGATAGTGGAACTATAACATGTATCTCAAGAAAAGGAGTTCTAGAAAGGTCTGTGCTTGCGGTGCGTTTTGTATGGCACAGCTGAGAGTTAAGCATAAGGACTTGGTAAAAGTATGATCCCCTGGAACTGCCACTACTATTGTCTGGGTACTGCTGAGAGGAGTAAGTTGGTGGCACTTCCAAACATAAATATAAAAGAAAATGTAGGAAAAGATGTATGGATAATGGGTTTAGGAAGGTTTAAACTTTTGTCCAAACTTGGTCTCTGGGTCAGAGCCGTTCCGCCCAGACTGCCTTGGTTGTGCATATTTCATACCTTCAGACTCTGGGGAGACAGATTCACTCCTTACGGAGCCCTGAAAAGCAACATAATCTTAAAATAGCTAAGGCATGGGCTATTTCAGAAAGGTTTTTTTAAACAACTAAAACGGGGGCTACTCTTCACAGGGGTCATATAATGAAAGTGTAACCCATCCAAATATTCAGGCGCATAGAATGTACCCACTCCCACGAGCCCATACTGCAGTTGCAGTACTGAAAAACTTGCAATAATCTGAGAAATATCTGTGGGTAAATAGATTATTTTGAATTACAGTTTATGCAATGAATCCTCACAGCGATCCTAACATAGAAAGCAAGGCATAAAAAAGCTGCACGTGGGCATTTTACTTGTTTAAGCATCACATGAAAGATCTAACTTTCAATAACACTTTTATTAACTGACATCCTCAAACAGCACTTCAACATTATCATTCTGCAATTTGCAGGAAAACATTCTTACATCTATGAAGTGCTGCTTACTATTGTTCTAGCTCCACAGAATGAACATACTAATAAGTTATAAAACACTAGCAGCCCTGCACCTGGTTTTGCTTCGGAATTTAAAGAACCAAAAAGAAATAAAAATCAAATCAGAATAGTTTTGAAAGGCTCAGTCTACCAACTTGATTCAATATGGCACCCAAGTCTACTAAATATAGACAATCTTCTCCTTGTTCTCAGGAACCATTATGCAAACATTGGTTAAAATTTCTGGTGATGCTAGGGATGCTAACAAGAACAACAATTAGAGTAGTTTTGAAAGTAGTGGTTAAAATCAGGGCAGTTTTGAAAAGTTCAGTTCACTACCTTGATTAAAAATGGTGTCCAGTTGTATCTAAACACAGATGAAAAACCTGCTCCTTGATCTCACAGAATTTGTTTACGGTATCTTAAAAGCACAGCTAACCAATAAACAACTTTCCAAAATAAATAGTGGGTGCTTTGCCACTTGAAATTGTAAAATGATGAGAACAGGCTCTAGAGGCTCTGTTTTACTGCTTGTATATTCTTTGTTTGACAAAGGAAATTCAAATCTATACTTAACAAAATTACAGGACTTTGTACAAGTACAAATGCTTAAGAATTAAAAGGCTGGCTATTATAAGCAATAGTTTTGTGAGAAACAGAAAATCGACAGGAAGTCATGCAACAAGGAATGGTGTCACATGCTTAATCTACAATTATAACTTTTTCTTCAGGAACTTCCACATCCTGCCACAAACCATATGCAGTAGTAATACCACCACAAAATGGAAATTCCTCAATAACCCCCCCCCCCAGCAAAGGAATTACAACAGAAAACAGAGGCAATCAGCTACAGAACAACCAATAATGGCTTGAACCCAGAGTTCCCGTGAGTCAAATTCTGCTCATTGAAAATTCATGCAGAAGGGAGAGGAGAAATTTGCAGGGACCCTTGAAAATCACTTTCCCCAGTATTATTTTCCACCAATAAGAAGAGTTATTGCAATAAATATTTTTAATTAAATAATGTTTTAATGAAATCTATATAGTTTCTGGCAGGGTGAATCAACATGCGGCCCTCAACAACATTTGATGCTGAGCAAGGCCTTTGACAAGGTGTCCCATGATAAAATGCGGGCTAGACAATGCTACCATTCAGTGGATTTGTAATTGGCTGACTGACCGAACCCAAAGGGGTTGGTCCAATGACTCCTCTTCACCCTGGGGAGAAGTGAATAGTGGGGTGCCACAGGGTTCTGTCTTGGGCCCAGTCTTATTCAACATCTTTATCAATGACTTGGATGATGGGCTTGAGGGCATCCTGAGCAAGTTTGCAGATGACACCCAATTGGGAGGGGTGGCTTCAAAATGACCTTAACAGATTAGACAACTGGTCCAAAGCAAACAAGATGAATTTTAACAAGGAGAAATGTTAAGTACTACATTTGGGCAAAAAAATGAAAAGCACAAATACAGGATGGGTGACACCTGGCTTGAGAGCAGTACATGTGAAAAGGATCGAGGAGTCTTGGTAGACCACAAACTTGACATGAGTCAACAGTGTGATGCAGCAGCTAAAAAAGCCAATGCAATTCTGGGCTGCATCAATAGGAGTATAGCGTCTAGATCAAGGGAAGTAACAGTACCACTGTATTCCGCTCTGGTCAGACCTCACCTGGAGTACTGTGTCCAGTTCTGGGCACCACAGTTCTAGAAGGATACTGACAAGCTGGAACGTGTCCAGAAGAGAGCAACCAAAATGGTCAAAGGCCTGGAAATGATGCCTTATGATGAACGGCTTAGGGAGCTGGGTATGTTTAGCCTGGAGAAGAGAAGGTTAAGGGGAGATATGATAGCCATGTTCAAATATATAAAAGGATGTCATATAGAGGAGGGAGAAAGATTGTTTTCTGCTGCTCCAGAGAAGCGGACACGGAGCAATGGATTCAAACTACAAGAAAGAAGATTCCACCTAAACATTAGGAAGAACTTCCTGACAGTAAGAGCTGTTCAACAGTGGAATTTGCTGCCAAGAAGTGTGGTGGAGTCGCCTTCTTTGGAGGTCTTTAAGCAGAGGCTTGACAGCCATATGTCAGGAATGCTTTGATGGTGTTTCCTGCTTGGCAGGGGGTTGGACTGGATGGCCCTTGTGGTCTCTTCCAACTCTATGATTCTATGTTCCCCCTGCCTTTGCGCTGCATTTCCAAAGCTGGGTAAGCAAGGCACTGGGCTTTGAGGAGGCATGAGAGCTCCGACAGGTCCTGCCTCCTCCTTCCCAAAGCCTAGTTAGCACTTAGGCCTAGTCAGCTTCGGGACAGAGGTGGGAGGGCTATAATACTCTGTCAGGGCGCCCCCCCCCGACATACAACAAGGCAGTTTGCAGCCTACGGGTTCTGTATCAAAGTACTCTTGCTGTGAAAAAAATCACTTGATATGAAAAGTCGGGCCACTTTGGCTTAGGGAGTGCACAGGGATATCTATGAGTTTGAATCTGGCCCTTGAACTGAAAGTGGTTACCCAACTCCAGGTGCATATGAAGGGGGAGCAAGGTTCAGACAGGAAGCAAACGGCAAGAGAGCTGGAAAAGGTGGAGAGAGAAGAGAAGCAAGACAGGTCTTTAAGAACCACAGTTTCTATTAAAAATACACTCAGGAAACATAATTTTACTCTATACCGCCTGTTTGTGTACCTGGTTGCTGTGGGTTGCTTGTTGACCTGAATTTCTTTTCCACCTGAATGTCCTTGGCATTTGAAGGCAGAGGCACACATACTGTAACTGACGTTTCTTGAAGGGTTCATTATTGCGGTGAAATAGACATCTCCATCAGACACACTTTTCCCCATCTACTTATGGATAAAAAGTACTACTGTACTATGAATCTCAGTTTGCTAGGGTAAAAACATACTTTACTTCTGCTACTGAGAGAGGAGCCACAGTAAAAGTGCCAATACATATTTTTGCTAAGATGATTTGAGCACCTCTGTAACCCTAGCCTCCCCCGCGTTTAGAAAGGATGCACATAGGCTCAGTTTTCATGTTATGGCAAATGAAAGTTAATGTGGTTTACTGTGAAGACACGGAGGTGGACGGTTTTTTCCTTCCTACTCAGGCTAGAAAGAAACAAACCACACTCCCTGGCTTAGTTTCATGTCTAAATGAGGGAGCGTGGTTTCGCACCAACCAACCATAACTAGTCCATTCCCAAATCAAATTCATCCAGTTAAGGTATTTGCAGATACTTTTGACATTCTCTTCACATCGTATCTCAATTTTACAATGCATTTAAGTTCAGACAAACATATCAGTATGTTGTAAAAACTTGCAAAGCAGTATAATAATATTGATAAGACTATCAAGGCTCAGTCTTCCTACATGTCCTGCCAGAAATCCAAGACAGCAGCTCAATGACAGAGGTTAATGGTGCCATCCAGAACATGAATCATTCAACCCCTGCTTCTGTTTCACAGCACACAGGTTAAGGTGATTATTCATGTGAAATGTCAGGTATATACTTTGTGGAATGAGATATCACCCTGTATCAAAGACCTGTTCCTTGGATAAGGGTGTATGTTCTCCCTCAGGAGTTGTCAATGAAATGTATGCAAGCTGAGAGAGGGTTATACTGTACCAAACTAAGTTTTACTCACAGTAAACCCACTGAAATTAATGGACATAAGTTATTCATGCCCATTAATTAAATTTAAATGGGTGTACTCTTTTAACAATGGATACAACCTAGTGACTGTAAGAGACACTAGTCTAGAATGTCTGAATCAATGTACAGTAGTCCTTTTACATTTAAGCATCACATCTGGCTACAGTTAAAATAGTGCTATATTTTCTTCTGTAACAACAACAACAACAACGTGCCATGGACTGGCTGGATGCAGAGAAGCATGAGCACCAGCTGGGAACCCCCAAGGAAAGAAGGCTCAGAGCCAGGGGACTAGTGGTAGGATCACAATGAGTAGCCTGAGGAAGAAAAGGGAGCTGACTGGGACGAACAGGTGTCAGAAGCTGAAGGGGCAACAGGGTTCAGTGAGCAGAAAGATGCTGTGGCAGAGGAGGGGGTCCAGGAGACAGAGATGAGGCAGGCTGCTGAAGAAGCCAGGGAGCACCCCTCGTGCTGCGACCAGCTCCCCTCCCACCCCATCTCCTAAGACATGCAGAGAATCGAAAAGAGCAGAGCAGAGATTGGTAGTGTGCAGACACAATTTGTGACTACTTGAGAAAGCCCCTGGAGAGAAGGAGCCTTAGAGAGTGTTGGGAAGTTGGGGGACCTTCAGTCCTTGCAACTGCCTCACTGGAACAAGACCTACTGGGAGGAGTTACTGGGGTCACTTTGAATAAACAGCCAACTTCGCTGACCCCATGTTTTTTATTGCTGACCTATGCCTGCCACTATGGGCCAAAAATGGCAACTCCTTTTCTTGACCAGATTGAAAGGCATCTAGAAAAATGATCCCATTCAATAGTGTCATAGTTACATCACTAAATCCCTCTTGATCGCCTTCCCTCCAAAACATGGTTTTGGCAGCTGGGCAGCAGTTATCAAGCAGGATGGGATCCAGGAAGAGCCTCTTTAGGAGTACTGTACTTATTAGACCTAATAAGACAGAGTAGGAGGAAGACATGGGAACTGAACAAAGGACTGCAGTTGGTGCATAAAGCCAGAAATTGGGGTGAAAATGTCCGTGAACAGGAAAGATTTACATTTTCTTCCTCCTGTCCCTCATACAGCAATACCTTGAATTTTCTTTGGATGCATCATATTTGATTTATTTCCAGCTGCTAAAGAATTTCTAAGGAACTGGATAAAGAACAGCATACCAGTACATACACCGAAAGGAAAAATTTAAGAGCAAAAGGGAGTAAGTAATGAAAGAGGCACTAAAGACTCCCCAGCCACCTCTCTCACAAATGAGGCTCAGGTGCCAGAAGTGGGCTCAGAGATGGGTGAGGGTTGGGCGTAAGTGGCAACAGAAAATATTCAAGGTGATCTTGTTCCCAACTGTATCCTGCTAACATACATTTTCTTTTTGTTCAGTGTTTGATGCTGTAGTAGAGAAATAATGTAGAGGAAAAATAGCCACTGACATAATGGACAGTGTTTAAACAAGGTTCAGCATAATAAATCTGTTTTATTCCACTTCTCCCTCAGCAGTGTGAACCTTGCCCTTTTATTATGGTTTTGTTTTGTTTTTCACATTTCACTTTATCCAGTTACATAACTGTTCCAGCTAATACGTATATTTTCAAGGTGAACAAAGCTCAAGTGATTACATTTATCCTGGTCACTAGGGTGACCAATTTCTAATATTTTTCACTTGGGAGATAGTATATTTTTAATAAATTGCCACTATTACACTTGTCATACTAAAGTAAGAAAGACATGTAACAGTCTGGATTAAAGTTGCAGGAAATGGGAACACACTACTGCTCCTCCACGCCCGTGCAGTCTTTCCACAACTACTATAAAAGACATTTTGCATGCTTTCTCCTGCCTCTTAACACCTCTAACTTCGCTACTTCCTTTGCCGAGTCTGCTTCTAAAAAGGTAAAAGACCCTGACAATTAAGTCCAATTGCAGATGACTCTGGGGTTGCGGCGCTCATCTCACTCTATAGGCCGAGGGAGCCAGCGTTTGTTCGCAGAGTTTTTCCAAGTCATGTGGCCAGCATGACTAAACCGCTTTTGGTGAAACCAGAGCAGTGCATGGAAGCACCATTTACCTTCCCGCCGGAGCGGTACCTATTTATCTACTTGCACTTTGACGTGCTTTCGAACTGCTAGGTTGGCAGGAGCTGGGACTGAGCAACGGGAGCTCACCCCGTCGCGGGGATTCGAACCGCCAACCTTCTGATTGGCAAGCCCTAGGCTCTGTGGTTTAGACCACAGGGCCACCCATATCCCTTAAAATATATGTAGAATCCACCATTTCATGTGATCAGTCTGTAATGGCAAGCAACTCAAACAACACAAATTTGATACAACCACAGTTTTCCAACTTCCTATTTCTTCCCCTTTGAGATAACTGTAAAATTCCTACACATTGCAAAGGATTATGAGACAGATTCTGAGGGCATTCTCAGGTCATGAAGAGTGCCATACAGGCCTAACTGCTTCTCCATTAAGTGTTCATTTCAAAATGCACTCAACATTCCCCTGAGATAGTGCCTTTCACAAAAAGTCCCACAGTTTGTCCACCAAGGCGAAGCATCTCTTCAAGGAATCTCTGGTCAGTTTCTGTGGAATGCCAAGTTTCCTAAGAACACAATCCTAAAATGGCTGGCATACGGTAATGATAGCAAATGCCAGCACATTCTGAAACAGGGAGGGGAGAGAGAATTATTCAGGCCACTTAAACTATTTGTACAATAAACTATCTGAGATAAAGGTCTTGAGAAAAATTAACAGGATGGCGTTATAGTTGGCTTTGACCAGATCAAGGAATATCAGATGAAGGATCTGATTTTAGTTACCGGTATTTGGGATGAGTGTAAAACTAAAATGAGAAAGTGATTTTAAGAAAGTAATGCATTTAAGAGATGTAATGCTTTCAGAAACATATATTAAAGCAGTAAATACTTTTATCTTGAGCAGAGAGTTAGCCATAGTGCTGCTGCATGACATGCTTCTGTTTAACATTAGCAGGTGCCAAGAAGAACCAAAAAGCTGAGAACAGATCCCCCACCCCAAAATCTGGTTAAATCCAGTGAACTGAGAATAGCATTTGAACTTCGAAACAGCTCTGTGAGCTAAGTTGCGAGAGAGTGACTTGCCAAGTGAGCTTCAGAGACAAGTAGATTTCTCAAAATAGGTTTTTGCATGTGCGATTGTAAAGCTCTCATCACAATAACCAAAGACTCTCTTCTTCATACATGGAGTTTTTCTTACACAGAAGGTAACTGGGAGTCAAATCCTGTTCTGCAATAATTACACATGTGTAGAAGCAGGCTCACACATGTGTAATTATTGCAGAACAGGATTTCTGCAGAAGCAGGCTTGGGGACGCGGGTGGCGCTGTGGGTTAAACCACATAGCCTAGGGCTTGCTGATCAGAAGGTCAGCGGTTCGAATCCATGCGACGGGGTGAGCTCCCGTTGTTCGGTCCCAGCTCCTGCCCACCTAGCAGTTCGAAAGCACGTCAAGTGCAAGTAGATAAATAGGTACCGCTCTGGTGGGAAGGTAAACAGTGTTTCCTTGCACTGCTCTGGTTCGCCAGAAGCAGCTTAGTCATGCTGGCAACAGGCTGTCTGCGGACAAACACCGGCTCCCTCAGCCTATAGAGTGAGATGAGCGCCGCAACCCCAGAGTCGGACATGACTGGACCTAATGGTAAGGGGTACCTTTACCTTTACCTATATTTACCTGAAAATAAGTTAAACACTTTTCAACCATATTCACATCTAATGTACATTTGTTTAGGACTGCAGACACCAGTGATCAGCTGATTGACAGCGCCTGGAAAGCCTATCAACAATCAGCTGATTGTCGGGACTTTGAAAGCCCATGCGCAGCACTTTGCAAGTCCCGATAAGCAGGTGCTTCTTGGGCCTTGCAAAGCATTGTGCCTTTGACTAGATTTCAAACTGTGCAAACTAAAGTGCTTCACCTGATACCATTGTGATGTCACGTGACTGACAAACCTGCCAGTCTTGTTCCACAGAGGATGGGGGGAGATAAGGATCAGTCCTCTTGGTGAGAACCAGTTCTCCACCCCGAAGTAAACAATAAACTCTGCACGATTATATCAATAGACACCCACAACTTGACAGTGATCTGTGTCTGTACGGTTTCTCAGTTAAGTTTGACATTGTTGGAAGACTGTGTTGTTGCTGAACCCAATCTTTAGGAAACATTTTCGCATTGATAAAACAAGATAAAAATTGCTTACCTGTCCATGCTTCCCCAGTTCCATTTCAACTATTGCCACAGGGTTGTTTAACTGGTCAGCGTGTCTTGACTGAGACTTTAAATCCACTCTCCAGCTGATGTTTTTCAAGCTATTTTCCCACTTGCTTTGATTTATAAGGCTGTCTCGAATTTTCACTCGGTGGCTTTTCCAAAATTTGGCAATAACTGCAGCTTGCTCAGTTGTGATGCCTCCTGGTTTCTTTGTCTGTGCAGTCAAAAAAGCCTCTAGCTGATTTAAATCCATGTCAGCCGAAGCTATTGACTGAAACAAAAACACAAAAAAATATAGATTCAGGTAGGTAGCCGTGTTGGTCTGACGCAGACGAAATAAATTGTCCAGTAGACAATTTTTTAAAAAAATTAAATTAAAAATATAGCCTGCATTAGTGTCCTCTTGGAAAACTGAGGTATGGAATACAAGTCCCTAATAATACTACATTAGTTACCACTCCTCATTCTTGCAGAAGGAAACATGGAATGGATTACGGATTCAGTTAACCAGTTCCCAAAACATAATGCAGTAGTATATAATCAAGGAAGTGCGGACTGTGAACAGAAAAGGCATAAACTCTTCCATAACATACCGTACATTATTTGGTCCTTAATACACGATAAGCAGCTGCAAGCAATGTGCCACTTCCTGTCAGGTTCTGAGTTCAGAGTTGATTTCCTCCCCACCCCCATGCAAGTAAGTTACAGGCCAACCTTCATTTTCCTTTGATTTAATGGCC
The DNA here is from genome assembly GCF_963506605.1 of Zootoca vivipara. Lineage (NCBI taxonomy): Eukaryota > Metazoa > Chordata > Lepidosauria > Squamata > Lacertidae > Zootoca > Zootoca vivipara. Next base: position 1,891,150 of record NC_083278.1, on the reverse strand, counting down.
TCATACAATGGAGAACAGTGAATTCTGTCACCTGGGTGACATACCTCAGCCCCGATGTACCCCGTGAAGTAATTCTTCTTCCACAAGGCAGACCTTTTTCTAGAAGCACGGAGCACTCATGAGAAGGGTGAGCAGTGAAAGTTGCTTGGTATTAGCCAGCAGGTATGTGAATTTGTGGAACTCTGAATATTTTATATTTAAGCAGGGAAAAGAATCATTAAAGGCTCTTAAAATGAAAAAAAGAAGTTTGCTAGCCAGCCTAGAATAAATCTGTTATGGTTCTAATTGTTCCAAACAGCTGCCTTCTCATATCTCACTCTATAAAATAGTAATACTTTAAAATGTTACTTCCATAATGGAAGAATAATTGATCAACAAGATGGTTTTAATATTAGATCCAAAAGGAAAGCAACCTTACTACACACACAATAGGAAATACAAATATAAATTCACTATGTTTTCTGAGAAATAGAGTTTGACAAGCATATCACTGTTAGTTTCCAGAAACAGAATTTTTCTTGACGACAGCTGTGGCTGTGATCCAGGAATTTACCATGCCAAACCATGGAGGCATTTCGTTTAGCAAACCCTCTAAATTGCAGATTGCTGCCATTGCTGCCATTTTGACAATGAAATGAAAGGCTTTTAGAAACAAAAACAATTCAGCTTCATGTACTACAGTACTGACAATATGAAATGTTTCAAAGAATGTCAAAAGGTTTATCTAAGTTTATCTGGCAGGGGGGGGGAACCAAGAATTAAGTTTAAGTTACTAACAGATGTGAAAGAGAGAGGTGGTTTCTCCCTGCCAGATTTAAAGATTTATTTTGAAGCTGCAGCCTTTTGTTGGTTAAAAGAATCGTTTATGTTGGAAAATGCTGAATTATTACGACTTGGAAGGTTTTAATAATGTATTTGGATGGCATGCATGTCTATGGTATGACAATATAAAGGCCCATAGAAGTTTTAAAAATAATATAATTAGAAAACCATAGTATAATGTTTGGGTTAGATATAAAGATTTGCTAGAAAGGAAAACACCTAGGTGGATTTCACTATTGGAGGCTAAGGCCTATAAAAGATTAAATATGGAAACCAAGTGGCTGAAATATAGTGATTTGCTGGTGGAAGACAAAAATAAATTTAAATTAAAGTCATATGAGCAGCTTAAAGAAAATTTAGAAGACTGGTTACAGCAGGCACCCCTGAACTGCAGCCCTCCAGATGTTTCGGCCTACAACTCCCATGATCCCTAGCTAACAGGACCAGTGGTCCGGGATGATGGGAATTGAAGTCCAAAACATCTGGAGAGCCGAAGTTTGGGGATGCCTGGCCTAGGGCTTGCCAATCAGAAGGTTGGCGGTTCGAATCCCCGCAACAGGGTGAGCTCCCGTTGCTCAGTCCCAGCTCCTGCCCACCTAGCAGTTTGAAAGCACGTCAAAGTGCAAGTAGATAAATAGGGACCGCTACAGCGGGAAGGTAAATGGCGTTTCCGTGCGCTGCTCTGGTTCGCCAGAAGCAGCTTTGTCATGCTGGCCACATGACCTGGAAGCTATATGTCGGCTCCCTCGGCCAGAAAGCTAGATGAGCACTGCAACTCCAGAGTCGGTCACGACTGGACCTAATGGTCAGGGTCCCTTTACCTTTACCTTTAAGGTGCTACTGGACATTTTAATATATTTTTAATATATATTTCATCCGTGATATAGGATTAGATCCTGGATTAGAAGGTTGAACAGGCTAGCATTACAGAGATGAGATAAATTGAATGAAGAAGGGGAGTTAATTTCTCCGAGTTGTGCCTGGCTGTATCCATAGCTGCCAAGTTTTCCCTTTTCTCACAAGGAAGCCTATTCAGCATAAGGGAAAACCCCTTTAAAAAAGGGATAACTTGGCAGCTATGGGCTGTATCCTCAGTACAGCATCAGCCTAGAGCTGGTAGGTATGGGGTACATGAGGTGTAGAAGTATATATAAGTATTTTAAATAAACAACTAAATAAATGTATCCATGCTGGGCTCAATTTAGAAAGGACAAAATATAAATATAAAAATAGCAATCTATTTTGGAAAAAAATTGCCTTCATTCTATAAGATTTTTTTTAAAAAAAATCACAGTTCACAGAGCACACCAGGCAGGCAAGTGTGTTTAATGCTAGCTTTTTATAGTTCATATATTTTATAAGTTCTTAAAGTGTAGGCCTCTCTCTTTCATCTCCTAAAAGTATTTGTGGTTTTAGTCACTCCTTCAACTCTTTCCCAAATGGGTACTAAGGGTAGCGTAACACTTTGTTCTATAGAAAACTTGGGCTTTCCAAACAAAGGCGTTCTCTTGAAAGCCCTTTGCAAGGTCACAGCACTTGTGTGAGCAGAAAAGGAGTTTGCTTACACCCACGGATCTTCATAACCAGAAAAATGCAGATCACAGGCAGGAAGTATGCTGACCCCATTACTTCCTCACTGAACATAGAAACTGCAATGCTGTATTGCTTGTATCATTACAAGTTGGAATAAGGGTCCTAGTTATGCTTATGATTTATTTCATTATAAAAGACATGGCTCCAAGAGGGTAGCCATGTACAGTGGTGCCTTGCTTAACAAATGCCCTACTTAACGGAATTTCCACTTAACGAAAGATTTTTTTCTAGTGGAGGTTGCCTCGCTAGATGAATTCGTTTTACGAAAAATTCGTCTAGCGAATCGCGGTTTCCCATAGGAATGCATTGAAATTCAATTAATGCGTTCTATGGGCAAAAAAAAAATTCAATGCATTCCTATGGGATTCGCTAGACGAATTATTCGTTATAAGAAAAGACCCGTGGAATGAATTAAATTCGTCAAGCGAGGCACCACTGTATTCTGTTCCACAGAGCTCAGTCCTTTATTTAAAGTTTTCCTCTAATTGAAGGGCTGCCAGGTCCAGGGACAATTTAAAGACAAAGAACCACAAGAAGGCAGAGACATGGATTTCAGCAGTTAGCGCCTGGAGAGCAGACTGAGCAGGTATCTAGATCATCGCCTAGTCGCAGTCTTTCACACTGTGGTGAGACTATTGTATTTCTAAAGTTGCATCTACACATATCAATCAGCATTTGCAAATTGTATGCAAATGTACCCCATTTTACCCATTTTTCGTTGATGTCATTTTGACATTACATTAACTTGCCATCTCTGGGAGCCCTCACAGGGGCAGACTGGTCTTTCAAATTAGGGACCGCTACAGCGGGAAGGTAAATGGCGTTTCCGTGCGCTGCTCTGGTTTGCCAGAAGCAGCTTTGTCATGCTGGCCACATGACCTGGAAGCTATACGCCGGCTCCCTCGGCCAATACTGCGAGATGAGCGCGCAACCCCAGAGTCGGTCACGACTGGACCTAATGGTCAGGGGTCCCTTTACCTTTACCTTTATGTAAGAATTAACAGTTCCAGATAGGACATATTCCTTAAGGCGGATTCATTTTTAACAGATAAAAGAACTGCATTAAATGGAGCCTATTTGGTCTGTTGTCTAAAAGGCAACTATTTCAAGGGAACCAAATGGGGCAGAAGGGGGGGGGGAACCTATGGGAAATGGACGAAAAGCAATAGAACTTTTAAATGACCTTCATTGCCCTGGATAGGTCATGTGAATTACTCTCCTTCCTTAACCTTCCCATTAAAAAAAAAATCATGAGTTCCTATTTATTACATTTCTTCAAGCATTCTGGGAAACCAGCTCGCTGCTTTGGGCTGCACCTCAATGTCTCATCTTGTTTCACTTAGAAAGCTAAAAATAGAAGACGGGTCAGCTCATGTTTTGAAGACACGAGGGACAAAAAGTTGCAGTTCTCTCTGGCTAAATTTAGCATAGCAGCACTCACTCGAGGTTACTGTAGGCAATTACTGCACATTTTATTTTTTCTGCACACTACAGTAATGAACAAAGATGTGCACTGCTCCACAGGATGGTGGAAATACTGTATTATTTCACAGACAGTTAAGAAAGGAGTACATCTTTATGCTTGAGAGCTTCCACTTATTTGATTTCCAAGTATGATATACCTAATTGTAAACAGAATTCATCTCAAAGCTTGTGTAAATAATACTCTAAAGCAAGGTGGATTTGATTTAAATCACGATTTAACTCACTAGTCAGTAAGACTGCATTTAAATCATTTTTTTCCAGAAAGCTTCAGCCTCGCTGGGATCCTCTTAATATTGACAACCAGATGAAGGTTTCATTTTTGGAATAATAAATTTTCAGAGTAGTTTTTAACACTTATATCAAAAATTACTGATTTGGTTATACTATTAGAAATACATAGACAGATAATTATGAAATTACTGTGAGGCTTAATAAGTTAACTGTTTATGTTTGGACAACTTTTATGCTGTACTTTATTGGAAGGAGAAAAATAATTATTTCCTTAATAACAATTTAAACAATTTATTTAACTAAAGCAATAACATTACAGTATACCGGTATGTATCCATGCTTGTTAACTGATGTGGTTAAACAGTTTTTTAAAAACAACAATGAAAACGTAGATTGAGTTTTAGTACACATGAAAAACTTAAAACAAATCCTTATTTCCCGATGAATCGCTTTTGAACTATAATGTAACTTAAATAGAAAACTATCTTTAGATTTTTCCTCCAAAAGCATTTTATTTTAAAAATCTGATTTAAATTTTAAAAATCCGATTTAAATTTTTTAAAAAATCAGATTTTTTTAAAAAAAACTTTGATTTTTATCCACCCTGCTCTAAAGTTTTAGATATAATAATGTTTGGACATGGTGCTTCAACATTACACTTGAGACATAGCCAAACCAAGGCCATAACGTGCATAGTAAGATGTCGCAATCCTGATATTTATTCCCCCATATTATTTATTTAATAATATTCAAATCCTGGTATTTATTCCCTCTTTAGCCCATAAGAACTAGACATAAGTAACAGGCTCTGCAGCCATGCATATCTACCTATTAATAGTTTGCAATGTCACAATGAGACTACAGCCTGGGAGCTCCGGTTGTTGCCCCTGGCCCCGTAGTCCTGCAGTAGTCAGGGGCCACCTGGTTGGTGGGAGAAGCTTGGCTCTCTTCTTTAATTTCAATTGTTTCCATGAAGAAAACAAGCAGTTAATGTCAAAGGCCATTGCTTAGTGGGCAGTGTTGGACTAAGGGAAATCCAGGGAAGATGTAGCCAAGAAGCTCCGTAGACAGTGTTGTACCTGTCTGGCTTTCTGAGCTCCAATGCGCCACCCTTCAGTGATGACATTCAGTGTTGGGAAGGCAGGGGGGAATAAACACACACACACACACACACACACACACCAACTGTGGCTGCATTTATTACCCATTCTTAGCATAAACTACCTCCCAAGGATGAAGCAATGATAATATTAGAAGGGGATTACCGTATGCATGCCAGCCTGATATCCTTGGGGGAAGGGGAGAACAAAAATTTAATACAATTGCTTTATTTAAGTTAATGCAATTTCTTTATAATTAACAACCATCAATCAACATTTGCTGATTACAAAAAGTACAAAAACTTGTCGATTATCTTCTTGGGTTTTAGTTAGTTAGTTTGTTTTACGAAAAATATCGCTCGTTGTTTGGCTGATCAATTGAACAACATTTACTGTCCACGCTGCAGGTTTACCATGTTAAATACTGAAACTGATTTCTTAGTTTAAATACAGCTACTTCAAAAAATAAAGAAATAAAATGGAGTAGTTGGGGAAATCAGGAGCTACCACAAGTTGTTTTGCACGGCTCCAAGACAGAACAAATTGCTCCCACTGAAACGTTAACAAAAAGGGAAAAGGCAGAAATAATACACATAAACCGCCATGGTTGCCATGTTCTGGACTTGATTGGCCCCAGCATCTGCTTTGCCTGACGACCATGTTGCTTTTGTTTAACTTATCCGGTATATGAGACAGTTGTCTTTTCTTTCTCTACAACTATTAGGCCACATTCTCTTAGAGTTGTACCAATTTTCACTGCACAAATGTACAACTGCAGTTTCAGCCAGATGGAAATGCAACTTGGCCCAATTTAATAAAAAAATCATGCAGACAAGCTGGCCTATCTGTATAAAACTGAAAAGTAATTGGGAGTACAGTACAGAGTAGATTTAAGACACTCACAAAATTTAAGGCCCCTGCCATGCAGTGCTATGTGTGTCTACTGACACCCGGGTTTAAGCGTGTACAGGATTGTCACCTCAAGAGCTAGAATGTGTTTCAAGCGAACCCCATGGCGACAGCAGGCGATGCTCCTCTCACAGCTCCTGCACCACGCTGAGCTCCCCATGCGTGGCTCCTCCCCCTCTTGGTAAGTTGCGGCAACCCTCAGCAGAACCAGGCGCGCAACTCCATCATGCTGGCTCCTTTGGCTTGAACCATTGGCTGCTCAGATGCTCAGCTTGTCTTCTGTTAGGAAAACACTGGAGAAGCCAGTAGGAGAACATCCCTATGCATATTATTTGTACCACTGAGCCTAGGGCTTGCCGATCGGAAGGTCAGCAGTTCAAATCCCCGATGGGGTGAGCCAGGGCCGTCTTAATCATACCTGGCGCCCTGGCGCAACGGATCCCTCCGGCGCCCACCCGCCCCGTTTCCCAGAGCGGTGGGTGGGCGCTGTGCGCAGCGCGGCTGCCGCCTAGAGGGCCGGCTCCCTGCGCCATCCAGCCTGGCCGTAGGGCCGGCCCTGGGCCAGGGGGCGCTGCCCGCCCCCTGTTGTGACGCCCCTGCGACGCCTCCTGAAGCCGCTGAAACAGCTGAGAGGCGCGCCTAGGACTACATCCGGCGCACCTGGGGCGGCCTACACCGCGCCTCTCAGCGGGCGCAGCGGCGCCCCTGCTGGCCTGGTGCCCCGCACCACCGGACCCAGGCCTAGAGATGGCCCTGGGGTGAGCTCCCGTTGCTTGGTCCCAGCTCCTATCCACCTAGCAGTTCAAAAGCACATCACAGTGCAAGTAGATAAATAGGTACTGCTCCGGCAGGAAGGTAAACGGCATTTCCGTGCGCTGCTCTGGTTTCGCCAGAAGCAGCTTAGTGATGCTGGCCACATGACCCAGAAAAACTGTCTGCAGACAAACGCCAGCCCCCTTGGCCAGTAAAGCAAGATGAGCGGTGCAACCCCAAAGTCGTTCACGACTGGCGTAACTGTCAGGGGTCCTTTACCTTTACCTTTTTGATACAGCAGTTGTGCAAATGGGTTGCATGTCATCCAGAGAAATGCTTTAGGTGATCTCAGACACCAGTACATTTTTCTCTTTCCCTGCCTTTTAAAATCCCACAAACTGCTTTTAACTCTCCCTGTTCAAAAGCAGTTTTCCATACAGCACAAGGGTCGCTACTGAAAAAAAAAAGTTTAGAGCCCTCCTAGACCACAAGGAACTAGTTTCAGGGTCTCTTTGATCCTTGTAATCATACTTAAGTATAAAATAATTCAGCTAAAGAGATTATTGGAGGGATGTCACACACACAACAAAAGGGGAATAGTTATAATGTTTTAAACATCCTGTCAAACTCTGGAGGTGGTTCTATATTTTGTAGGGTTGTGAACTACATTAAGAAAGGTTTTATGGAATTTCAGGGACACTGACCTTTAAATAGAATACAGTTGGATGAGCCTGTTCATGCTAAAGCTTAGAAAACTGAAAGAGAAATAACAAAATCCTCTTGCCTCTAAAAGGAAAGGAAAAGAAGGAAAGTGCACTCAGAAAAGTACGGTATTTAATGAGCTCTTCCAAATGGCAAACAGCTAAGCCCTTGCCTTTGTGAGAAAGAGAGCTGTAATGCTTTGTACTTCAGAGGTCAAGAGAGAAGATCTTAAGCAGAAGAGCCTGGGATGGGGAAAATGCAGCCTAGCTCCAATCAATAATCCCTGCAGTGCACAAGAGCACACAAGCTCAGTCTTTATTGATTTATGTAACGCCTGGATGTAGAGGTGGTGCTTTAGAATCTAGTTCTAGTAGGACATTCAAGGTTTGCTACATTCTGTAACCTGATTCAGAAATACAGTATGAGGAAACTGCAGGGTGGTATTCTGCAGGACTGCTTCATGTGCAAGGAAGTGTTGGAATACTGTACCACTAAAGGTTTGTGAACATGTAAGCATACTATATGCTAAACACCCTGGAACTTTAGGTTGACCCTCAAGACCTGGCAATCCAATTTAAATCCAAACATGAGAGAGGGACAATTCAGATAAAATGTGTGATACTGTTAACTGAATTCACATCACCTTCCAAAAATAGGTAGCTAGACAACAGATGTTTAAATTTCTGACTCACAAATGTATGTCTTATTTACAGAGTGTTCTCAGAGTGCGCACACTTTATCATTTTAGTTGTGCCAAGTTAAAGGGAATGCGCTGGATTATGGAGAAAGCTAGAGAGTTCCAGAAAAATGTCTACTTCTGCTTCATTGACTACGCAAAAGCCTTTGACTGTGTCGACCACAGCAAACTATGGCAAGTTCTTAAAGAAATGTGCCTCCCTGCAGCTTTCTTTGGTATTTTTTCTTTTTTCTTTTTCCAACGCTGCCGGATGGAGGCAAGGGCGCGGCCCCGAGTGTCACCCCCTCCAGGGCGGTACCCAGGGCGGCCCACCTCCTATGCCCCCTAGCTCTGCCCCTGGGACAGTGCTCCTGAAGCTACCAACATAAGTCTGACCAAACTGCGGGAGGCAGTGGAAGACAGGAGTGCCTGGCGTGCTCTGGTCCATGCGGTCATGAAGAGTCGGACATGACTAAACAACTAAACAACAACAACAACAACAACATTAACAAAAAAGAAAAGACTGGGGGAGCATTGAAGACGATGGCTCTTTCAGTAAGACCGGAATAGGTTTAGGACAAACAAGAATATGCCGTCTGTGAGCTTTCGGAGAAGGTGAACCTTTGGTATGATTCAGCAAAACAACTGCTATATTCTTACAGGCTCTTACTTATGTCAACAAGATACAATGAAGTGCACTTTGTGCTGTTCTCATTTCTTTGCTTGGCCAGTAGGTATCAATAAATTAGACAGTTAACTGGCACAGTACATACTGTACAAGCCCACAAATTAAATGAGGAACTACAACAGTAGAAATAAAACATATTCAATTCAAGTAAGGAACACAGCACCTTGGCATAGTCACAGAGCCCATGGGTGATATCACATGTTCATCATACTCAGAGTAGACCCACTGAAATCAATGGCCTTAAGTGATTTATTTCCTGTCTTCGGGGGGGGGCAGTTGGCAAAGGATTGTTGGAAATAGAAATCTATTCTGTGCAAACTTTTTAAAAAGGTAGTGAATGTAGAAGACAACAAATGTTCTTTCAAATAATGAATTCTCCAGGGTATAAAATTATTTTTTGTGTATTTATAATCTGTACTGTTCTAAAAATATTTCAAGGTGCAGTACAACATTAGAATGAGTGTCACAAAGCAACAGCAAAACCAAAGAGCTGCTTCTGAGCCAGACGCTTCTTATCAACTCTGTCAGTTCTTTCGGTTTTAAGCTGCTCTTTGCCCCACACTCAGACTGGGCAAGCTAGCTTGGGCAGCCCATTCAAAGGCCAGGGTGAGCGACAGCATTGTTTGCTCATTAACTAGCATTAATTGTAACTAAGGCATGCCAAAGCTGGAAGTCTTTGAATAACAGGACTGCATAGTTCACCATATTAAATATTTTGGCTGATCCCCAAAATTTGAGTCGTCGGCTCAAATGCTAGTTCTACCATCACGACTTTTCCTGTGTAATGTTTTATTTACAGACTAGTCTGAAAACAAAGCCTGTTAAGAAAAGCAACACGTTATTTATTCCTTGCAGCAATAGCCATGTGTGATGCTTCTCTTTTCATCTTATTTTATTTTTTACATTTCTTTCCTCTTTCTTCTACCATTGAAACTCAACTCAGGGAGGAATTCAATGCTGTTCTATTATGATCAGTGCAAGCGTTTCTACTTGCCAGATAGAACAATCTCCTCCTTTCTCCCCCCTTTCTCCCCCACTGACTGTTCTGGGGTTCTTCCCCCCCCCCCCGAGATGATCGGGTGATTGTGCAGGCGGAGGCTGGAAGTGGGGGGGGGGGAAGCCTTGTTGTGCTGCTTCCATCTAGGACAACTATTTAGTTGAATCTGGTCCATAGTTCCCAAGTGGTCTCCCACCCAGCCTGAGTCCAGATCTGAAGCAAAGTTGCTGGACCATTTGTCTTCAGACTATGATCCGATGCTGCTGTGGTCTAAATTTCCATACTTAGTAAATTGGGGAAGCCATGTGGGTTTCAACAGGAAAGATGCTAATGTTTCAGTCTCACTGCTTTGCCTTTGGCAATTCTTTATTATGCCCTGCACCGGTTTTTCCATCTACGTATTAATCCCATCCAGACCTGAATAGGTACAGATTAATATGCAGCCCCTAGGATGCCCACAAAAGGTTTTTGGAGTGCTAACTCATACAGAGAGCTTTATTGAGAGACTGAAGCCGTAGTCAACTTCGTGAGAGGTCTCTGATATAAAAGATAATACAGCCTCAGAATGAGAAATGCGGTCATTGCTTGGAAACACGTTCTGAATTGAAGGAACTTGAAAAACAAATCATCACATGAGCTGACTATAACCTTCTTGCAGAACAACAAGTCTTGTCATGGCTTAGTGAGCCATCTGTACTACAAGGATGAAGAAGGTATGTGTTACACTTTATTGTTATGACATTAGTGTTCTTCCCAAAGTGCAGCAGCAAACTCATGCTTCCAGCTGCAATGTAATCCTAACTCCCGTGGTTTCTCTGTCAGATAGCTGCACCATTCTGGTAACTGCTGTTCAATAATTAGCAGAGGTCAATCACAAGCATTTTAATTCTTAAGGATGAAAAGCACTGTTTGAAAAATAAGCCTGAAGAGAGGGAGCTGCTGCAGGAGAAGCTCTGTTGTGTTGGCTCCCTCTAGCACAGGGGTGGCCAACTTCCACGAGACTGCGATCTACTCACAGAGTTAAAAACTGGGAGTGATCTACCCCCTTTTTGGGTGGTTCAGGTCAAAGTTGTTGAGCTTTTTTTTAGGAAGGAGGAAGGCCCATGTAAAAGCTGTTGAGCTTCTTTAGGGAAGAGGAAAGCAACATTGAACTTTTTTTTTTTTTTAGGAAGGAAAGCCCTGTTTTGGTGGTTCAGGTCATTTTAGGGGTGCAGGGCAAAGATGTTGAGCTTTTTTAGGGGAGCCAAAGTTTTTAAGTTTCTTTGGGGGGAGCCACTGATCTACTGGTGATCTACCACAGATGTCCAGTGATCTACTGGTAGATCACGATCTACCTGTTGGACATGCCTGCTCTAGCACAACTACCGGTACTTAGTTGAATCCGGTCCATAGGGACCATAAAAGACAGATCACAAGACTGTCCCACTTTCTCACACAAAAGTCTTACCAGTTCAACATACCATTAGACCCATTCAGACATGATGCAACAGTCCCACTGAAACGGGAAGATCCTTAGGCCTTTGTGCTCATGAAGGAAGAAACATGTAAGCTTGAAGAATGATTTCGTGCAAGACAAGTGGCTACTAGTCATTTATGTCTTTGTTCTGTTTCTACTGTAAGAGGCAGTTATGTCTTTGAATGCCAGTTGTTGGGAAATCCACATGGGCAGGTACTGTTCTGCTCACATCCTAATTGAAGGCTTCCCCCAGGTCTAGGGTTGGCACACTGAGAACAGTGACCCAGCAGGCTCCCCTAACATTCTTATTTGTGTCATCCCTTTTCCAATCCACCACTATGGCATCATTCAGTTACATTATGCCGTAGGTACAGTTTCTCAACTCCTGAATACAGAGGGAGAGCCAACAAAAGCAGTCATGCACAACGTAATATCTAGCATCTCCAAAATAAGCTAAGCAAAAAAAAAAAAAAAAAAGCAACAGATTTAGGAAGCCATCCAAACTCCACCCTTCCACTGGTGGGGCTTTGTGGAATGGGGAAGCCAATGCCTCATACATAGCTCACGTCAGAAAGTGTGTGTGGAGGGGAGGGAGGGCTTGTTTCCAGGTCAATGCTGTTCAGTGCCAGATTTACGTATAAGCTAAACAAGCTCTTACTTAGGGCCCCACTCTCTTGGGGCCCCCAAAAAAATTTAAAGGAAAAAAACACCTGGATGTACATTTCCAAAATATCAGATAAAAAACAAATAAATTAAAGCCTACATACAGCAACAGTATTTTGTGTTGTGTAGGCTCCTATTTGTGATGTGCAAATGGCTTTAGATACCTATTAAAGGTACAGGTACCCCTGACATTTGGTCCAGTCGCGGACGACGCTGGGGTTGCACGCTCACCTCGCTCTATAGGCCAAGGGAGCCGGCATTTGTCCGCAGACAGCTTCCGGGTCATGTGGCCAGCATGACTAAGCTGCTTCTGGCGAAGAAACGCCATTTACCTTCCCGCCGGAGCGGTACCTATTTTTTTATACTTGCACTTTGACGTGCTTTCGAACTGCTAGGTGGGCAGGAGCTGGGAGCGAACAACGGGAACCCACCCCATCGCGGGGATTCAAACCGCCGACCTTCTGATTGGCAAGCCCTAGGCTCTGTGGTTTAGACCACAGCACCACCTGCGTCCGAGATACCCATAAATTACCATATAGCATATATTCAACACAAAAAAACAGTGACAATTGGTTGTGACAAAGGACAGCTGGACATATAAAGGGCCCTATCTTAGGACCTCATCAAACCTAAATCCGGCCCTGATCCTGTTGCACACTGGCTCCCTATGGCTTCTCTGTTGATCTGAAACCTCCTCCCTTGGAATGCCCCAGGAGGCCTCCTGCTTGCCCATGTAATTTTTGGAGGGCATCTGAGCTTGGAAGAGCAACACCTCTGCCTAACCTCAGCAGCCCAGCGTAAGCGGGGCTTGGGTTGCTCTGTTAGGCTACACTCTTAAATGCACTTAACATGGAAGTGCATTATCTTGACATCAGCGTGTCTTGTTTCCTAATGGGCTTGGGACATTAAAATAGTGTGGTACCTCAGGTTACAGATGCTTCAGGTGAAAGGTGCTTCAGGTTACAGACTCCGCTAACCCAGAAATAGTACTTCGGGTTAAGAACTTTGCTCAGGATGAGAACAGAAATCACGTGGTGGCGGCAGCGGGAGGCCCCATTAGCTAAAGTGGTTAAGAACAGTTTCAGGTTAAGAACGGATCTCCAGAACGAATTAAGTTCTTAACCAGAGGGACCATTGTATATGCATGGTTTTGAGAGAACTGTATGGCTTGCTTTGGATGCGATTGCGCTTACCCTACAATTAGGCTTGCAGGTCGAAAGCGCTCCTAGATCTGGCATTTCTGGATATACAGGGGTCGTCAGTAGTCAGAAGTGTCTGTAAACAGTTTCAGCTGGTGTTCTAAGTTATAATCCTCTCAGGGGCAATGATTGGGATGGACCTAACCGAAGTCATTAATCTCCAGCTCTCATCCCAACCAGACTACTGTTACACTGCACACAGGCTGTCATTCAAATGCACCTGGAATTTCTGACTTTCTCAAAGTGCAGAAGCTGTATTATTAACCAGAGTATGCTGTGTGGGACATGCAACATCAATTGGTTTCATCTTTTTGGCTAACTGTTTGCATCCAGGATTAATTCAAAATGTTGATTAAAACCGTAAAGGTTGTAAACAATGGAATTAATTCAACAGGGACAAATGTAAAGTTCTACACTTATGCAGAAAGAACCAGCTGCACAAATATAAGATGGGGGACACCTGACTTGCCAGTAGTGTATGTGAAAAGGGCATAGGGGTCCTAGGAGACCACAAGCTTATTAACATGAGTCAACAGTGTGGTACAGCAGCAAAAAAAACACTAATGCTATTCTCGGCTGCATCAACAGAATTGTAATGTTCAGTTCAGTTCAAGGGAAGTAATAATACCACCCTATTCTGCCTTGGTCAGACCACACCTGGAATACTGTGTCCAATTCTGGGCACTACAATTTAAGAAGGGTGTTGACAAGCTGGAATGTGTGTAGAGGAGGGCAACCAAGATGATCAAGGGTCTGGAAATCAAGCCTTATGAGGAACGGTTGAAGGAGCTGGGTACATTTAGCCTGGAAAAGAGGAGACTGAAAGAAGATATGATAGCCATCTTCAAACATCTTAAGGGCTGTCACATGGAAGATGGAGCATGCTTCTTTTCTCCTACTCCAGAGGGTAGGACTCAAACCAATGAAACCAAACCCATTGGTTTCAAGTTACAAGAAAGGAGATTCTGACTAATTACCAGGAAGAGCTTTCTGAGGGCAAAAACTGTTTGACTGTGGAACGGACTCCCTCAAAAGGTTGTGGACTCTCCTTCCTTGGAGGATGGGTGGATTTTTAAGCAGAGGGTGGATGGTCATGTGTCATGGATGCTTTAGTTGAGATTCCTGCATTGTAGGAGGTTAGACTAGATGACCCTCAAGGTCCTTTCCAAATCTGCAATTCTATGATTTAGCTATCTGAAGGACTGCCTCCACCCAGAGGAGCCTGCCTGCCTTGAGACTCTATTCTACGTCCCACCATCCAAGTCAGAAGTGGGCACAAGGGATTCAGCCCTCTCAGTTTCAGCATCTAGATTGTGGAATGCCCTCCTGAACGATGGCCACTGGGGGCTTTGCCTATCACATTTACAGATTGAACCCCGCCCCTTATTATTTCTGTGGGCTTTTGGCACTGCACAAACTCTATGGCAGGGGTCAGAAACCTTTTTCAGCCGTGGGCCGGTCTACCGCCCCTAAGACCATGGGGGGGGGCAGACTACGTTTTTTGGGGGGAATGAATGAATTCCTATGCCCCACAAATAACCCAGAGATGCAATTTAAATAAAAGGACACATCCTACTGATTCCCAGACCGTCCGTGGGCCGGATTGAGAAGGCGATTGGGCCGCATCCGGCCCATGGGCTTGAGGTTGCCTACCCCAGCTCTATGGTTTTAATCTGTTAAAAACTGTTGTTTTTAACAATTAACTTTGTTTCATTGTAGCCCACCTTGCAGTTCTCATGATGAAAACGCAGGCTAAAAAAGCTTTTAATGAATTGTTATACTGTAGCTTAATTACGACTACCGTATTATTTATGCAACTTGTTTAATATTGACCCAGAGAAATAACAAAATGCTGCAGAAGTCACACTGCATCAGCAGCATAATATATTTTGTATGTTCTGACTAAGAAATGATACATATTCATGAATTTTAAGTACAGTACTGAATTTTAAAACAAGAACTATGAACCACCTACCAATATTGGTATCGAAGCTGATATTGTATTGCCACCTAGAGGCAGAAAGTGAAGTAGCCTCTGCTTAAATTATTTCAGTAAGAAGGATGGTATACTTTGGATAAAAAGTGGAATAATTTCAACTTTCAAGGCTAGACTATACATCCATAGTTTTTGCAGATGTATGTGAAGTTTCAGTCTGAAATATAGGAGACATTACTGCTTGACAACCAACTATTCCAGTTACAATTTCTATGGTAAACAGACCGGTCAATGAGATGGCCAGCATCTGAAGTGGAAAGAGAATTAAACTATGGTTTAATGTAAATAGGCAGCATGCTGTTCCAAAGTCCACGCTTCACTTCTGCCCTGTTGGAGAGGAAACAAGCCAGAGTCTGGCTTGTCTGTACATTCAAGTCTAGGCTCGTAGTTAGTTTGTCTCCAAACACAATGCAAGCAGAAGCCAAAGTTTGCTTCTTGGCTTACCACTTGTCATTTGTTTGGGGAAAACAAACCATGAGCCCAGCTTCACAGGCAGATTCTAGCTTGTTTCTTCCCTGGCGTGGTAGCAACAAGAGCAGAGAAGAGAAGTGTGGCCCTTGGAACGGCAAGTGCCAACATGCTGCCCATTCACATTAAATCACAGTTTAATTTGGCTTGAGAGCAGTATATGTGAAAAGGATCTAGGAGTCTTGGTAGACCACAAACTTGACATGAGTCAACAGTGTGATGCAGCAGCTAAAAAAGCCAATGCAATTCTGGGCTCCATCAATAGGAGTATAGCATCTAGATCTAGGGAAGTAATAGTACCACTGTATTCTGCTCTGGTCAGACCTCACCTGGAGTACAGTTCTGGGCACCACAGTTAAAGAAGGATACTGACAAGCTGGAACGTGTCCAGAAGAGGGCAACCAAAATGGTCAAAGGCCTGGAAATGATGCCTTATGAGGAACGGCTTAGGGAGCTGGGTATGTTTAGCCTGGAGAAGAGAAGGTTAAGGGGTGATATGATAGCCATGTTCAAATATATAAAAGGATGTCATATAAAGGAGGGAGAAAGGTTGTTTTCTGCTGCTCCAGAGAAGCGGACACGGAGCAACGGATTCAAGCTACAAGAAAGAAAATTCCACCTAAACATTAGGAAGAACTTCCTGACAGTAAGAGCTGTTCGGCAGTGGAATTTGCTGCCAAGGAGTGTGGTGGAGTCTCCTTCTTTGGAGGTCTTTAAGCGGAGGCTTGACAGGCATATGTCAAGAATGCTTTGATGGTGTTTCCTGCTTGGCAGGGGGTTGGACTGGATGGCCCTTGTGGTCTCTTCCAACTCTATGATTCTAATTTTATTAGGGTTTAATAATGTGACCTGCAAATAAGATCACTATCTGAGCAAATGCAATACCTTCATGAAAAGGTATTCCTCTGAAATACCAGTTGCTACAGATCACAGCGGGAAGAGGCTTATTTTGCTGATGCTCTGCTTGGGGGCTTCCCTGAGGCCTCTGACTTGCCATTGTGAGAGCAGAGTGATGAACTTGGTGGGTCTTTAGTCCGATCCTGAAGGGCCCTTCTTACGTTCTTTGGGAAATGTTTCCAAAAAGGTGTTCTGCAGGCCTAACATGCAGCATTACTAATTCTTCTTGCAAGAGAACTAAATCTTTTTGCTCTGAGACATTCCCACACCACAGAACGTTTCCCAGCACCATTATATTTTATTCATTTTCTGTCAGTCACGCCAGTGCAGAAACGGTATTTGCC
Source organism: Zootoca vivipara (assembly GCF_963506605.1). NCBI lineage: Eukaryota > Metazoa > Chordata > Lepidosauria > Squamata > Lacertidae > Zootoca > Zootoca vivipara. The sequence goes on along the minus strand of NC_083278.1, from coordinate 1,874,171 downwards.
CACACACTGCTAAGTCATGGGGGTGGGGTTAAGGAAGGTAAGACTCAAAGAAGGCACACAAAAAGAAAAGGATTAAGTGAGCAACATGGATTTATGGGGAGGAGGAGAAGACCAGACCCAAGAAAAAATTATTGCCACATATTAAACTGGAAACATCCAGAGGGACGGACAGGTAACAATAAACATAAAATATAATGTGTGCAGACTTGTAAACTGAAATATATTACATAAATGGAAAGAAATCAGAAGGCCCCTACCATTTGGCAATGTCAGAAGAGAATGTAAAATCACTCACAACATATTTAACAATGAATTATGTTAATTTTTATCCACCCATCAGAGGTAGAATGTCCTAGTTGCATCCTTCACATAGCCTGAAGCACTCTTATGGGGAAAAAATTATTTTAAACAATTGTCCTACCTCCTCAACAGTGATGTGTGTTTTCCAGGGGGGGAAATGAATTAAAAGTAATTTGCACTGGCAAAGTTAGCTAAAGAGTGAGCAAGTTTTGCATGTTTATTGTACTTGTGTTTAGTAAACAAAGCTAAACACTTTGAAACTACCAAGTCTGCCTGATATTTATTTGAAGTTGGCATGCATTCATTGCTACTAATGAACTTTATGAGATTATTATTTTTACCGCCATGGAAAGTTTTTGCTCTGCAGCACTGCTCACAACAAGCATAGCTCAGGATGGGTGAAGAGCCTCAGCCTTAGGGGCCGCCTCTGGCCTTCCAGCCCTCCCCCACCCCCAAGTCCACACCTTGAGGAATCGCCACCATCCGGCACCCAGGGGCCCCAAAATGTGAAATATAAATGTAATAAACAAACAAATGGAAGCATGCTGCCAGGGCCACCCCATAATCTGGAACCGCCCCCCCTTTTGTTTTTTTACATGGCACTTTTTTTATGAGCAATGCTCACCACTTAAAGGCAACTAGAAAGATATCCCAACTCGGGCTTTTCAATCATGTTAGGGTTGGAGGGGTAGGAAAAATTGTTGAGCTTTTTTGGCAAATTTGCAGCAAGAAATGAAGGTTTTCAGCGACTTTTTAAGGAAAATCGCGGAGGAAACGCTATTTAAGGTTGCCCGTACGTCCGGATTTGAGCGATTTCCGTCTGGGTAGGTCTGGAAATTTCCGGACGCAGAGCAAGCCAAACATGCTGTTTCATGGGAACCCAAGAAGAGCGCTTATCCTGATCAGGCCAGTGGGACCCCCGTCTAGCCCCTTCCCCTCCCACGGTGGTTTCCAGCAACTGATATCCAGAAGCACCGCAACTGATTCATTGATTCACCGCCTTTATATCCCAACGGAGGTTCTCATTTAATCCCCCCAAACAACCCTGTGAGGTAGGTTAGGCTACTGGGCCCAGGTCACCCCCGTGAGCTTCATATGGCCGAGCGGGGATTTGAACCCGGGTCGGCCAGGTCCTGGTCTGACGCTCTAACCACTACACCACAGGGCCAGATTTGTCTAATCCTCTTTCGAAGCTATTGGCTGTTAAGCTGCGCCGCCCCTCCTTTAGCCCGCCCGGAATCCCCCAACGGGCCGCTTCATTGGCTGTCCGGCACTCTAAATCGCCCGCTGGCCCCGCCCCCGTTACCTTGACGACCCCCGTCGTCTTGGCCAGCAAGGCTCGGAATTCCTGCGGCGCCGTTTCCGGGTAGAGCTGGTCCCGCAGCAGCTCCTCCGTGATCTCCGCGTTGCCGTAGAAGGTGCATTGGGCGATGCCGTTCAGGAGCCCCAGGAAGGGCTTGGCGGCGGCCTCCGCGAGAGGACGTTCCGCTACGGCCGCCATCTTTCCCGAAGGGGCTAGGCCGCAGCCTGGAAGATTTGTTCGGACGGCGGCCGGGCGGGGACAAACCAAGCCGTAAGCTGGGCGATCCTACCCAGCTCGGTGGTGACCCCTGCTGGTCGCTGTAGTAATAACAATGGCAGCGAAACAATAAATCATGTTGTTCGTTAACATCGGAAACATTTTTGTTTTTTTCACGATTGAGCTCGCAGGGGTTTTTTTATAGAGTGTTTTTTTTAAAACAATCAAGCGCTGCATTCATTTTATGAAATAAATAAAAAGCACTGAAGTAAAGGCGTTCTCTTCAACGCAGGTTTCCCATTGACATGGCCGTGGGGCGTCGTCGGTGAAACCACCATCTACACACAATGGCCTTTTAATGCATGTCTGGAAGTTTAAACACAGGACATTATTTAAGCCAACTAACCGCACAGTGCATGGGAACGGGGAGTGCTTCGGTGTAATGTGCGAAAGGTCACAAGTAGCAGGAGAAAGGCTTTGTGATGCGCTCTAGGGTCACATGGGAAACGCGATTTCCATCTTAAGCAAAGAAGCTCCTCAGGTCCTTGCTCTCTTTCTTATTTTCGCACATTGTAACCGTGATCCCATTTAATAGTTACAATCAGTGCTTTTTTCCTAAAAAAAATATTTAGGGGCACAGTGGACCCTCTGGATACGAATTTAATTTGTTCTGGGGGCCGTGCACACCCTGAAAAATCAGTAACCAGAGGTGCTGCTTCTGCGCATGCACGCAGCATGATAGAGTGCTTCTGCACATGCGTGAGCGGCAAAACCCGGAAAAATATGTATTACGTATCCAGAGAGGTACGTAACCTGAGGGTCCACTGTACTCTCATTGTCCTACTCATTGAAATACTGCTCCTTGATAAGGCCAAACTTAGATTCACAATATATTTAGGGGTGTGCATACCCCTGTGTCCCCCCAGAAAAAAGCACTGGTTACAATAACTTTCTTGCTAGGTGCTGAGCTGGCCTCCCTATAAGACCAGATGAGGCAACCCTCAAAGTGGCCTATGCAGGAGAGGGCATATTTTATAGATTCCCCCTATCTGAAAAATACAGCAGAGAACACATTCCTTTTGAGCTACTCTTATTGACTCATGAATGAAGAGACATAGGCAACATTCTTTATAGATGTGAAAAGAGGTGTGCTACTAACACACATCTATTTCCATTCAAAATATGTTTGTAAGGAATAGACAACTCTTCATAACCATGTAAACTTACATGAATCTCTCTCTGCATTGTTGAAATATCTCTGTGGATCTATGTTTAAAGGAAATTGTCTCCTTTTCACTGATAGTTGTTATTATCACTGAAAATACTGGTGCTCTCTCTTGTCACATTTAATTTATATATCTAAGTCTATTATTCAGTGTATTAGCAAATCAGACAGGATCACACGCTGCTCTTGTTGCATTATGGTAACAACTTGCCTTTTCGTCCCATGATCAGCAAACAGTGTGTACCGGTACTAGCATGAAACAGTGGAACAATGCATTTTCGCCTGCCAAAAACTACCTTCAGAAAATGTTTTATTGGTAACATATACTGAATTCAAAATGTTTTGTTGGCACTTGGATGATTAGTTGGAATTTTAACAGCCCAGTCCTGTGAATGTTAGAGGGAATGTGGGTGGCGCTGTGGGTTAAACCACCCTGCGATGGGGTGATCTCCTGTTGTTCGGTCTCAGCTCCTGCCCACCTAGCAGTTCAAAAGCACATCACAGTGCAAGTAGATAAATAGGTATTGCTCCGGCAGGAAGGTAAACGGCATTTCTGTGTGCTGTTCTGGTTTCGCCAGAAGCAGCTTAGTCATGCTTGCCACATGAGCCGGGAGAAAAACCTGTCTGCTGAAGTGGACAAACGCAGCTCCCTCGGCCTGTAAAGCAAGATGAGCGCCGCAACCCCAGAGTCGTTTGCGACTGGACTTAATTGTCAGGGGTCCCTTTACCCTTACCTGTAAATGTTTACCCAGAAATCCCACCAATTTCAGTGGGGCATATGTTCAAGTAAACCTGCATTTGACAAAGTCTCTCGTATGTGTCAACCTGCTCCAATCTGCAGTTTCACCTTAACTACTTTATCTAAGGAGAATTTCATATGCTATGTTGTAAAAGTAGTAAGTCTACAGATTGTAAATTCATTGGGGTCAGGAACCTGTAGTCTCATGCATTGTGAAGCTTAATATATGTTTGTTTGTTTGATTAAATTTATATACTGCCCTTCATCTGAGGATCACAGGGTGGTAAAGTCAATATTTGTTTTATTTAAAACACTTACATCTACCTTTTTCACGAAGTGAGTTCAAAGCGATAAAGAACAACAGATCCAGTATAAAAATATGCAGTAGTGGCTGGATCTGGGAGTTAAGGGTTGAAATCCCTGTTCAACCAGGGATCACTGGATGACCATGGGCCAGCTGCTGTCTCTCAGCCTAACCTACCTCAATGGGTTGTTGGGAAAATAAAACTGCTTATGCCACCTTGAGCTCCTGGGAGTTCCAGGTGACATATAAATATAATAATAAAAATTTAAAAATTACAACAAATGAACTCCAAATAAACATCAGTAACAGAGGTAGCGTCACTAAAATAAAACCAAGAGAGCAATAATTAAAAGCCTTCTGGAACAGCAAAACGATATTACATTTTGCACTCTGAGATCAGAATTCAGAACAGCGCTGCCTGTAGGTGCCTATCGCACTCGCCAGTTCCTATTCGTCCCCGTTTGTAAATGTTTTTGGCTTCTGTCAGATGTCTGTTCTTACGTGCTCCTGCTTCTCTTTTCCAGAGTTATACCATAGCAAACCATTTTTAAAAATAAATAAATTTATTTTTGGTCCGGAGGAAAGGCAGTTGTGATAGACAGCCTTTGTGAATGACGTATTTCTCGGCGACTGCAGGAAAGGCCCCTTTCTTCCCCGGCTGCTCCTCGGCGCCTTCTGGAACTTTCGTGTCGGCGAGGAAGCATCGGTTGGGGCTGGCACTGGAGCTTGGCGGGCGGGGGGAGGCAGCGCAATCCATCTCCATCGGGGGCTCCAGAGGGGCATCCGGGGGTCAGTCATGCCGGAGAATGCGGGCACGAAGGGCGGCCTTGTGGGCGCGGGCAGCCGTAGCCTCGGCGGGAGCCGCGGCTCCTACCAGGACAGGGACAAGCCCACCCAGATCCGCTTCAGCAACATCTCTGCGGGGAAAGGTAATGTTGCGGGCCCAGGCCGGGGAAGCGCCCATTGTCCCCAGGCCGCGCGGTGGGGGGGGGGGAGAAGAGTGAGCGGAATGCGCCATTGTCTCTTGATAAGGGGCGAGGGGGGGGGTTCATAGGCCGCGCCGCGCCCTTCGTCGTCCCTCCACCCCTCGGGAAAAGGGGCCTGTTGGCACGTTCGCGGACCGGCCAACGTTGCCAGGCGCTGCGGACGCGGCTCCCCCTTCCCTTCTTTGCAGGTGGCACCGTGTATGGTATTGGCGCTGTGCAGAATCCATTGAACGTGCTTGGGAACATAGGGGATTATTGCTTTGTTTCGTTTTTCTTCTTGCTTTTATTCTGTGCTTTGTATTCTGTATTTTTATGCTGGGAGTTGTCCTGAGATTTTAGGATGCATGGCGGTATACAAATTTAATTAATAATAATAATAATAATAATAACAGTAGTAGGATAATAACCAAGCATCCTAGACAGTGATTGTGCAGGATTACATTGTGATGCAAGTTACTTATTTTTCAGCTACAAATGTACCACTTGTACTGATTAAATATTGTGCTGTGAAACTTTGGATGAAGGGTGGTATATACATCTAATAAATAAATAAATAAATAAATAATAGTAATATGAGCCTCGCTGGATCAATAATCTAGCATCCTATTCTTACAGTTGCCAATCAAATCACTATTTTGGGAATGATTCATGTTCTGCATTGTTCCATACTACAGTATCTGGATGTCTCATGCTCCTTTTAAAGGGGTCGTGTTCTATGTTATAAATCAAGCACTGGTAGCAGTTTCTTTTTGTTTGCAATGCATTTCTTATCAATAAAAAACTTGAATCGGCATGAGCAAATTTTTATTCTAAAAGTTTGACCCAGAGGAAAGTTTGAGAACTAGTAAGTTATGGTGTTAGGATCAGCACAAAGGTAACCATGCTGAAGATTGCTGAAGTCAATCTTTTGCTGTGTGAGGGGAAAGGAAAGGAGGCATCTCTGCAAAGCCAGAAGATCTCCAAAGATGAAACACTACAGTATTAATAGTGCAAACACAGCTTGCTGAATAAAAGCTATTGGAGGGACGGGACACTTTCTGTGTTGCTCATTCATGTGCATACCTACTCAGAAATCAGGCCCTTGCTCGCTTACTGTTTGAGACTGCATGTACCATGTACATAGATAATGCTGTAACAATCATAATGAATAATTTGGAAGTACAGTCATACCTCCGTTTACGACCACAATTGGTTCCGGGGAGCTGGTCGCTCCCCGAGTTCGTCACTCCCTGAGGTATGCTTCTGCGCGAGCGCGAAGTGCCGATAGATCACTTCTGCACATCCGAGCGCCAGAACCCGGATGTAAACACTTCCGGGCCCGCGGTGGTCGGAAACCGAAGCGGTCGCAAACCGAGGTTTGACTCTATGTATCTTGGCTATCAGAACAAAGTACTGTAAATACAATTGAACATATTGGTGGACTGTGGACCCCCCAAATACTAATATAGAATTACAGTGATCTGAAATATGCTTCACCTTTTATGAAAGGCATTCCTGTATTTTGTGTAAGAGAGTTGTCATTATAAGATAGTAACAGCCCAGAGGACTGAGGAAGGCTTTCATGGACACCATGGTGCCTTCACGTATTGGGCTGGAGATGACAGGGTTAACTTACGTATATTGAAAACATCTAAACAGTGTACAACAAACATAAAACCAGGACAAATGTAAGAAGACTGAAAGCAGAAAAAGTTGTAAAGAATTCACCAATCACAAAATCATAAAGAACTGGCCAATCTCATAAAATGTGCATGCATACCTGGAAAGGCCTGTTGACAACTGGAAGAATTAAAAAGGCACCTAAGCATAAGTGAAGAAAATAAATTTAGGGGGCATCATGAGGTTGTTTGGGAACCTGACATGCCTCAGGATGTCAACAAATACATTTTAAGTGCTGCAGGGAACAGCTCCTCTTGACCTCAGAGAGAAGGGAAATTCCCATAGGTAGTGGTGCTTTCAGTCCCATCCTCCATCACCTCCCAGGTCTAGGCTGAGTTTGGCTCCAGACAGGGATAGATTTGTAATGGGATCAGAGCCCAAAGGAATGCATGGGGTAGCATTTCTACTAGCTTCATTACATCAGTTAGTGTTGTCCATGGCTAGGCTTTCCTATACAGCCAGCAGAACCAATGTAGAATAATTATATGAACATCAGAGCTTCAGGGATCTGCCATGTGTGGTTGCTGCCTGGTTCATTCCAATGTCTGTTGGAAAATAAAAAATACATTTTCACTTTTATTTTAGCGGTCGCAGATGCTGTTAGGACAAGCCTTGGACCAAAGGGAATGGATAAAATGGTATGTCTTGAGTGTATGCCTAGCATATTGTGCATGTAGCAATTTTTTTAATGGTGCTTATGAATTCTACATAATCCATTTTCTAAGCTGCTGGGAAGTTATTTATTGTTCATAATTTTTTTCATTTGTGGGGAAAAGGCTTTATGATTCAATTGTCATGGAGCAGGTTCCGTGTTGAGTGGAATGAATTATTTTGGTTAGCACTAACTATGCAGGCAGACAAACATAAATAGATTCTGCTGAGAATGCAAACAAAGTGAGGTTGTTGAGTGGCAAGATGCTTCAGGATTTTGAATAGTCCAAAGGGAGGGCATATCCTTTGGGTTGAAGAATAAAGAGGACCTGGAAAAGAGTACGGTGGGATTAAACTGTGTTCTTGACCTTTATAGCAAAGAGGGTACCTAATGCTTCTTGCGGCAGTTGTAATTGGTGCAAATATTTCAGTTTTTCCCACCATAAACATGTGAAATGTAAATGACAGATCTACATCTTTAAATATGTTTGGGGAGTGATAGCCTAATCAGAGCTCCAAGGTAGCTGTGCTTAGATGTTGAAGGGCATGTATCTGTCACACTTGATGGAACCAGCTTTGCCCTTTACAAACAGACCAGATCACTGTGATCATCTGGAGAAGCCCTCCTCACTGTCTCAGTTTTCATACATTCACTTAGCTTCAGCACAAGCCAGAAGTGCTGGCTCATAGGGGCTGGGAATTTTTGGGCCCCCTCAATATTTTCAGGGAGGGGGCCCAGCCACCCCAATGTACGGGGTGCTCTGGTGCGGTGCCTGGCCTCCCGACTGGGATGTGCCCAGCAGTGCCTGGCCTTCTCACGACGTCATAAGCACACGTCACATGTTGCACATGTAACATCACAAGCATGCCTTGTGTATATGTAGCATCAGGCCCCCTCAATCTTCGCTGCCAGATGGCACTGCTGGTACAAGCCAAAGCTTTTAGCGTAGTAATTTGGTACATGGTGCCTTTCAAAATCAGGCAGCATAGCATGCACCCTTGGTTTTGTTTTTCTCTTTCATGAGATGGTCTACAACACTTGTGTTTTTTTCAGATCCAAGATGGCAAAGGAGATGTAACAATTACAAATGATGGTGCAACAATTCTGAAGCAGATGCAGGTCCTTCACCCTGCAGCTAAAATGGCAAGTCATATTTAAATAAAATATCCTGTCAGTCCTCAAGGTGGCATCAAATCATGTACATATAATCCTCCAAATTTTTTAGCTTTTGTTTGTAGAAAAAAAACATTGGGTCCAGAATTTTGTGCAGCTATATGTGGAACTCTTCCTTCTGATGGCATCTGTCCAAAAAAAATATGAAGGACTGTTACAGTGATTCAGTACACATAATGTTGATCCTTTTTCAGAATCTGGGACATTACACAGCCCCTCCCGAAAAGACAACTGGCAAAAGTGTCACAGAAAACCACTAATTGTAAAATGCATAAGCCTGATAAACATTTTTTTAAAAACCTGAATTAGGGTTATTGGTGTACCATTCCAAGTAACAATGGACAAATAGCGATTGCCAGAACATCCTAGGTAAAATTTAATGTTCATTGTGACAGATTGTTACAATGGATTTTCAGGCTGAGTAACATGAATTAAATTATTACAGTATTTGATTACAGTATTTGACCAGAGTGCCCCTTGACAAGAAGAGCATATAATTGATGAGTGACAGCTAAATCAAACCCAGTTGTGTCTACTCTGAGTATGACATTAGGTATCACCCATAACCAATATTTAAAAACATTTCTTCAAGTGGTGCAGTTAGATAATCTTATGTTCTGGGCTTAATGGTCTAACATAGGGTTGAGAGCGGTGTTCAAAACTCTCATTGTGCTAGGTGCATTTTGTGACTGGGAATTTCATTAGCGCGAGCAGTTTCTGAGCTCTGGGGCAGCACTGCACCTAAGATTTCAGATTAAACTGCAGAGAAAGAAAGGACCTTTTTTCTGCCTCCCCACTTTCAGCTACTCTCTGAAGACTGTAGAAGAGACCCTCTTAAGAATATTAGGGGGTAGGCAGGGGAAGGACTAGACCAGGGGTCAGCAACCTTTTTCAGCCGTGGGCCGGTCCACCGTCCCTCAGACGCATGTGGTAAGCCAGACTATATTTTGAAAATAAGAATGAACGAATTCCTATGGCCCACAAATAACCCAGAGATGCATTTTAAATAAAAGGACACATTCTACTCATGTAAAGACATGCTGATTCCTGGATTAAGAAGGTGATTGGGCCGCATCCGGCCCACGGGCCTTAGGTTGCCGACCCCTGGACTAGACCATGTGGAAAATGAACACTATTTTAGCTGCAGTTCATTCATTTTCAGCTTTGTATTCTTTCCGTTGTTGCACCCATAACCTAGTTTTATGGTGCCATTTAGCTCCTAGCTTTCATATCTCAGTTTCTACGGTAGCACTGGTTGAGAGATTTCATTAGATGCTATTATGTGTAGTGACTTCAATTTACTAAAAATGTGGTAAGCTAGATCTGCGTCAACTGAATTAATACTTCCCCAGAGTTACTGCAGTGAGGTTTTGCAGCATATTCAGTATACTGTTAATCACAGAATATTATCTTTTGTTCTTGCATTTTTTTCTTGCAATTTAGGGTAAATAATAATTTTTTTTTTTAACATTTGGCAACACACAGCTGGTGGAGTTATCCAAAGCGCAAGATATTGAAGCTGGGGATGGCACTACTTCTGTTGTTGTCATTGCCGGAGCTCTGTTAGATGCTTGTTCCAGACTCCTTCAGAAAGGTAGGTTTCACTTTTTAAAAAATACATAGGTTATTTTGGCATATGAAATAAATGGAGACGCAAAAGGATGAAATTGAAATTGAAAACTGAAGATGTAAACACCTGTGTAGTCCTAAGTATAGCATACATGTTTTCTTTTACCGAAGTATGTGTACTGGTTGGTCTGTGGGAGGGAAGGGGGAAGGTGGTTGTCTATTTTGGGCTTACTATTTTTTGGATACGTTGATATATCCAAAGCCAGTTTGAAGTCCATATAATGATATCAGTTTCACAGTTTTTGACCTGGCAATATATTGTGAATCATATTGTGTGTCCGTGCCATGTAAAAATCACAATATATGCCGGGGTGTGTGTGAAGCCAGCCAATGCCTCTACATAGCTCTATCCTTATTTCATTTTGCGAAGCGTGGCCATAAAAACCTCTGATCACAAAACCTACAGGGTATTCCTCTAGCGAAAGGGGAACCAGCTGTAGCGGGAAGAAGGCAAAGGAAGATGAGCTGTCAGCGCTCATCTTCCCGCGCTGCAGCTGGTTTCTCTTTGTGTTCCACTGGTCTCTGCCAGTTGCCGCGAGCAGTGAGGGGCAGCCAGCAGAGACCAGCGGAACACAAAGGGGAACCAGCGCGGGAAGAGGGGGGGAGTGGAGGAACAATCCGTTCCTCTGCTTCCCCCCCTCCCCTGCCGCCTAGCCCGACAGAGCGGCATTTGACGGGGCTTCCAAACCGTCCCGGGATCTGTCCTTGCTGTCGGCGGTGGGGGGAGAGGAACGAACGGAGAGAAAGCTGCCTTTTCTCTCTGTTCGTTCCTCTCCCCGCACCACCGACAGCAAGGACGGGCAGGGGCTGTTGCCACTTGTCTGCCTGCCTTCTGCGAGCGAAGTGAGCAAGCGCTGCCACTGCCACCAGTCCCCTGGAGCCCATAGGAACGCATTAATTAACTTTTAATGCATTCCTATGGGAAACGGTGCCTCGCAAGACGAATTTTTCGTAGGGCGAATTGACCGCCGGAACGAATTAAATTCATCTAGAGAGGCACCACTGTATCACCATGTTGAAAATCAAATATTGCCCAACCCTACTCCTGACATGATATGACTATTGGATGTATCTAAATTTTTGTATTGGCACTATTACTTACCTGTGATAATTGTAACATATCTTCCCCCCTGAATGGATTTTTGTGTACAGTGGAACCTCGGGTTGCAGATGTAATCCATGACGGAGGCATGTCCGCAACCCGCAGCGTTTGCATCCTGAAGTGCCGTGTCTGCACTGGCGCGATTTAGCGCTTCTGCACATGTGCAAGCGGCAAAACCCGGAAGTAACCGGTTCCGGTACTTCCGGGTTTCCCGCAGTCCGCAACCTGAAAACATGTAACCTGAGGTATGACTGTATACGTTCAGTGATACAAAGTTTGGGGAGGTTAGTAATAATGATGATGATAGATCAGGATATGATGAAGGAAAATATTCCGGCAAACTTTATTATAATTTTATTAGGGTTTTGGTTTTTTTTTTTAAGGAATTGGATCTTAATTAGAAAAAGAAACAATCGTTTTTATGATGGGCCTAAAGTGTGTTTTCATGCATTGTGTTTTCTCTAAAATAATGGGGGTGGGGTCCAGCTAAAATGGATGATTAGTGTTTTCTTTTAGTCAAGGCAGTGGAAGGTTTGGAATTCTATTGCTAGAGTTCATTTGTCAACCAGTTTAATATTCAGGATTAAGGGCAATAAGTGGATGTGAGCTATATTGATGTGCAGTATTGCAAAGCATATTTTATATGCTAATTCAGCTGGAAACTTCACCCCCAATGACTTGTTTTTAAGTGTTGTTGAATAAACTTAAATTAAACTGTTCACTAGGAATTCACCCCACAATCATCTCTGAGTCATTCCAGAAGGCATTGGATAAAGGTACTGAGATCTTGACCAGCATGGGGCAGCCTGTTGAGCTGAGTGACAGAGAAACCCTACTTAACAATGCAGCCACTGCACTGAACTCTAAGGTGGGTAACTTGTGACATATGTGGTAACAACATGTCTAGCTCGTGCTTTAAATATATGGTAAATTGCATGCAACTGTATTAACTAATAAGTGAGACCAAAGTTTGTACCCTCCTTACAGTAATACCAGGAACGCTTCAATAATTGCCAGGCATTTTTTGAGAGGAATGTTTTATGGTGGTGCCCTGATCCTGCTTACTAGCATTTAAAGAGAGGTGCTCCCTCTGCAGGATCCTTTGAATGCTTGTGGCATCATTATTTACTTGCAATGTTGCCTTTTAATAGTGAGAATTCCAGCTGCACTGGCCAGAAAAGAGTATTCTTTCCACTTAGATCTTGCTCTGCTGCTCTTTACCTTCACCACTAAAATTGTGTTGCTGAGTCAGAGATTTATTTAGAGCGGGCTTCCTCAACCTTGGCCCTCCAGATGTTTTTTGGCCTACAACTCCCATGATACCTAGCTAGCAGGACCAGTGGTCAGGGATGATGGGAATTGTAGTTTCAAAACATCTGGAGGGCCGAGGTTGAGGAAGCCTGATTTAGAGATTCAGAATGGAAATTGCAACCTCCATACTGCTCTCTGGTTCTGTCTTAAATAAGAAAAGAAAAATTAAGAAAACAACATGCCAATTACTTCATTTATGAGTCCTACAAAGAAACAATACAAACTGTTGATCTCTGTTTGTTTAATTACAGGTACCGGTAGGTAGCTGTGTTGGTTTGCCATAGTCGAAACAAAATAAAAAAATTCCTTCCAGTAGCACCTTAGAGACCAACTAAGTTTGTTATTGGTATGAGCTTTCATGTGCATGCACACTTCTTCAGATAACACTGAAACAGAAGTCACCAGAACCTTATATATATAGTGAGAGGGTGGGGAGGGGTATTACCCTTCTGTTTCAGTGTGGAAGGCACCACATCGAGCCGCATGAAAAGCTCATACCAATAACAAATTTAGTTGGTCTCTAAGGTGCTATTGGAAGAATTTTTTTTGTTTAATTTAATGTAACTGTTAGGTAGATTGAAATTCAGATCAGTTGGTGGAAGTTCTTATGGAAATGTGCAAAACCAATTAAAACATCCAAAGTAAAATGTGGGTCTTCACTAAATCCCTGCAGGTTGTATCACAGTATTCTAGTTTGCTTTCTCCAATGAGTGTGGAAGCTGTGATGAAGGTGATAGATCCAAATACAGCTAGCAGTGTAGATCTTAGAGACATCAAAATTGTTAAAAAGCTTGGGTAAGTAGTAACCTCAAAATACAAATTCTGTAACCTATTTATTTTTAATTTTTATTGTGCTAGCTTACTCTTTCAATACTTCTTTCTAGAGGAACAATTGATGACTGTGAATTGATTGAAGGGCTGGTCCTCACCCAGAAAGTGTCCAATGGTGGTATAACCAGAGTTGAAAAAGCTAAGATAGGTCTCATTCAATTTTGCTTGTCAGCTCCAAAGACAGATGTAAGTTGCTTTGTTTAATTTGTTATGTCTGCATCATTATGAGCTATCTTTACATGTTGATTGCAACTTACATTATTTTATTTTTCTGAATAGAATTACATGTAAAAAACTTAAAACGGGTGGGCTGACTTGTATGATTGGTTGTTTACATAGATTTTATGTGATCCAACAGCATATCAGATATTAAACACTTTTGCTTTTAACAGTCAAATCTTTAGTTACAGGTAGGTAGCCGTGTTCGTCTGAGTCGAAGCAAAATAAAAAAATTCCTTCAGTAGCACCTTAAAGACCAACTAAGTTTTTATTTTGGTATGAGCTTTCGTGTGCATGCACACTTCTTCAGATACACTTGAAACAGAAGTCCAAGTACTTCTGTTTCAAGTGTAGAAGTCCAAGGACTTCTGTTTCAAGTGTATCTGAAGAAGTGTGCATGCACACGAAAGCTCATACCAAAATAAAAACTTAGTTGGTCTTTAAGGTGCTACTGAAGTCAAATCTTTGTTAAGGTTTCCTGTTAAGAACACAAGAGGCTCCAAATTAGGGCCTTGTTGGCTAGCGTTCTTTGCAAGAATGCCAGCAATCAGCAGGAACTATTGGCCCACTACTGAACTGCCTGTATCTCTTCAGTTTAAGCCTGAAAAAGAGGTCTTAACATAAAAGAAATAGTCATTAGTGTCATATTCATCTATAAACTAAGCTTAAGAGGACATCTTACTGCTTAGCTTGCAACTGAATACTTTGATTGTAGACAGTGAGTTATATATTACAGTACTATGCTGCATAAAGAAATTTTGATTAAGGGTAGCCAGTATATTTCCTCTTGATATGTCGCTGGGTTCCAACTGCCATCAGTCCCAGGCAGCATGGCCATTAGTAAGGAATGGTGGGAGTTGTACCACAATGTCTGTCTCTGATTTAGATGCTTAGTTAAGCTTTATTATGCTTCTTCTCCTGATAGATGGATAACCAAATTGTTGTTTCTGACTACACTCAAATGGACAGAGTCTTGCGTGAAGAGAGAGCTTACATTCTCAATTTAGTGAAGCAAATTAAGAAGACAGGATGCAATGTGCTGCTCATTCAGAAATCTATTCTGCGGTATGTTTATTCCATTAATGTGCTTGCTGTTGAAGATATTTGGGATTAAAATTGTTCACGGTGTGATAAAGCTTAAGAGCAAGTCTTGAGACTTGCTCTGAAACTTATTCCTTCAACCAGGGGCAGGCAACTGAATCTGGCCAGTGGATCAGACATTCAGCCACCTGTGTAGCTCTGACCAACTGTCAGATTTCACCCACACACATGTGGTTGAATGTCTGCTCCAACCACCTATTATATCAGGTAATTGAAATAACACACTCTAGTCCAGTGTTTTTCAACCTTTTTGGGGCAAAGGCACACTTGATTCATGAAAAAAATCACGAGGTACACCACCATTAGAAAACATTAAAATTTTTAACTCTGTGCCTATATTGACTAAATATAAAGTAATTCTCTTGAATAGGAAGCAAATAAAAACAAAGAAAGTATATGTATATGATAACAATGAAACTTCAAGCTTTTTGTATCCAAGCTGACAGTGGTTTGAGATCTGGACCTGCTAAGCCCAAAGCCCCTGGCCCAGTCCCTGGTGCTGTGCTGCTTAACAAAGGCAACAAAAAGGCCACTTGCCTTGATGTCTCCTGCTGTCCCGGGCCGGGCCTTTTCCTCCTCCTTTTTCTAACAGACAAGGGGAAGGCGGGCCTAGGAGGGAGGTCGCTCGGGGACGCTGTTTTTCGGCTGGCCGACAAGCCAAAACTACAACATCTTCTGAGGGGGTGGGAGGGGCGGCCACGTGTGCGCGAAGGATCCTGACGAGACGCGAGTCAGCCCCGGCTACGCCTGCCTCGGAACTCCGAGCGAGGTAGGCGGCGGCTCAAGAGAGCGTTAGCTTTTTCCTCAGCGAGGGCGAACCTCCTGACTTGCCAGCGGCCTGACGCAACGCCAGGGACTAGCGCCCCGGCCAGTTTGAAGCGGCTCGCCGAGGAGTTTCCGTGCGCATTCGCCGCCGCTGCAGCGACAACAAAGGAATTGGGGAGGTGCTTCTCGCCGGGCCTCTGGGCGCCGCCCGCCGCCTGCGTTCGGAACGGCACACCAGGCAACATCTCACGGCACACTAGTGTGCCGCGGAACAGTGGTTGAAAAACACTGCTCTAGTCTGCTGCTGAAGCAGCAATTTGAGTAAAGTGGGAAGTAGAGAGAGAGGGGGGGGGCTTGTCAGCCTTTTGGAGAGATTTAGGAAAAGCTTCAAACCATTGATGCACTTCATGACATCCAGTTCGGCCCAGGATAAATAATGACATCTAGTTGGGCCCAGATACATAAAGGTGTATTCTGGGTCTTAGGAAATTCTGAGTCTGATCAGAGTAGCTTGCCCATTACTAATAACACTGCTGTGACTCTGGTTGATTTTCTAGCTCATTCATTGTGTTGATTTCAGGGATGCTCTAAGTGATCTAGCACTACATTTCTTGAATAAAATGAAGATAATGGTGATTAAAGATATTGAAAGAGAAGACATTGAGTTTATATGTAAGGTAAGGAGGAGCTGTTAACTAGTTCTGCTGTAGGTGAATATTTGATTCAAAAAGTAATTGAAATTTGTCATAATACTGATTGGCGCTGCTTTGGAATTTGTTATACACTTTTATGTAGGCTGTGGTAGGAAGCAATACGTGAAATAATTAGTAGGCTCTATTTGTCTCACTTCTTCCCAAGGAAATAGTAATGTGTCATCTTGCTTATGAAGATGCAGCTGTAAACTGTCTTACTTCAAGCTTATACATGAGTAGTCGGAAGTAAGTCCCACCAAATGTAATGGGACTTCTTCCCAGGTAAGTGGATATAGGATTGCAGCCTGCGTATAAAGTATAGCATGTTGAACTATATCATACCTTTTTAATCTATGGTCCCTGTGTTGATTTATTTTTGAAAAGACCATTGGAACTAAGCCAGTTGCTCATATTGATCAGTTTTCTGGGGATATGCTGGGATCTGCTGAACTGGCAGAAGAGGTCAATTTAAATGGATCTGGAAAGCTAGTAAAGGTAAGCAGAACTCCTGTTTAGCTATTTAGCTTGCTTCTTTATGACACTTGAGGAAGTAATTTTCATTTCATTTTCATAAAATGTATACATTGCTTGATTGTAAAAAACCTTAAAACGGTTTACAAAAAGATAAAACCATAAAATCAGGATTTTAATAAATACAGTACATTAGAACAGGGAGACCCAAGTTTTCATACTCTAGGTCTCTTTCAGAGCCCTCATGCCTCCTTCCCAAAGCCCAGCGCCTTGCTTACCCAGCTTTGGGAAAGTGGGATGGAGAGGGAGTCAAATGTTTCAGGGAGCCACCAGAAAGGCCGCAAGGGTGGCAGACGGCCCCTGTGCTGTGTGTTGGACCACTTGCATTAAAACATACAAGAAATTAAAAAACTAAGATTAAAATTCATATCATTACCAAGCATTTGGTTAGGCTAGTATAAACAAGAATGTCTTTAACAGCCCAAAACAAATACAGTCATACCTTGGATCCCGAATACCCTGGAACTCTGATGTTTTGGCTCCTGAATGCTGCAAACCGGGAAGTGATTGTTCCTGTTTGTGAACGTTTTCTTGGAACCCAAATGTCCGACAGGCTTCCGCGACTTCCTGCAGCCAATCAGAAGCTGCGATTTGGTTTTCAAACGTTTTGGAAGTCGAATGGACTTCCGGAACGGATTCCGTTTGACTTCCAAGGTACAGCTGTACAGTGAAAGTGCATCTGTTGTTTGATATAAATAGGCAGGGAGTTCCACACTAAACTATTGAGTTATTACAAATGTGGAAGGGGTATTATGTGGCACCTGTAGTAGTGCCAGTTGCACCGATTGAAGTTGTCAAGTGGGCACATGTTTGGTAAGGCAATCTCGTAGGTAAACTGGTCCCAAGTTACAGTTGTACCTCAGAAATCGAACGCCTCGCGAGTCGAACTCTTTAGATCCTGAACACCGCAAACCTGGAAGTGATTGTTCCGGGTTGCGAACGGTCTTTGGAACCCAAACGTCCGACACAGGTTCTGCAACTTCAAATTGGCTGCAGGACCTTCCTGCAGCTAATCAGAAGCCGTGCCTTGGTTCTCGAACGATTTGGAAATCGAATGGACTTCCGGAATAGATTCCATTCAACTTAACAGCGAGGTACGACTGTATCAAGGACTTTGTATACTAATAGTAATGTGTGTGTAACACAACCTTCCACACAGAATGAAACCTCACCACCTTAAGAGTTAATGATCCCTCTATCATAGAGCTGATTCCCAAAAGAAATTATGCTGAAGCTTTGCTGTGGGGTATTTTCATAACTTTTGGACTACTGTGAACATTCCTCATTGAGATTCTCATCTTCACCTGGCAAAAACATAGTCCACCCTTTCTTGGTACCAGGAGATTGTATCAGGACTTGGGGAAGACAGTCATCTCTAATTTGTGATGGGCCAAGCCACTTATAACATTGTTAGCCTGTACAACACACCATTAATGGAACACTGGGGTAATACGCTTCTGCTGATACAGCCCTATAGGCGAATAGACTGCTACATTTCTTACCAGTTGAAGCTTCCAACAATCTGAAGAGCAGCCCCAGGCAGGCACCACACAGTATTTTAGGTGGACATGCATGATTGTCATCCTCTATCCATCTGATCAAGAACTTTATTCATCTCCATTGGGATTGTCTGGACATTGAAGTCAATTCTTTCTGCTCAATGAGATCCAGAATGGCCTTTGGGGAAGCTTTATTGACTCTCTTTGGGCAGGGCTGTCCATAGGAGCAGTGCTGTTAATTCTCTAAATATTGTAGTGACCCTGTTTTTGTCCTGCAGATTACAGGTTGTGCCAGCCCTGGAAAAACGGTAACAATTGTGGTCCGTGGCTCCAACAAACTAGTAATTGAAGAGGCTGAACGTTCAATTCATGATGCTTTATGTGTCATACGCTGTTTGGTAAAGAAAAGGTAATGGATAAGATTTATAGACCAGTAAAGTCACCATTCAACTTTACAAATGCCTTTTGTTAACATTTTCAAACTGCAAAATTCTAATTTCAGAGCCCTGATTGCAGGTGGTGGAGCACCAGAAATAGAGTTGGCCTTACGCTTGGATGAATATTCTCGCACCTTGAGTGGCATGGAGTCTTATTGTGTACGTGCTTATGGAGAGGCCTTGGAAATAATTCCATCCACCCTGGCTGAAAATGCAGGCCTTAATCCTATTTCTACTGTGACTGAGTTGAGAAACAGACATGCACAAGGGGAGAGAACTGCAGGAATTAATGTCAGAAAGGTAAGATGCAAAGTGGTGAGACAAAACAAATACATATTACTGTATATTATTCCATAGAATTTGCTGCATTTTTCGGACCATAACATGCATGTTTTCCCTCCTAAAATGGAAGGGAAAAAGTCGCTGCATGCTATGGAGCGAATGTGAGAGCCAGAGCCCCTGCCAGAGCCAGAGCCTGCGCCAAGAGTTCCCATCCATCTCTAATTCTTCCTTTAGCCTCACAATTTATACCCCAAACTTTTTCCATACATTCGAATATTATTTCTTCTATCAGAATAACTTTAACCACTTTTGTCTAATTCTACCCCCCCTTCCCCTGGACTTCGGGTCTCCCAGATGCATCAACCAGCTCCATAAAACGTTCCAGTTTCGGACCATCTTAATCAGAAAATAACCCATTGTTGCTTCTCACCCTATTCCCACTTTTTTGCCACCTATCCACCACTCTCCCTTCTTTGTCCCCTGCTGCCCCCCCCAATTTTCTAACTATAGCACAGTACCATCCAGCTATGTTTCCACTTTTCAGCCGTATCTCAATTTTTATTCCACTTGAGCTCAGGCCCCAGCATGGATCCTGCCCTCCCTCTCTCACTCACTGGGAGGACATTATTCCATGCTGGTACTTCTTTGAGGACTCCTTGAATCGAACATAAGTCTTCTTCCCCCCCTCCCACTGGGGGAACAATATTCCATACTTTTTCCTCCTCTTTTTTAAGTTCAGTTATATTGTCCAGGACTGATGGATCTTGCTCCTCTTCTGTAAAGTCATTTACATTGTCCCCAGCTGGTGCTTGTTCATCTTGCTTCTCTTCATTCTCTACTGAAACCAATCCACCTTCACTTTCCACACAGTTCTGTCTTATTTTGCGAATCTGTATATTATTCTGCCGCAATTCATCTCTCACATCCAAAACCAGTTCCAGAAGTTTTTGAAAGTCCACAAAGTAAAGAGCCAGATGGTGATGTGTCTACTGTCATCCTGCTCGTCTCAAATTCCATGGGAACTGCACAGATTACAATGCAGGAAGTGGCGCTGTTCATATTTCCAAACCTCAGCAACAAAGTTTATGTCCGATCTGGTTCTCAACTCTCATTTTTAATTCTTGTTCATATTTTAAAAATCTTGCTGAATTCTGAATCCATTTCTGAAAAGAGCGTTGTCAAACTTCTTGTACACAGCCTTATATTGCGTTCTCTTCAAAGTTAACAGTTCTCAGCCTCAAAGAGGTAAACAAATTCTTTCCTATTGTGATGTCACAATGGCGGCTGGCTGATCCCTCCAGGGACCCGACTCCAGTTCCCGGGGGGCTTTCCTCAGTCCAACTTTAAAATTTTACAGGGATTTTAATGTAATTAATCCTTCTCCCCTTTACCCTGCCTCAGGGGGAAGGTTTTAAGTCCCGTCCTTGGAAGTTATTAAATTCTTGTCAAACTCTCTGGCTGCAGGCAAGTTAACTGCATCACCGTTCTCTCAATGGGGGAGACAGACTTCCTTTTTCAATCTCCTCCCGTGGCCAATTCCTTTCAATTTAATTTTTTTAAAATTTCTTTCCCTTACCCACAGTGTCCAATGTCTTCAGATCCTTTGTTTTGGGAAAAATCCACTGCTCCTCCGCTGCTGGCTCGGAGCTTCGCTCTGTGAGGGTAGCGATTTGCTCGAAAATGGTGCCCGTGACTCTGCACTCCGCTCGCTCTCGGGGCTCTTAAAAGAGCTTACCGGGGGGCAGAGGAGTCACTTTTGGGTGTAGCTGAGCTCTCACGTCCCCAGAAAGCTCAATCGGGGTTTTTTTATCGGGGAACCGCGGCGCTCTTGCAGCTCCCCCCTCCCTCACAGTGCCAGGATTATCAGAGTTTAAGGATTCCTCGCCGATCAGTGCTGGTGGTAGACCGGAAGTACAATAAATGCACTTTCGACGATACTGTATTCTAATTTTCTGAGTTTTACCTGTATGTTTGAAAAATGTCAAGTGTGGTTTTTGATGCTTGATAGTGGAATGTACCTAGAGATAATTGATTGTTGGGGCTTACTGATCCAAGGAGCCAAGAATTAAATATTTGGCTCTGTCTGTAGATCCATCAAAAGTGACCTTTTGATTGCCCAGAGTTAAGCAACAGAAAAAGTGGCTTGCTTTTATTTTCATGTTGTGAAATTTAATCTTTGATGGAAACCTACTACTGTATGTAACAACTGAGAAGTCTTTATTATTATTATTATTATTATTATTATTATTATTATGACATTTTACTGGTGTTACAAAATAATTATATATAACTTGCTTGCACAGCTTATTGCGGTTTTATTAAAAATGGTAAATATTAACGGTCAGCACTATAAAATATTTGATTATTTTAAGGCTACTTCAACTAGAATTAGTATAATTAAATATATTCCTTGGCTGTATGCCATCAGTGCCTCATATACTTACTGCACAAGAATATTTGTTCTTTCCTACAAGCTGAGATCATGTACAGCATGCTCAAAAACACTTGTAATCTTGGTTGTGAATATGATTAAGTGAGTTGATTGGCCAACTGATGAGGCAGAAGTGCATTTCTCCAGAATGAAAATGTTGAGATACATAATTTCATGTAATTTATGCTGATAATTTGTTTATAAACTGACGTTTCCATTCTTAATTTGTAGGGTGGAATTTCCAATATTCTGGAAGAATTGGTGGTCCAGCCTCTGTTGGTTTCTATCAGTGCTCTGACCCTAGCGACAGAAACAGTCCGCAGTATTCTTAAGATTGATGATGTGGTAAGTTACACTTAAAGGCTAACATTCTCACAAATGGATATTTCATAGCAGTTAGCAAATGTTAAATGACAATTCCTATTATATCATGATGTGAAACTGCAAGTTAACATGCTGCATTTGTAACTAAAGTTGGATGTGAGGGACAAGGGATACAGGGAAGTCCCTCCCATCTTAAGTTCCAGCCCATCACCAAGCGCTGGAGAGAGTAAGGAGAGCTCTGCCTCCAGCGGAGAGTCAGGAAGTGGTGTCCGAGGCTCAGGCAGGGTTGTGGAGCCCATGCCTCAGGTGGGACAGGAAGTTGGACGCACGGGGGGGAGGCCAATCCCCCCAACTCCCGAATTGCGACGCAAACGTAGGGGGAAGAGGTTGGGTCTGCCAAAGTTGTGGTGCTGGAAGAAAACGCGCCAATCGCCATTCGGGAGTTCTGACACCTCACCTTAAGGATGCATTTTTACTGCTCTGAACACTGTAAATAATCAGCACTTAATAAAAGCCTTAAAAGACCATGCTGGAGTCGTTACTCTAGAGTAGCCACACCAGGCCCTTTGACAGCAACTCCCGAATCTTTTTTTTGGCTACTTTGGAGTGCAGCGATGAGCGCTCAAGAGGCTGTGCATTGGAGGCTGGAGGCCGAAGCAGCGAAGCAGGAGCTGCAGAACCTCACAGCGCACGCACAGCAGCAATTGCATGCCGCTCAGGAGGAAGCGAGAGGGGCGCAGGAGGAACTGAACAAGCTGGTGGACCAGGTGAGGACAAAAGAGGAGACTGAGAAACAGCTAAGGGTGATGGTATTAGACCTGCAGAAAAAGTTGGAAGAGGAGAAAGCCGCTAGAGGTGGGGGGGCACCCCAGCCGCAGCTAGTCCAAGTGAGAAGGGGACAGAGCCTAGTCACCAAGTTCAGCGGAGACCCGAGGGAGTACCTCGGATTCGAGACAGAAATAAATTATGCGCTGGAATTGCACGCAGCAGAATTCCCAGATGACGCGCACAGAGTCTACTTTATCATAGAGCATTTGACGGGGGCCGCCCGGGAATGGGTAAGACCGCTCATCGCGCAAAAAAATCCTTGCATGAAGAACGCAACTTTATTTCTAGAAGCTTTAAAATTAATGTACGCTAGCGACAGTGAAATGGAGGCCACTAAACAGGAGCTTCATGACTTAACACAAGGAAAATCAACAGTTAGGGACTACTGGGCGAAATTCACCATGCTGGTGCACAAACTGGGGTGGGATCTGAACAGTGAGCCAGTGAAATCAGCCTTCTACCTGGGTTTGCATGCAGACGTTAAGGATGAGCTGGCAAGAGGTCCTAGACCGCAGACTATGGATCAGTTAAGCAAAGCGGCGCTAGCGGTGGGGGTGAGACAGGAATCCAGATGGTATGACAAACAAGCGACGCGCGCAGCAAAACCTTGGTTCCCACGCTCTCAGGACAGACCACATCACCAAACCCCACCCCAGGGACCGCCCCCAGACCCGCCCAGACCAAGCCCAGAGCCGGAACCGATGGAGATCGGGGGAGCGCGCGCGCGGGCTTTTCAAACCCCGGCGGCGCCAAGACGCAAGGAGGGAAGAGGCGGGAATTGCTTTCTCTGCAACTCCCCCCGGCATCGCGTCAGAGACTGCCCACATCGCAGAGAGTGGCAAGGAAAGGCGGGAACGGTTGTACCTTCCCCCACTGACGTAGCACCACAGCAGGGAAACGAGACAGCCTGGCTGCAGGAGACAAGGGGCAGCAGCCAGGCACAGTCAGCAGTGAACAGCCCCAGCCCGCCCACCCGCACAGAGAGGAGCACAGCCAGCCCACCCCTCCCAGAGCAGGAGTGGTTCTAGAAGTCACGCTGACGCTCCCAAATGGCTATCCCCTGACAGTCCTCGCCTTAATTGACAGTGGTGCCTCAGCCAACTTCTTCTCGAGAAACTTTGCAGAAGAGCACCAGATCCAACTTCTGCAGCTGGATTTTCCCCTGCATGTGGCCACCATTGATGGCAGAGAGTTGCTGGGAGGGGCCATCACTCATCAAACCCCCCCCATGAGAATGACAGTGGGAAGGCACTCAGAGACACTGGCTTTCAACGTCACGACCATCTCAGACCCCCCCATCGTTTTGGGAATGAGCTGGCTGGCGCGCCACGACCCCTCCATAAGTTGGCACCAGAGATGCATCACGTTTGGGTCGGACTTTTGTCTGGAACATTGCATGCAGCACCAACCAGGGGAGGGGCCTCCGATAGCCACGGTGGCCACCATGCACATCAAAGGGGGTGAGGCGATACCCAAGCCGTACTGGGACCTGCAGGAGGTTTTCAGCGAAGCGGAGTCCGACCACCTACCTCCACACAGGCCTTTTGACTGCCAGATCAACCTGGTGCCAGGGGCAACTATACCCCCAGCCAAGCTGTACGCCATGTCAGACCAGGAACTGGAGGATCTACGCGCTTTCATCGACAAGAACCTCAAGCGGGGGTTCATCAGAGAAAGCAAGGCAGCAGGGGGCAGCCCGGTCTTCTGGGTGGACAAGAAAGACACGCAACAGCGCCGTCTGGTGGTGGATTTTAGACGGCTGAATTCGGTGACAGAGCCAGTGGCTTTCCCCATGCCCAGAGTGGATGATCTCCTGACAGCGGCACGCAGGGGCAAGATTTTCACCAAGCTAGACCTGAGGGGGGCGTACAACTTGATCAGGATCAGGGAGGGCGATGAATGGAAAACCACGATGTTCACGCCTCTGGGCTCTTTTGAATATCTGGTGATGCCCTTCGGGTTGCAAGGGGGCTCAGCCTGCTTCCAGGCCTTCATGCACCACGTCCTGGGGTCCCTCCTCTTCAAGAACTGCTTGGTCTTTCTGGATGACATCCTTATCTATTCCAATGACCCAGTGCAGCATGTGAAGGATGTCAGGGAGGTGTTGCAGCGCCTGAAGGACAACCACCTGTATGTGAAGCTGGAGAAGTGCAAGTTTCACACCAAGGAGGTGGACTTCCTGGGCTACAAGCTGTCAGACAAGGGGCTGGCGATGGACAAGGACAAAGTGCAGACCATCCTGGACTGCCACAGCCCCAGGACGCGCAAAGATGCCCAACGCCTACTAGGCTTCGCTAACTTCTACAGGAAGTTCATCAAGAACTTCTCTCGTGTCACGGCTCCCATCACCGACTGCCTGAGAGGCAAGCAGAAGTTCAGGTGGACACCAGAGGCACAAGCAGCGTTCGAAAGCCTCAAGAGGGTGTTCGCTTCAGACCAACACCTGTTCCACGTGGTGCAGGATGCGCCCCTACGCCTGGAGACAGATGCTTCTGATAAAGCTGTGGGAGCGATTCTGTTGCAACTGGACGCCAACAGAGAGTGGCGACCCTGTGCCTTCTTCTCCAGGAAGCTGACCCAGCCTGAACGCAACTACACAGTGTTTGATAGGGAACTTCTCGCGATCCACGCTGCGTTCCAGCACTGGCGACACTTCCTGGTGGGCGCCAAGCACCCCATCCAGGTGTGCACAGACCACAAGAACCTGGAGTTCTGGAGAACGGCCAGGGTGCTCAACCAGCGGCAGATACGGTGGGCAGAGTTCTTCTCGAACTTCAACTTCTCCATCCACTACATCCCGGGGGAGCAGAACGTCAGGGCGGATGCCCTCTCCCGCAAGCCAGAGTACATGGAGGAGGAGTTGCCACCAGCACCCAGGCACATTTTCCCCCCATCAGCATGGTCCTGCGGAGCAGCAGTGGTGAGCGAGGCAGAACTCACAGCACTGACGGCAGCTGATGAATTTGCCACCCGCATCTTCAGAGACCTGAGAGGGGGGAGGGAGCAGGCCAAAGACTTTGAGGAAAGGAGGGGTTTGCTTTTTTACAGGGGAGCCCTGTACCTTCCAACCAAACAGCTGAGAGGTAAGGTTCTCAAGCAGATGCACGACAACCCAACGGCGGGTCATTTCGGAAGGGACAAAACCACTCACCTAGTCATGAGACACTTCTGGTGGCCAGGGGTGCGGGAGGATGTTCGGGATTATGTCAGGGGATGTGACACCTGCCAGCGAGCAAAGGTGGTCAGAGCACCACCAGCAGGTTTGCTGGAGCCATTAGCCACACCGCACAGGCCGTGGGAAGTAGTGTCCATGGACTTCATCACAGACCTGCCGTCGTCCAGGGGCAAGACCGCAGTGTTGGTGGTGGTGGACCTCATGTCCAAAATGTGCCACTTTATACCGTGTGCCAGGGCGGTCTCGGCAGAAGAGACGGCCAAACTGTTTGTGGACCACGTATTCAGACTGTATGGATTGCCTTTAAGAGTTATTTCGGATCGGGGCCGCCAATTTGTTTCCAGGTTCTGGCGACGGCTCATGAACCTCCTGCAGGTGGAGGTCAGCTTGTCGACGGCTCGGCACCCGCAGACCAATGGACAGGCGGAGCGGGTCAACGCCATTCTGCAGCAGTACCTGAGATGTTACGTCAGCCAGAGGCAAACGGACTGGGTGGATCGCCTGCCACTAGCAGAATTTGCCTACAACAATGCGGTGCACGTCTCCACAGGGGTGTCGCCCTTTAAGGCCAACTACGGGCGCGACCTCAGATCTTTCCCGGAGAGGGAGGGGGAGGAGGAGGAAGAGGGCCCACAGGCAGAGGATTGGGCAGAGGACCTGGAGACGGTGCACCAGCAGCTCAGAGAACACTTGGAGAGGGCCAAGGAAGCGTACAAGAAGGGGGCAGATCGCCACAGGCGGCCGGGAGAGGTCATCAGGGTGGGGGACAAGGTTTGGTTATCCTCGGAAGGTCTTCCCACCAGGGGGCGATGCAAAAAGTTAGCACCCAGGAGGCTGGGCCCCTTCACGGTCACGCAACAGGTCAACCCGGTAGCCTTCAGGCTAGCACTGCCGGAGGACATGAGAGTGCACCCAGTGTTTCATAGATCACTGCTGTCGCCGTACAGGGAAAGTACCAGGTTCAGGGACAGCGATCAACCTCCAGAGGGAGGGGGGGAGACGGGAAACGCCCGACAGCTCAATGAGGCAACTGAGATTTTAGACTCAAGGAGAGGGGTGAGAGGGCTGGAGTACCTGATAGCATGGGAGGACACTCCGCCATCCCACAATGAGTGGATACCGGCCACGGAAGTACCTGAGGAATTTTTAGTGGAAGAGTTCCACGCCCTGTTCCCCCACAGGCCCAAGCCCTGGCACAGGGAAAGGGAGGGAGAGGGGGAGGAGCAGGAGGAAGGGATAGCAGGCAGCAGCTCCCCATGGAGATGGGAAGCGGAATTTGAGGACACGGAAGAAGAGGTGTGGGTTTCACCGAGGTCGACGACGTCAGAGGCAGGAGAGGACTGGCAGAACATTTTTACTCCCACCAGCTCTGATGCCACTGACTTCTTGGGATTTCCGTCTTCTCAGGGGGAAGGAGAGAGATCGCAGGATTGGGGGGAAATTTTTACACCCACAGGCTCGGATGCCACGGACTTCTTGGGATTTCACTCGTCCCCAGCAAGCAGAGAGCCACTAGGGAGGGGGAGAGAGGAGCCTGGGAGGGGGGTGGATGTGAGGGACAAGGGATACAGGGAAGTCCCTCCCATCTTAAGTTCCAGCCCATCACCAAGCGCTGGAGAGAGTAAGGAGAGCTCTGCCTCCAGCGGAGAGTCAGGAAGTGGTGTCCGAGGCTCAGGCAGGGTTGTGGAGCCCATGCCTCAGGTGGGACAGGAAGTTGGACGCACGGGGGGGAGGCCAATCCCCCCAACTCCCGAATTGCGACGCAAACGTAGGGGGAAGAGGTTGGGTCTGCCAAAGTTGTGGTGCTGGAAGAAAACGCGCCAATCGCCATTCGGGAGTTCTGACACCTCACCTTAAGGATGCATTTTTACTGCTCTGAACACTGTAAATAATCAGCACTTAATAAAAGCCTTAAAAGACCATGCTGGAGTCGTTACTCTAGAGTAGCCACACCAGGCCCTTTGACATTGCTGTTCAGATTTAATGAAATGAGCCAAATAACTTAGTGAAAGTGTAGATTAATGCTGGATAAAAAACTGATACAGAATAATGTTGGTGATGCAGAGACATCTGAAGGTAATGGTTAAATGTGTCATTCCATACCATTCTGTTCTCTTTGCAGGTGAATACTCGATGAGATGACTAAAGAAACAGACAGTGCAGCTCAGCACAGTGTCGCAAGTTTGGAATGCAGCTCCTTCATTGGACATCTGCATAACTCCCAGTTACATTTCATGTATACTTGTCAACTTAAATTAATAAAACCTTAAATTCTCAAGGCATATCTTGTTTACACTGTCTTTATAGCTAAACAAAGCGCCCCCGCCCCCCGGCAGTTTACAACAATTGATACTGTTAGAGTTAAAACTGAAGAGCGTTAAGACAGAATAAAAACAAATCAATTTTAATACGGTATGCTGAAAGTTTCACATTTGGGGATTTCGTCACGTTCTGGAATATTTGCTACATTGGTAGCTTTCACACCGTAAGGAATGCTGAGGGTAATCAAAATTATGGGTTTCCACAGGAAAAGATTAGTAACAGTGGACCTGGCTCTTCCCCTGCAGGTGCAATGGAATAGAACAGGCATCCCCAAACTTCAGCCCAGATGTTTTGGACTACAGTTCCCATCTTCCCCAACCACTGGTCCTGTTAGCTAGGGATCATGGGAGTTGTAGGCCAAAACATCTGGAGGGCCGCAGTTTGGGGGTGCCTGGAATAGAAGGTATTTTGTGCATACACACTATGGTGTAATTGGCATGCCCCATAATCCCTTTGCAATTTGCAAGGATTCCTTGATTGGCATGCAGAGATTTCAGACAAAGAGATGTATAAGAAGTTGCCCAATGGTAGATTATTTAAAAACATTTGCTCTACAATGTTCATCAGGTTCGGGAAAGCAGTGGTTCTCCAATGTATATTTGTTAGTTATTCATTGGTTGGTTAAATTTCTAAACCACCCTTCATCTCAAGGGCAGTGTATAGAAGTATAATCTCATATCAATTATTTTACAGCAGTGAAACCATTAAAACTTAATTTCAAAGTATAGAGTATTACAATGAACAAAACTGTTCTCTGCCCACCCCTGCTCAGATACTGGATGGAACAAAAGAAATTTCCACTTGGCAACAAAATGCTGGTACTTAAGGGGGTTGGGAATGAGTTCTGCGAGTCGTGTGCCACAACAAAGAAGGCCCACAGTTGTAGATAAGCATATGCAGAGTCTCCCAGATTTTAAGGCCTGGACTGACCAGGGTCCTTTTCCAAGTACTTTGGTCCAGGCCATACAGGGTGCTATATATTGGAGTCAGAATCTGAAATGGGACCCAGTAAGTAAATACGCTTCCATTAGTGAGATGTGATCCCACTTTACAGTATTGCTCAGAAGCCTGGTGAGTGCATTCTATACCACCAGTTTTCAGATAGTCTTCAAGGGCAGCCCCACAGAGTGCATTGCAGTAGTTTGCAGCTGTTGAATTCCCAACTTCCATCAGCCAGGAGGGATGCCACTCCCTCATCCCTCATGTAGAATCTACAGAAGCCAGTATTGCCACAGAAACCAAAGTTGCCATTCTTGATTTCAACTGATCAGTCACTTAAAAACGTTTATAGTTATGCTAGGCAGCAAGCCATGGTAGCTTCAAACTCAAAGTCAAACTTAACAGAAGACAAGCCAAAGGGTTTTCTGGATAAGAATGGAAGTAATTTCTGTTTCTCGTCTGTCGGTAATTCCACATCTTTGCTTCAGCTGAGACGACATGTTTTCATTTCAGCTTTCATTAAACGCCTAAAACAAATGGCGTCAGAACTTACATCAGTTCATGCTGCTGGTGACATGAGCTCTTGTACCATAAATCAAGGTCAGTCTTCTAAGCTACCTTAATATTTTGTAACAACAGAACCTACAACTAATACAATTGCCTCTACAATTTGTCCTGAGCAAGTCTGTCACCATTGAAAAAAGCCAGTGTAATTTATTAGTTAGAGTGTTGGGTGTGGGAGATCAGCATTGCCACTCCGCCATGAAGCTTCTTGTTGTTTAGTTGTGTCCGACTTCATGACCCCATGGACCAGAGCATGCCAGGCACTCCTGTCTTCCACTGTCTCTCACAGTTTGGTCAAACTCAAGTTGGTGGCTTCGAGAACACTGTCCAACCATCTCGTCCTCTGTCGTCCCCTTCTCCTTGTGCCCTCAATCTGTCCCAACAGCAGGGTCTTTTCCAGGGAGTCTTCTCTTCTCATGAGGTGGCCCAAAGTATTGGAGCCTCAGCTTCAGGATTTGTCCTTCCAGTGAGCAATCAGGGCTGATTTCCTTCAGAATGGATAGGTTTGATCTTCTCCATGGGACTCTCAAGAGTCTCCTCCAGCACCATAATTCAAAAGCATCAATTCTTCGGCGATCAGACTTCTTTATGGTCCAGCTCTCACTTTCATACATCACTACTGGGAAAACCATAGCTTTAACTATGTGGACCTTTGTCGACAAGGTGATGTCTCTGTTTTTTAAGATGTCTAAGTTTGTCATTGCTTTTCTCCCAAGAAGCAGGCGTCTTTTAATTTCGTGACTGCTGTCACCATCTGCAGTGATCAAGGAGCCCAAGAAAGTAAAATCTCTCACTGCCTCCATTTCTTCCCCTTCTATTTGCCTGCAGGTGATGGGACCAGTGGCCATGATCTTAGTTTTTTTGATGTTGAGCTTCAGACCATATTTTGCACTCTCCTCTTTCACCCTCATTAAAAGGTTCTTTAATTCCTCCTCACTTTCTGCCATCAAGGTTGTGTCATCAGTATATCTGAGGTTGTTGATATTTCTTCTGGCAATCTTAATTCCGGTTTGCGATTCATCTAGTCTAGCCTTTTGCATGATGAATTCTGCATACAAGTTAAATAAGCAGGGAGACAATATACAACCTTGTCATACTCCTTTCCCAATTTTGAATTTTGAAGCCATGAAGCTTACTGGATGGCTATTGGCCAGTCACTCTTTCAGCCTAACTGACCTTGCAGAGTTGGAGGGGAAGAACAATGTAACCCATGTTGAGCTAGGAAAGGTGGGATATAAATGTCATAAGCTGAATTAAAAAAACCAGCTGTTATATTCTTAATGAAATCTGTTACACATCTATTCAGAAGTAAGCCACTATGATTATAATTAAGCTTACTCCCAAGTGTGTACATGATTGCACATTAGTGTAATGTGCAGGGATAGAAAGGAAAAAATCCTGTTTTATTTGGGACCTCTGCATACAAATCAATAGAGCAGAATGCACATGCATTAATTTGATGCTGCCATTGGGTTCAGAGGACCATACTTACCTGTACAATAAACTGAGGCGCATATTTTCTGAAAGGTCTCTTGCAGTATTGTCCATTTTCAATGCAATTGCTACTTTTCAGTAAAGTAGACATGGTTAGCTAAGTCAGTTCAAGGGCAGTAACCATACATCTCTTATCACCCAGTGCTCTCTTCAACTTGGGTAACAATATAGTTGTACAGCATAGAACGAGTGGAGATCTGCCCCTGATACTGTATTTCATCAGCAGAAACCAAATAAGGCAATAGCTCTTGAAATTTATAGAGAGCTGTTTAAAAAAGTTTATTTGGCTATTGTAAGGGTGACTCCCTACAGGGAGCCAGCCCCCATCATCCTAACGTCCACCTCGCCAAGCAGAGGGAGCAGCAGGGGGTCTGAAGCAGCCAGGGGGGAAGGGAGAGACTCACAGGGAGAGAGCAGTCAGCGCACCGTGACACAGGTCAAGGGGGAGGCGTTTTGGAGTGCCCCGACTACTTTGCTGGCGTAGGAACAGACGTACGCCGTTGCCAGATTCTGGTTCGGACTGAGGTCATGTTTTCAGCTATCTCTGCACTGTAAATACACAATAAATGCACAATAAAAGTATTTAAAGACAAACTGTACTCAAGCGGAGTTACTCTAGAGTAGCCACGACGACCCTCTGACAGCTATGTCCGAAGTAAGAGTAAGAACCAGCAAGTGGTAGGTCCTCTGTGTGGGGAATATGGAGAAATGCTATTGGGTGACAGAGAAAAGGCAGAACTACTCAACACTCACTTTGCCTCTGTCTTCACCCAAAAGAAAAGTTATGCCCAACCTGGTGATGACAGAATAAAAGATGTAAGGAGGGAGCTGCAGCTCAAGATAGGAAAAGAGGTAGTAAGGGAACGCATAGCTACTTTAAATGAGCTCACATCTCCAGGGCCTGCTGAGCTGCACCCAAGGACACTAAAGGAGCTTGTGGGTGTAAGTTGAGAGCTTTTGTCTATTATCTTTGAGAATTATTGGAGAACAGGTGAGATCCCTACACACTGGAGGCGGGCAAATGTCCTCATCTTCGAAAGGGGGGGAAAGGAAGACCCAGGTAACTACTGACCAGGGAACTTGACATCGATACCAGGGAAGGTTGTAGAACAGGTAATTCAACAGTCAGCCTGTGAGCTTTTGGGAAGGGATGCTGTGATTACTAAAACCCAGAATGGGTTTCTCAAAAATTAGTCATGCCAGACCAATCGGATTTGCTTTATTTGATGGAATTACAAACTTGGGGGATCAGAGGAATGCTGTAGACATAGTGTATCTTGATTTTAGTAAGGTTTTTGACAAAGTTCCCCATAATAGTCTTGCAAGGAACCTGGTAAAATGTGTAGGTGGATTTGTAGCTGGTAGACTCACCAAACCCAAAGAGGACTTATTCATGGTTCCTTGTCATCCTGGAAAAAAGTCACAAGCCGCAGGGTTCTCTCCTGGGTCTGTTGTTGTTCAACGTCTTTATAAATGACTTGGATAAAGGAATTGAGGGGATGCTCATCAAATTTTCAAATGACACCAAACTGGGAGGGGTAGCTAATGGTGCAGAAGACAGAATCAAATTCAAAAATGACCAAAACAGATTGCAGAACTGGGCACAAGCTAACAAAATCCATTTCAATAGGGACAAAGGTTCTGCACTTAAACAGGAAGAACCAGATGCACAAATATGGGATGGGGGACACCTGACTTACTAGCAGTATACAGGGGTCTTGATGGACCACAAGCTTAACATGAGTCAGAAATATGATGATGCAGCAGCAGCAAAAAAACGAATGCTATTCTAGGCTGCATCAACAGAAGTATACCGTTCAGATCAAGGGAAGTAATAGTACCACTACAATTTAAGAAGGGTGTTGACAAGCTGCAATGTGTGAAGAGAACTGCGATCAAGATGATCAAGGGTCTGGAAACCAAGCCTTATGAGAAGCACTTGAAGGAGCTGGGGATGTTTAGACTGGAAAAGAGGAGACTGAGAGGAGATATGTTAGCCATCTTCAAATATCTTAAGAGCTGTCCCAAACGAGATTCCGACTAAACATTCGGAAAACCTTTCTGACTTTAAGAGCTGTTCAGCTGTGGAACAGACTCCCACGAGAGGTGGTGGACTCTCCTTCTTTGGAGGATTCTAAACAGAGGTTGGATGGCCATCTGTCATGGATGCTTCAGCCTGAGATTCCTGCATCGCAGGGGGTTTGACTAGATGACCCCTGGGGTCCCTTCCAAGTCTACAATGCAGGAGATAAGAGAAAGGATGAGAAGAGCATATTGGATTCGGAGCCGGGGCTCCAGAGCGCGCGTTCGCGAGCAGGCGAGGGCTTTCTGTCCCGTGGGAGCCGCCGTATGCGCCGTCGCCTTGGCAACCGAGCCGGGCAAAGCGGCCTTGCGCTGCCCCGCTCGAAGAGAGCCATGGACGCGGCCCACCGAGCCGCCCTGCTCGCGGCCTCCTGCCTCCACACGCCGGTAGACCCGCGCACCAGGGCACCGGTCGCGCTTTACGAGAGGGAGACCGGAAGGCCCGCGCCGGGGGGCGGCGAGCGGCAGGTAGGCGGGTAGGTCGGAAGCGGGGGAGGCCGCTGCAGCCGCCCGCGTCGCCTGAGTCGGCGGGTTGGTGCCCCCTGGTGGCCGCGGGAGGGAACGGCAGGAGGCGCCTTCCCCCTTCCTCCCTGTCTGGCTGGGGTTCTTTGCTTTCCTTTCCAGGAAAAGTGGCACTTGCTGCATGTCTCGAGGCAAAAGAGCGGAGGGGAGGAGCGCGTTGTTGTTTTAAAATTATTATTATTATTATTATTATTATTATTATTATTATTATTATTTATTAAACTTAATAGTCCCTTGTCTCCTGAAGGTCTATTATACACACACGCACACGTGCAATAACCATAAAGAAAGAATAATAATAAATAATAATGAAGAATGCTCCCACCCAGTAATTAGAAGGTAAACAACTATATTGCCAAAGAGCAGGGAGGAGGTTTATGCTAGGTGGAAGTTAAATCTTCTTACTGTTTTTGCTTATTTATTTATTTCATAAAATTTATACACCACTTGATTGTTAAAAACCTCAGAGCTTCTCTTACTGCATTTTTATTGAAGCATAGGTAATGTTTCTGGGAATTTGTAAGTCACAAATACTGCTGTTTGGACAGTATTGGTATTGGCTTATATAGGAACCAGATGGTATTTGTATACTAAGCCTACACAAATCTCTTAATGGGCTTTACATGAAAGGAGTCGAAATGAGTTTACATGCAGCTAACCAGAAAGGTGCACAGTGTTGTAGTATATCTGTTGATAAAATGCAAGTATTCATATGAAATTAGAAATAAAAATAGATTTAAATGTTTATTACAGTTGAGCAACTTTGGCTATAGGATGATGTCACTTTTATCATGTCTCAGCCGTTTTCAATGCTGAGAGATGCTGAGTTCCACAGTTTATGGCACCTACCACTTGACCAAATTACTAGCATTTTATACTTACTTATATTTCTCCAAGGGAAATGAAAACATTATAATAATATTCTGTTTTAGGATAGTTTGAGTCCTAAGAAACAGCAGCATTCTACTGGGCACGCCGACTGCAGAGACTGGATAGACCTCTCCAAAATGTACCTTTCAAATCAAGAATATTATTTAAAGCTGGAAGAGCTTAAGTACGCTCACCTGGAGACCATGGCAAAATTGGAAAACATGTATCGGAATAAACTGTATCTAAAAGATGTTCAGCCTTTATCAAATCTGGATGTGACCCATAGTATGATTGATAGGTATGGTTTATAATCTATTTTTGTAGTCTTATTTGTCTGAAGATGTTAAATGTTGTAGTGACAGGCAGCAACCCTTTTAGGGGTTGAGACGTGATTGCCGACGTGCAGGTCTTTTGGACCTGGAAGAGGGCAGAATGGGTGGGACGGGACAGAACAGGGCATAATGGGGTGGGATGTGCTTATGTGTGCTCTGCTGACACATGCAGGGGCCAGGAATGGAACCCAAGCATGAAATAGCCACTGCGTTTATAGTATGGAGGAATCTGCATGCTGGTAATCTCACCAAAACAGTGTTTTATTTACTATATTCCAACAGCTTAATTTTTTTAAACTGCCGAAGAACCTTCCGTTCTAGATTTTTGTATCGGGCCACACTTGTTTCCCTGCAGGTAACTCAGAAAGAACAGCTGAACAAGGAAGAGAACTGAGTATTTTGTGTGTGTGTGTGTGTGTGTGTTTCTTGCCTTGATTTGTTTGAAAATATCCTTAACTGTAGGATAAACTCCTTAATCCTACTGAAAACGTCAGAATTGGTTCAACTATTATGGTGTACAATAGGTTATATATAGAGATATAGATATAGATATAGATGTCAGAAGGTAATTATTTAACTTTCAGAGTTACTGAGTGTGTAATACTGCTAATTGCTTAACTATGCTTAAGCAATTGGGAGTGCAGGGTTGCATCCACTTTCTTCCCCGCTCGATCCTTTTGGACTGGAGTATAAATTCTTCCTAGGGATTTTTTTTTGTTGTTTAGTCGTTTAGTCGTGTCCGACTCTTCGTGACCCCATGGACCAGAGCACGCCAGGCACTCCTGTCTTGCACTGCCTCCCGCAGTTTGGTCAAACTCATGTTGGTAGCTTCGAGAACACTGTCCAACCATCTCGTCCTCTGTCGTCCCCTTCTCCTAGTGCCCTCCATCTTTCCCAACATCATGAATAGAATTTAGCACTCATTAACTATTACATTGGATGGTGGCATTAGCTGATGCTAAGACTAACCAGGCTTCCTGCTTACACCAGAATCTGAAGCCATGGTTTAGGACAGAAATACTGAAATGGGACTGAAATGAAATTTCGGGAACATAGTATGCTGCTTTAATACCAGGTCAGTCCATTGATTCATCTAACCCCGTATTGTCTCCACTGACTGGGAGCAGCTCTCCAGAGTTTCCAGTTAAGTTCTCTCCCAGCAGCACCTGAAAATTCCAAGGATTGAAGCTGGGACATTCTGCATGAGCTATGGCCTGTCTCCCTATTCATAGTAACAAATTACTTTTGCTTAGGGTTTTCCAAAGGTTTTAGAACACTGCTCAGATATTCCTTAGGGAGTGTCTTCTAAAATTAATTTTCAGTTTTGCTAATAGGAATCCTTATTTTTACTTCTATTCTCTGTCTTACAGGAGACCAGTGATGTGAGTTCTGATCACAGACATAAAGCTAACTATTACTTCTTAGTATTTCTGAAGGGAACTCTCCCTTTGCTTCTCTCTGTGTCTGAAACAAATGTGAATGCAATGCATGGTTCTAATCTGATTAAGTCTTCACCAATGTTGCCTGTTGCCATTTTAAGACTGAAACAAGTTTTAGACAAGGGTTCCCAAACTAAGGCCCAGGGGCCGGATGCGGCCCAATCACCTTCTAAATCCGGCCCGCAGATGGTCTGGAAATCAGCATGTTTTTACATGAGTACAGGTGAAACGCGGAAAATTAGAATATCGTCGAAAAGTGCATTGATTTCAGTAACACAACTTAAAAGGCGAAACCAGTCTATGGGATAGATGGATGACATGCAAAGCAAGATATGTCAAGCCTTGATTTGTTGTCATTGTCATTATTTGTTGTTAGGCGGGTCAATTATAAATGGAATGTCATTAATGAAATGTAATAGCAATGTATATTTTTGTATGATTGTAACTATTTGCTTTATTCTTTTATTTAAAATGCATCTCTGGGTTATTTGTGGGGCATTGGAATGCGTTCATATTTTTAAAAAAGATATAGTCCGGGCCCCCACAAGGTCTGAGGGACAATGGACCGCCCCCTGCTGAAAAAGTTTGCTGACCCCTGATTAACCTCATGATTTAACTCAACCCCCCCCTTTAAAAACTGTTTTCAAACATCCAGCCTAAGTTTGCCTGGTCCTAATACAAATATTTTACTAAACTGTACATTTTATCATAAGGAGCAAGTGGAGTTTAAGTTTGCTTTTGATCACCCAGGTTGGGGAGAGCTATTTTTCAGGCTTCTGGTAACACAGGTGATGAGCTAGGACACATAGGCCAACCTGCTATACTGGTGGGATTCTTTAGACTTGAAATGCTCCTCCATTCTGTTATTCATCAAAGCAGTCTGGTTATATTTTGCTGCTTGCAGAGAACTAACCTTCACGTTTTTATTTCCTTTTAGATCTTGGGAGCCAAGCCCCTTTCAACCTCAGAATATGTGTAAATCATTTTCTGAGCCTGATTTGAACAATTCTTTTCATTCAGATTTATCTCATATATCTGATAAAGAATTAGAGTTAGAAGAAAATGACAGTGAAGACAGATCACTAACCTTTGGTAAGGAGCAAGCTGAAAATTCATGGGATGGGTCATCTTTGGAGGACTATTCTCACTGCAACCAAAGTATTTTATCCAAATTACAGACTTTGAGGAAGAGCAGGAGGAAGAAAAAAAAGTGGTCCCCAAAGATCACAGTACCTGAGCCTTTCCAGATGACTATCAGAGAAGCTAGGATAAAACAACAGAACATAAAGTCAAAGTCACTGATTGAACTAGAAAATAACTTGCTGAGGAAAGAATTGGAGGAGGAAGCAGAATGTCAAAAGAAATTCCGAGCCAATCCAGTGCCTGCTTATGTTTTTGTCCCTCTCTATCATGAGATTATGCAGGAAAACGAAGAACGTAGAAAGGCACTAAGAGAGAGAAGGCGAAAGATCCTTCTAGCTTCACAAAAGCCATTTCAGTTTATTGAGCGGGAAGCACAAAAGAAAGAAATGAAGAAAATGCAGTTGAAGGGCATTTCTTCACCAGAAAAGAAAGCAAAAGTATTCAAAGCAAAGCCAGTTCCTAAATTTGTTTATAGTTCAGAAATTAATGAGAGGCTAAAGGAAGAAGAGCTTTATAGAGATATTAGAATTCAGATGAGATCAGAAGAGCTTCTGCGCAATTCATCTGTCCCTAACAGTAGGTTAGGAAACAGAGGCATTAATAAGAATAGGCAGCAAAATCATCTTGAGCTGACTAAAGAAGTGGAACACAGACCAAAGACCAAAGCCAAGGTCCCAGATTTTGAAAGTTTACATCAAAAATTCCTGAAGCGGCTTCAGAGACAGAAGAATGTGAAACACATTACAGCCTGTGAACCCTTCAATCTCTGTACACCAAATATAGAGTCCAACAAAGAGAAAATTCTTGAGGACATTCAAATGGATGAAGAAAAATTAAAGGAAACACGCTGGCCCTATGCCTCTTCAAGAGCGAAGCCTCAGATGAGGTCTTTGAATGCAAATTCATCTCCTTCAGGCTGTGAAGGATCTGTATCTCCAAGAATTACAGAATCTACAAGACGACGACTGCAAGCAGTCAGGTGAGCTGTTCACAGGCCTGGACTGATGTAATTGTCATTAGTTTAATTTCAAGTTGCCTGTGGAAAATTAAACCATGTTGATGCAATAAGATACTAAGATACTAAAAACTACGATCCACATGGGATTAATAAAACTATTATTCTCTGTTTATAATGGTTTTACTAATTGCATGTGGATTTTTTTTAAAGAAGTAATTTTTATTGGTTTTCTGTTTAACAACAGAATCTGTTGTTAAACAGATTATTTGTTTAACAACATAAGTAGACAACTAAACATAATCATGTTAATCATGTTTTTTTGATAACAAAATATGAAGATTATCTTTGAATGTGTGAAATTCATGCTATTTTGGAGAGGAATTCGGTGTTGCACTAAGGCAGTCATTTCATCAGAGCAAGCATTTCAGGTGAAATGAACCCCTCTTTCCTTCGTCCATGTGCTGTTCTGGGGCTTTCAGGGAATGGGGGTGGCGGGTGGGGAAGTCCTTTTCCTCCCCATAATTGTTTTAAGCCACACTCCATTGTCAGCAGCTGATTTTGCACCCCCTCTTCCCAGATCTTGTGTCTGGTGTTGGGGCACCAGTCACTTTCCCCTAGTTACACAACTGACAAGACCAAGGGGCTCAACAATTTCCTGAGTTCAGTGTTCTTGATGTAGTGGTTGTAGCAATGCATGTCTCCAGAGAACTGTGGATGGGTGGTTGGCTATGCTCTCTTTTAGGGTAAGGAAACCCATCTTTGATTAGTCTCACGGTGGAGCATTAGAGGAAGTACATTGTTACATTGCATGTATGTCTGAACTCACATGCATGTCCCACACTCATGTGTGTTCATACACAGACTACTGAGAGGTTTAGGGTCCTTTGATAGAGTCATGATGTGTGTCCTTTATGAATAGGTGTTTACCTAATAGCCACAAGAAGTTCCTACACCAGAGGAATAAAATAATCTTGGTGTATTATATGAAATGAAAGTGACAGAATAGATAAATGTTGCTTCAGAAAGCAGAATTACAATTTAAGCAGGCAAAGAGTGAGTGAAAGAATCCCTAACTATTCTCAAAAGCTTATAGAAAAGAGCGTGACAATTTCACCACAAGACCCACACTAATAGCAAGTCAAGAAATAGAGCGGGGGAAGGTATACTTGTCCTTGAAGCGAAGGTTGTGTTGTTTCCATTGGAGTGCTAAGTAAGAATTCTTTCTTGGAGCTTGGAGAGCTAACTAACAATTGAAAATCTAGGGTTTTTGTAATAATTTTAGCCAATTCATTCTAATGGAGAAGGAAGGGAGCATTGAGACGAGCAATTCCTACTATTTCAGTATTTCTATTGTTCTGTTGTTTCTTCTGGGGGTTTCTTGCCTATTTCCCATTTTGTTTATTTTGCTTAATAAAATGTTGAAAGAATCTAGTGAGCAATGACTGAACTGTTTATCCTTGTTTACTTCCTGTCTTAAAGTTACCTTACTATTATCATGATGGCATCCATTCAGGTGTTGATTAGATGCTATTAGTTGCTAGATTTACATGTGCTGATATTTACACAAGGTATTTGGAGCTCAGGGTGTCTCTTCAGTGCCTTCCAGGACATATTTTTTGAGATACGGCTGGTACCAGCATCAATCAAATTCATAATGGGGATCTCCTGTTATATTAAGTTATGCCAAACTTCTTACTCATGCCATGATCTACAGTAATAAGTCATAGAAAAAGTTCAGATTGACACACAGCCATTCACATCATTTTTTATTAAATGTATCACAAGACTAACAAAACATTCCAGCAATTAAAAAGAAAGAAAGAAAAACAATTGAGCACGATCATGTATAAGGGTAAAGAGATAAAACATATTTTTATATAATAATAAAATATACTTACACAAAAGAGGCAACATGGCAGTATTCCAAGACAGGACACAGGCACCAGATGAAATAATATTTGGGTGGGATTTGCCACCTGCGTGAAGTACATTACTTCTTGATCTGTGTAAGTGTATCCTTGAAAAATTCCATAAAGCCTTTTCTCAATTTAAATTTATTTAGTTCTGCTTTATTGTGTTATTCAGGGAGTCAGCTGAGGAAAAAAGGAAGGTAGAAGAAGAGAAGAAGAAAAATAGAACAAAACAAAAAGAAAGAGCAAGAAAGCTACAGAGACTTATACACACCCGGGCTGAGGCAAATGATCCCCATCAAAGTCTAGCTCAGATGCATAAATCGAAGTTTAAAATATTCAGGTATTCTGCTAATGTATCCTCCAAATCCTGACCCAATAGGTGCAAGAGCATTAGTTCAGTAGCAGGCCCTCAAAGAGTATAACATAGTATAGTCTTGCTGCTTCTATTTTTACTTTGCTGTGAAAGTTCATGATTAAATTCCATACCATTTCCATGTCGTGGTATATTAAAAAAACAGGAAACATGAAAAGCAGAGAATGAAAGAATATCTCCAGGAGTTGGAAGAAATGGAAGAAAGAGTGCAAAAGAGGCCACTGTTGTTGGAACAAGCTACACAGGTTATTGACATCTCTCCTATATTGGGGTGCCAGCTTTCTTTTTTATCTGATGATCAAGAACTGTCATTGAGGTGATGTAAGTTATGCCACCTTCCCAGTCTCCTGTCTCGCCATTGCATCACTTCTGTATGCCTCATTTCATTTGTCAGTGCTTTCTCAACCAGCAATGATTGCTGCCTTCTTGGTTATAATTGTGTACAGTAATGTCCCAGTTAAGGCTTCTTATTTTATACTGTACTCTGCATTCCTAATCCACCCATCACAGTGTGAAGGGTAGAGGAGACACCACTTAATTTAACTGTGATTACACTTGTTTTGTTTGCTTGCTTGATTTCTAGTCTGCCTTTTGATCCAGAAGGATCCCAAGCAGCTTACTTAAAATAATGCAACAACATTAGGTCTGCTGCTTTCATTTCTAGCACATGGTATTGCTCTGTGGTAGTGTGTCTTCCCTTCTACCTAAAGCTGCAAGTCAAGGGCAGAGATGGACGAACCAGCTGCAGCTGAGCAGATATGTAATCTAAAGATTTAATATTTTTAATATGTAATTTAAGCATTTAATGTGTGCCGGCGCAGAGGTGTTGAGTACCCAATTTAAAAATGACACTGTCTAAAGCTTTGTGTTTGTGTTCCACAACATTTTCATGCTCTGAGATCATGGATGTTTGGCAACCAATGTACACATCCACAGCCGTATATATTCTTTAAATTTAAGAGTATCTTAGTAACGTATTTTGTTGTTATTCTTTTACTCTACCTCTCCTAAAATATAGAAAAATGCACGAATAGCTGCTGAGAAGCATTACTCTGATATTCTTCGAGAGCTGGGACTATGTGAAGAGTTTGTTTCAAAGAAAGGTGAAACGGCTACAAAAATGCTTTTGCAGGACCATTCCAGTGGTGGCTCTGACATTTTGACAGCAGACGGCGAAAGGTAAATACTGCCAGTGGTTGCCATGGATCAGGATGGGCAACTTGTGGCCTTCCAGATGTTGTTGGACTCCAACTGCCAGCAGCTACCCAGCCAATGTGGCCAAGGATCAAGGATGATGGAAGCCGTGCTCTAACAAAATTGGGAGGGATACAGATTCCCCATCCCTGCTCTAGATGTTTTAAGAGGGAGACTGACAACTTTAATCTCAAGCTGCCCCTTTTGCTGTAGCTTATTCCAATAGCACAGAACTCTAAAATCCAAAGCCTCATATGCATGTAGTATGTCTGCGCCTCCTCTTGAATCTCCATTGGGTGACAGTCAGCATCTTGTGAGTGAGCTTCCCCTTCCTCTTCTTTCCTCTGCTGGCCCCCATGCCATCCCAGTCTTGTCTAGTGGGTTCCCCAACTTTCCAGAGAGTATGCAGGGGACTGTATGGGAGGTGGTGGGGGATCTGTCCTGCCAACTGTGGTCATTCTACAGACAGATGGATACTGTTGGATTTCACCCATTCAAAAGAATGTGAAAATATTCACAGCCCTTATACCTGCAGTTGATTGGTGGATTGAAGAATTGATGGTAAAAGTACTCAAAGTAAAGCAAACTGCCAAAACCTAAAAGTCCACGGATGCTTCCTCTAGCTGGGATTATGCTAAGTGTGCATTTCCTTTTTTTACTCAGTTATTAGGTTATTACATCAGAACTGCAAGAACTGGAATGGGCAAGGTAATCAAGCAGCCAAGAGGTTTTATTTGCAGCTTTAGGAAGAACAACAGCAGACTTGGAGCTCCCTAGTAGACATGACAATACCGTAGCTGCCCTTATTTTTCAGGAGTGTTCCCTAGAATGGAGGGGCTGTGAGCCCATCCCCTGAACCACCCCATATATACCAATCGTGTTGGAAAATTAGTCATTTTAGCTTGATATCTTCTTATTGAGTTGGCCTAGCTGGGCTTGTGGCTGATTAGATTGACTGGCACATAGCCAGAGCTAGGTCCATGAGTATGAGGACCAACCACATACATGGCTCCAACATCGGAGTGCTAATTTTAAAAACAAGGCTATTCTGTACAGTATATTGTTAACACAGAAAGCAGGCTGTTTGGAGACTTGCTTTCAGGATGTCCTCAAGAAAGGACACAGTGGTGGTTTTATCACTTACTGTCTTCTCACAGTCAAGATGGAGAAGGGCAGGCATTTAGAGTTTGCTCCAGGGGTTCTTTGTTCTTGTGGGCTTATGATTCATTTCATCGGGGGGACACTCATCTTCTGTACCAGTGCATTCTTTGAATACATGTGCATGGTAGCCTGATGGCTTCTTTGTTCATGAGGCATTCCAAGATGGGTGGCTTTGTCTCTCTGCAGATACCTCCTTTGAGGGTATCTGGGAGGGTGCAGGGCACATGGTGGGGGGAGGAAAAGAGGGGCAGACCTGCTGCACAAAGCAGAAATCCTTGCCCGGATGGACCTGTGACTTAGTGCTGCATTGGATGCCAGCCATAATTCTACACAAGTTGAAACTAAATTTTACAATGCAATAACATTGTCCCCATTGCAATAACACAAAATCGTGGCGTTTGACAAATTTGAGAACAGCTCTTTATGGGTGTGATCTGATTGGGTCATAATATGTATTCAGCTGTTCTTCAGAGGATGCCAATGGGCAGTATTTTTCTTCTGTTTCTCCTGTAGTGATAATGAAAATAAAGCAGGAGATGGAGAATTTGAGAGAGAATGGGAGAGCTCACAACTCCATTCTGCCCAGTCCTGTGGAGAGGAGGATGGTGATGAGGAGGATGTGGAAGCCTCTGAAGATGAGCTGGACATGGAGGCTCAGCCAGATCACGATGACCAGGATGCTTCTGAGTATGAAAACAATGAACAAGCTGCCACAGAAAAAACCAGTGATGATGAAGGCTAATTGAAGTACATGGCTGCTTCCATGTTGTGTGGGTTTGGGTGTTTTGCATTTATTCTATTGCTCCAAATAATATAAGAGAGGGGGGGGGGAAGGAACAACTGGTGCAAATAGAGTTTTGAAGCATTTTTAATGTGCCGATCAGCTGTGAGTTTTCAACTGACATATTTTATTTTATTTATTAAATTTGTAGTCTGCCCTATATCTGCAAGTCTCAGGGTGGTTACCGGGATAAAATCAGAATATAAAACCACAAAATTCATAATCAAAACAAAAACAACCAAATAATCCTTCCCCCACATTTTAAAAAGGCCTGGTTAAAGATGAAGGTTTTTGCCTGGCACCTAAAGGTGTATAATGAAGGCCCCAGGCAAACCTCCCTGGGGAGAGCAATGCACAGATGCGGAGCCACTACAGAAAAACATGTGTTCCCACCCTATGGATCTCGTGGAGGAGGCACACGAAGAAGGACCTCAGAAGATGATCTCAGGGTCTGTGTAGGTTCATATGGAAAGAGGTGGTCCTTGAGGTATTGCAGTCCTGAGCTGTTTAAGGCTTTATAGGTTAAAAACAGCACTTTTAATTGGGCCTGGAAACTAATTGGTGTCCAGTGCAGTCAGAGCAGGATCGGTGTAAAACACTCAAACCATCTTGCCCCAGTGAGCAACCTGGCCGCTGAATTCTGCACTAGCTGAAGTTTCCAAACCATCTTCGGAGGCAGCCCTACATATAATGCATTACAGTAATCCAACCTTAGAGGTTACCAGAGCATAGGCA
This sequence comes from Zootoca vivipara, assembly GCF_963506605.1. Lineage (NCBI taxonomy): Eukaryota > Metazoa > Chordata > Lepidosauria > Squamata > Lacertidae > Zootoca > Zootoca vivipara. The sequence continues at coordinate 1,829,635 of NC_083278.1, read as the reverse complement.
ACATTAGTTAGGCCAGGGGTCACCAACTTAAGGCCCATGGGCCGGAAGCGACCCGCAGAGGTTGTTTGACCAGCCCACGAGCCGCCCCTGAACCGAGCCGCCCGCTTGCGCGCTGCACTAAGACGGTGCAGCATGGCGCAGGGACTCGCTTCCGTGACGCCGAAAATTGCGTCTGCGCAGACGCCAAAAATTGTGTTTGCAATCCGGCTCATGGAGGGATCTCCATGGGACCGATCCGGCCCAGGCAAGATAAACCTTGCTGACCCCTGAGTTATTAGGCTATCCCTGTCCAGATAGGGGCATGGCTGGGCCACCAGCCAAAGCTGATGGAAGGCACCCTGGGACACTGAGGCTACCTTTCATTTACTCCTTTTATTATAAAAAGCAAAGGTAGCATGTTGGTCCCTAAGGGGAAAAAACCCTCCAAAATTTACAGTTTGGCAATACCTTATTAGGACAAATCGAAATATCACAAAGCAGTGGCAAACATTTGTGCATAGCTGCCAAGTTATCCCTTTTTTTAAGGGATTTTCCCTTATGCTGAATAGGCTTCCTCGCGAGAAAAGGGAAAACTTGGCAGCTATGCATTTGTGTTTTCCAAAATTCTTAATCAGGCAAGATATTACATAGAGCAAGGGCAGGGGAATGAGGAAAAATATGCAAATACTGTATAAAGTATATAGATTTCAGTAGAGGTGTGCGTTAGCTGTGTGTAGAGGCTGAATAACAAGGTGAATTAGGCTGATTTGAGGTATCCCAAGTTGAAGCACAGGGACCCAGGTGGCAATGTGGTTAAACCACTGAGCCTAGGGCTTGCTGATCAGAAGGTCGGCGGTTCGAATCCCTGTGACGGGGTGAGCTCCCGTTGCTCGGTCCAAGCTCCTACCAACCTAGCAGTTTGAAAGCACGTCAAAATGCAAGTAGATAAATAGGTAAGGTTTACAGCGGGAAGGTAAATGGCGTTTCCATGTGCTGCTCTGGTTCTCCAGAAGCGGCTTTGTCATGCTGGCCACATGACCTGGAAGCTATACGCCGGCTCCCTCGGCCAATAATGCGAGATGAGCGCGCAACCCCCGAGTCGGTCACGACTGGACCTAATGGTCAGGGGTCCCTTTACCTTTAAGTTGAAGCACAATGTATATAATTCCCCTTCTCAAAACTGGGTAAGTGCTCTCACAAGGCCGTGTGATTTTCTGCTTGTTTTGTACAGAATAGTTCTGTTTTTTGTATATCTCTGTTTCTCTAGGTCCAGGGGCTTTGAAAAACACAAGACTGCCAAAAATGTTGCTTGTAGAGCACTGAAGAGATTTGGATTGATTTTTGTTAAAGCACAACAGCAGAGGATACTTTTTAAAAGTTAAAATTTACATCTTTTTCATAATTTTTTTGCTGCCCTGCAAATCAAACCAAAAGAAAGCTCCCCAGGCCATTTTCTAGACAGCCTCATATTGTGAGGCCTCCATCAGACGTCTGAAGGCCTATCTTGGAGGACACAAACAGCCACAGGAATTTTTTTTTTAAAATGTAGAAGCAATAATACACATCACATGGACCTTCTATTTACAGTATTGTTTTAAGGTAAGAAAGAACAAGAGACAGCCCCCTTTGAAAATATGCAACTGCTGTGGATTTTGCTGCTTTACTTGCCCTAATATAGATTATGAAGGAAAGTTACAGCACAAACCCCGACTGGAAAGGCTTTGTCTGCAATTTGGCAGCCTTAATCCACTCTGGAGGAGGCCAGTTACGCCTCAATATTTTGTCCACTTTGGCCAAAGTGGGGGGCAAGTCCTAGGTATTTCCTAGGTACGCTGTAGAGCTTGGAATCCTGAACACAGATTGAAGTGATGAGACCACAGAGCATGGCAGGAACAGAGAAAAAATGCATATAGATTCAAGGACAACCTTAGCTTTCAGACACAGTTCCAGGATAGAGATTGCAAACTGGTAAGACTCTATTTAGTGCAGTAGGTACAGTATCAGGTTTTGCATTTAGGATTCTGGGACAAACAAGCATTGGCTGTTCCTCATATCTGTCCCCCTCTTGGTTGAACACCGATTCCTGGTTAAGCAAATAGATTTTTTTTTTTTTGGTACTGTATTCTATTCATAAAAATTTTCATAAAACCCTCAAAAGAGAAATGGGGCAGTCTAAATGTTAGTAAAACAGGAGATTAATTTTAAGTGATAACTTAAGTAAATGAGTCAATTGAAGCCCAGACAATGTACTATTGCACAGTGGTTGAAGGGTGTGTCACTCTCAGAATGCATAGTTCCTCTATGAGTAGTGAAAATCATCTACCTCTAGTTGTACATTTTGCCCTGAAGCTTGGAGAAGCAATGGAAGCTTCTGGTCCACAAGAACCCCACACTCACCATTGGGCAATATTTTCAATCAGGAATAACAGCTCTACAGCGCCATCTGGTGTTACATGTCTATAACAATAAAATCGATGAATGTAGCCAAGTCCCATGTGAATCAGTTCAGCAGAGCTTAGAAGTGGGGAAAGTTGCAAACAGCTATAATTCTAATTATTGCCAAGATTCAACTCTGAGATACAAATACTAGATTTGTAGCATCTGTGAACACTTGTTAACTTCAAAAGGTAAGGGTAAAGGGACCCCTGACCATTAGGTCCAGTCGTGAGTGACTCTGGGGTTGCGGTGCTTATCTCGCTTTACTGGCTGAGGGAGCCGGCGTTTGTCTGCAGACAGCTTCCGGGTCATGCGGCCAGCATGACTAAGCTGCTTCTGGCCAACCAGAGCAGCACACGGAAACGCTGTTCCCACTTGGAGGGGTACCCATTTATCTACTTGCACTTTGACGTGCTTTCAAACTGTTAGGTTGGCAGGAGCTGGGACTGAGCAATGGGAGCTCACCCTGTCACGGGGATTTGAACCACTGACCTGATTGGCAGGCCCTAGGCTCTGTGGTTTAGAATCATAGAATCATAGAGTTGGAAGAGACCACAAGGGCCATCCAGTCCAACCCCCTGCCAAGCAGGAAACACCATTAAAGCATTCCTGACATATGGCTGTCAAGCATCCGCTTAAAGCCCTCCAAAGGAGGAGACTCCACCACACTCCTTGGCAGCAAATTCCACTGTTCTGTCAGGAAGTTCTTCCTAATGTTCAGGTGGAATCTTCTTTCTAGTAGTTTGAATCCATTGCTCCGTGTCCGCTTCTCTGGAGCAGCAGAAAACAACCTTTCTCCCTCCTCTAACCCACAATGCCACCCATATCCCACTTCAAAACATAGTTGTACTCTATTGTCATTTTTAAAAATAGCTTCTAATTTTTATTTATTTTGTCTTCACTATTCCTTTCCATCCATTATTTATATGTCACATTTTGGGGCACAGTCCAATAGGTGGCTCATAGTATAATATCAATATGGACTCATCCTTTGAATTTTCAAAATGTAGGTTTACTATTCTGTAAAGGGGTTGTGAAAATGATACTCATTCCTCAGCGGTCATGAATCTCAGTATAGTGACGAGAGTGATGAGGAAAATATAAAAAGTACAAAAATTAGGTAAGTGTTGCAGCAACCGGTTACTTTTTAATTATAGTTGGAAAAACAAAATGACTTAAAATGCGTAGCAGTAAATGCTTAGCTCGGGGGTCGCCAGTGGTACTGAAGGTCTCCATAAATAGCTCTTCAAAAACCCACAATACAGAAGAACTTGCTCTTCCTACTCAGTTCCTGTTTGCATTGGCTCACCCTCCCCTACACTGAACATGCCCCCGTTTCATCTGTTTTGAACAGAGGAGAGGTACCAAGAGCTTCCTTCTGGTGTGCCAGTGGCTGGTCTAGTTGCCTTGCTTTGATGAGGCAGCTAGTGGGGCTTTGCCCACATCGCTTTGTGGTCCTGTCTCTCAGATGCAGTAGTAATGGCACACCCCCGTGGCAGCAATGTTGTGTTATGCCACGCTTCTGTGGCAACCCTTTTTGTAATATACTGCATCTCCATGGCAACCCTGTTCATAGAATCATAGAATTGTGGAGTTGGAAGGGACCTCAAGGCCCATCTATTGTAGGAATCGCATCTAAAGAGTCCCTGACAGGTAGCCACCTCTCTGCTTCAAATGAATGAGTGTCCACCACCTTCCAGGGAGTCTGTTGCGATATGCCGTAACGTCTAAGACATTTCCTCAAAATTTCCTCAAATATGGCCACTGACCCCAAAGAATTGGCAAAGTGCGTCTTAAATAGACATAGCATGCAAACTGTTCATTTTTTTAATTTATTCAGATGAAGATTTGACCAGTTATTCCAAGAGTTTCCCAGGTCTCAATGCTAGTCTGCTATCAGGAAATCAGAGCGCTTTAAATCTCTGCTTATAATTCAAAAGGACTTTTGCCATTGATTCAGCATTGTGTGGCATAATCAGTGTTGTATTGATGCATTACTTTAAATATATGCAGCATTTCAAAAATAAAACTTTCTAACTGTTACAGTGTTCCTAAACATTTTAAAGCACAATACAGTGGTGCCTCGCTTAACGAATGCCCTGCTTAACAAAATTTCCGCTTAACGAAAGGTTTTTTCTAGTGGAGGTTGCCTCGCTAGACGAATTCGTTTTACGAAAAATTCGTCTAGCGAATCGCAGTTTCCCATAGGAATGCATTGAAATTCAATTAATGCGTTCCTATGGGCAAAAAAAAAATTCAATGCATTCCTATGGGATTCGCTAGACGAATTTTTCGTTATAAGAAAAGACCCATGGAACGAATTAAATTCGTCTAGTGAGGCACCACTTACATTGGCTATTAAATAATTATATGAAAATGCTGAGTACAGTGAAACAGCTTGATGGAGTCTTCTACTGATTTCATTGAAAAGGTTACACTGGTTAAACTTGTATCTGGGGCTCTTAACTTGTGGTCCATGGATGGGCTTGAGAAGCTCCATGAACTGGGCAGAAAACGATTTTCCAATGCAATAAAATAAATTGAATGCAAAATTTTGTGTTTATGTGCTTTCATCAGATTCTGTTCATGACCCAAATAAGGTTAAGATCCACTGCCTTACTTGTTAACTAGAAGTCAAGTTTAAGGTTTCCATTTCCATGTTCTGTTTTTATTTCACATTTCTTCACCATCTATCTTTTTTAAAAAATATCCTCCATTTCAGAGCATCATGCTTCAGCAAGGCTTGGTGTTCTATATATACTTGGTTATATGATTCTTTACAATACTTTCCATTAGTTTCCGCAGGAATATGAAACTAATTTCCAGGATCCTCCTGCCTCCCTTTTAAAAAATTGCTGCTACATCCAGTCCTCAGGTGTGCCATCTGATCTGAAGGACAAGTTATATATTTTTGTTAGAAGATCAGCTACCTCATATTTGAGTTCTTTGAGAACTCTTGTGTGGATGTCATCTGGACCCAGCAATTTTTCAGTTTATATTTTCTCTGCTATGCCTCTAACTTCATCTCTTGTCACCACTATTTGTTGGAGTTCCTCAGAGACTCTTACTGCAAAAGTTAGTCAGACGCTGGGATCTGACCTATATCTTCTGTTTGGAAGACAGATGCAAAGAATTCATTCAGCTCCTCTGCAGTCCCCTCATTTTCCTTTGACTCCCCTGTCACCCAAGGCCCACCTGCCTCCCTAGCCAGTGTCTTGATATTAGTGTATTCAAAGAACCTTTTTTTGGTCAGTCTTAATATTTTTAGCAATGTGTTCCTGCTCCACAAATTCTTTTTTTAGCATCCCTTACTGTCTGCTTACGGTACCATTTTTTTGGCCAAATTTTGTGTTCCTTTTCATTACCTTAATTTGAACAAGAATTCAGTTTTTTGAAGAAAGCCTCCTCAGGTTCCACTTCTTAACCACACGGGCACCCTCTTGGTCTTCATGTTACCTTTGCTGATCTGTGGCTTGCACTCTAGTTGAGTTTCTAATATTGTTTTTAAACAACTCCCTAGCATTTTGGAGTGATTGTTTCAGTTTCTCATTGAGCATAGGATGTTAACTATGCTATGCTGTGTGAGCCCTGGTGTAAAGGGGTAAAGGGACCCCTGACCATTGGGTCCAGTTGCAGACGACTCTGGAGTTGCGGCACTCATCTCGCTTTACTGCCCGAGGGAGCTTCTGGGTCATGTGGCCAGCATGACTAAGCCGCTTCTGGAGAAGCAGCGCAGCGCACAGAAATGCTGTTTACCTTCCCGCCGGAGCGGTCCCTATTTATCTATTTGCACTTTGATGTGCTTTCAAACTGCTAGGTGGGCAGGAGCAGGGACCAAACAACGGGAGCTCACCCCATCGCGGGGATTCGAACCGCCGACCTGATCGGCAAGCCCTAGGCTCAGTGGTTTAACCCACAGCACCACTCCCTAGCATTTTGGAGTGATTGTTTCAGTTTCTCATTGAGCATAGGATGTTAACTATGCTATGCAGTGTGAGCCCTGGTGTAGCAGCTGCTAATTTTGTAAATTGCAAATTTTCCTCCCATCCCAACTTCCAGTCCCACCTTACACACAAAAAATACATCCATGTATGCGAGATAATTTATGAGTTTTCAATTTTAAAATCATGTTTACAAATTTTATTCGGAAAGGATCATTAAAAGATGCTGAAGGTGAGTTTGTGGAGTTCAACGAAAATCATAAATGCCCAAAGGAGACCTATTTTATTTCATTGGTACACAGGCAAGAAGCAGTGCAATCTTTCAGCATGTTTTGTTTCCTACATCCTTGTGACTTCACTAAGTCAGGGCAGTTGCTGTACATATCTGTATATTTGCAAGGATTGGCTGAAAGTGAAAAGAAGAACACAATACCATCAGTCTGGACATTAACAAAAGCAAAACATCCCCAATAGATTCAAACTCTAAGGATGCTTTCATTTTTAGTTCATATACTGGAGTTTAAGATCAAAACTGAAGATTATACAAAAGAAAAAAAGAACACTGAACATATTATTTAACAGTTGTTCTAATGGATGTAATAATTAAATTCATAAACAGTTTAGCAACCCTGACCATAACTCAGAGGAAAAGGCCTGGAAAGCAAGCCTTATGAGGAATAGTTGAGGGAGTTGGGTATGTTTAACCTGGAGAAGAAGAGATGGAGTGGTGATATAATAGCTAAGTTCAAGTATCAGAAAGGCTGTCACATGGGGCAAGCTTGCTTCCTCCTGCTCCAGAGGGTGGAACCTAAACCAATGGAGTCAAATTACAAGAAAGGAGATCCCGATTAAACATCAGGAAGACCTTTCTGACAGTAAGAGCTGTTTGACAGTGGAATGGACTCCCTTGGGAGATTGTGGACTCTTCTTCCTTGGAGGTCCTTAAGAAGAGGTTGAGTGGCCATCTGCCCTGGATGCTTTAGTTGAGGTTCGACTAGATGACCCTTCCAACTCTACAATCCTATGAGGCTATGAAATTGGGCATGCTTTGATTGCCACATCTTATGAACATTATGTAGAAATCCCTACATTCGCCTTAAAAATATAAAAGGTTATTGTGACTCAGGAGGCAGAAGCCTTACCGCAGGTGGTATGACCTCCCCACCATTGATAGAGAAGTGGTACTTCCATCAGTGCCAATTTTGGGCAAGATTGTGTCCATTTGGGGCAAGATTTTTGGTGCTGATGGGAGCGCTGCTTTTCCGCCTTTGGCAGATGTAGCAGCAGGAGCAATTAGGTGATGGTGGGAGTGGCAGCAAGGCAAGACAGAACTTCCCATTTCACCTCTAGTGGTGCTGCCTCGGCTTCCATCAAATTCAGTGGGATTTTCTTCTGAGTAACTAGGTTTGGAATATGCTGGTTTTAGCATTCAAATTTAGAATATAATTGGCAATATCCCTTCCCCTCTACAAATAACCTTGTAATCTTGAGGGAAGAGAGACATTACGAAGACACGACTGGAGACAAAGCGCATGGAAAATATTGTCAGAAAATACAAGTTTTACTCCAATAAATGTTACTGGCCTTGATATCTACATAGATCTTCATAAGCAGCAGTGGGTCTATGCCTGCCCATCTCCTGCTTTTTTCCTGGCTAAACTGTCAGGGCTGAGCATCGGTTTGGCAGTGTGTTGTGCATGCAGCGCAGAAGTATCCTATCTGGATGCAAGACTTCCACATCACACCAACATTGCTCCCAGGGCACATTTGGGCAGATCCAGAAGTAGGGCTCGTAAGCAGAAATCAGCACAGCTTTTCCTACTCTCCCTTATACTAACTTGGTGACAGTTAACAGGCCCAATGAGCTCTGAATTCTGAGTACCTTTTCTAAGGAAAAGATGAAGAAGCTTTAACATTTGAAGTTATTTGTACATACTGCATAATCTGTTGTCACAAGCATCACGGCAGTCCCCGCAAGGTGGTCCAGACTTATATGGGGTTTTAAGTGAGCCTTGTATGTTCCCTCTGGAATGAGAAATGCAAAAAAGTGCCACAGTTTCATTTATTTCATGAAAATTATATAAATATATTAAAAAACCCCAAAGCAGATCAGTCATGGTATGCTGTAGCCGATTGTTTGTACAGTATTCAGAGGGAACAATCTAGTGGCATCAGTTCAGTAATGCTGGAAATGAGGCTGGGATGGCTGGAGGGGAGAAGTCTAGAAAGGCGGGACATCACATTGGGAGGGATAAAACAGAACTCACTTTATTTTCCTATGTGACCTAAGCTGCTTTCATGGTGCCACATCCCTGTTTCTAAAGAGGCAAGGGTGACAACTCAACGCCCAGAACAAGCCAATGCAAATGAACTTAATGGACACAGCATGTTGTAATTTGGATTATTCTAATGTTCTGTGGAGATTATTCTGTCCCATTAACAATCTGCTATTAACTCCCTTTATCTTGTGGACCTCCCAGTGTTATGTAACCTCTCAGGAATGTTAATAGCTGGATACCTCTTCCCAAGGGCTGGGGCTGTATCATCAGTAAAGAGAATCTCACGGGTGTTATTCAGAGAGACTACCATATGTGCCCACTAGCAATGCAGCAAAATATCAACAAGGGGTCCCTGCATCTCCATACACTTTCCAAGAGAATCCTTTACCTTCCTGGGTAAAACTTCCTGGGTTCAGAACTTTTAAGAATTTGGCTCTGCATTGCTTGTCAAAGATGCCAGCCTTTGTTAAGCCCCTTGAACAGGGCTTTGCAGCTGCCACTGGTCTGCCTAACAGAGGTGCCTGAAAATCTCTTTCAACTGAGCCAGGTATTTATCTGCCCCCATCTGCTCAGGTGTGGCTTGGCCTGGCTGAAATATCCTGGTGGGTCAAACAGGGAGGCCAGCTTGGAGGTTCTGAGCCTTGGTTTAGAGCAAACTTAATAAATATGTAAATGAATAAATAAGAACATTCTTTTCTGAGGCACTGTGGCTCACGTAATGTTGAATATGCTGCTGGTGTGTATTGGTGGATGATGGAAGCCATAGGCACTAGGAGAGGAGGGCTGCAAGGAGTGGGGGCACTGCCTTTTGTGCCTTTCCACAATATTAAAGCAAGGTTAAACCATAGCTAAGGGACGTAGGTGGCACTGTGGTCTAAACCACAGAGCCTAGGGCTTGCCAATCAGAAGGTTGGTGGTTCGAATCCCTGCCATGGGGTGAGCTCCCATTGCTCGGTCTCAGCTCCTGCCCACCTAGCAGTTTGAAAGCACATCAAAGTGCAAGTAAATAAATAACGGTAGGTACCGCTCCGGCGGGAAGGTAAACAGCATTTCCATGTGCTGCTCTGGTTCGCCAAAAGCGGCTTGGTCATGCTGGCCACATGACCTGGAAGCTGTCTGCGGACAAACACCGGCTCCCTCGACCAGTAAAGCAAGATGAGCACCACAACTCCAGAGTCGTCCGCGACTGGACTTAACGGTCAGGGGTCCCTTTACCTAAACCATAGCTAAAATTTATGTTTCAAATGTGTTGTTAAATCCCTTGAAGACGTTGTGTAACAAACAGCTAACAAGCTCAATAAATAATTAAATAGTACATACGCAGGACAGTACTGGCAAACGTAGAGGTATTTCAGGGGATTTTGAGGGCAGTGGGCAGCATAACAACCAATTTTGTAAGACCTGTACCAAACCACCTGTAGATATAAAAACATCCACACAAGAAAATACATTAGAATCTAGCTGTTTTCATAATGAGCCAGAAAAACATGCATTTAACATCAGCATTAAAAATAAAAAATAAACAACCCCTGGATTTCATCACTTTGTGTTGTTTTATTAGGAGCACCTTGAAAAGGGGGTATGATACTAAAGAAGAGGAAGAAGAAGAGTCTGGATTTGATATCCCGCTTTATCACTACCCAAAGGAGTCTCAAAGCGGCTAACATTCTCCTTTCCCTTCCTCCCCCACAACAGACACCCTGTGAGGTGAGTGGGGCTGAGAGACTTCAGAGAAGTGTGACTAGCCCAAGGTCACCCAGCAGCTGCATGTGGAGGAGTGGAGACATGAACCCGGTTCCCCAGATTACAAGTCTACCGCTCTTAACCACTACACCACACTGTCTCTAAAGAAATAAACAATTTCCAAGTAACAATTCCAATAATTTTCTTCCCATGGGAGATGCAGCTCAGAAATGCATACACCTGTGAATGTGAATGGTATCGTGGGGGGTCTGAAGAAACCACAGAAACAAAGGCACAGCAGAGATAAAGAGAATCCACTATCTGAACTTCCTATGTGAAAAATATGAAAAAACTACTGTACTGGGTGACACGCGAGGAACACAACCACCCTTTCTCGGTTTCCTTTCTTCCTTTTGTGATGTCCCAGGCAGCAGCAAGCCAAGATGTGAGTGGGCTATCAGCCATGGATTTAGTAGCTGAACCATGCACTTGACAAAGATACAAAACATTGTTTGAGTTACCTGAGTGTAATGGTCAGTTACGGCCCCTGGACGGACTGCTCCAACACTATACTTGAAATCTTCCACCTCGTCGTACCAGGCTTGAATCACGTCATCCCATGAAGTAGCGTCAGATGATAAAAATATATTTTCACCGCATGAAAAGCCATCTAGAAGTGGAGACGGTAAGCATTAACAAAACTCATGATTCCTGATCTAGGAAATTCTGTAAACAAGAACATGCTGCAACAGGTAAAAGCTTGTTTATTCCAAGCAGAATTTGTTCACCCGCAAAGGAGAGATTTTATGTATGTGACCCATTTGAGCCAGTGCTTGAACAACACAGAATCTTTGCTTAATTGGGAATGATAAATCTTATAACTACTTTGATACTCTGATTTGGGATACCTTTTGATGTTCCATGTTTCTTGCTTAGCGTTTAGGAGTTACCTATACATCACCTTGCCTACAAAGGTCCGTATAGTTAAAGCTATGGTTTTCCCAGTAGTGATGTATGGAAGTGAGAGCTGGACCATAAAGAAGGCTGATCGCCGAAGAATTGATGCTTTTGAATTGTGGTGCTGGAGGAGACTCTTGAGAGTCCCATGGACTGCAAGAAGATCAAACCTATCAATTCTGAAGGAAATCAGCCCTGAGTGCTCACTGGAAGGACAGATCGTGAAGCTGAGGCTCCAATACTTTGGCCACCTCATGAGAAGAGAAGAATCCTTGGAAAAGACCCTGATGTTGGGAAAGATTGAGGGCACTAGGAGAAGGGGACGACAGAGGACAAGATGGTTGGACAGTGTTCTCGAAGCTACAAACATGAGTCTGACCAAACTGCGGGAGGCAGTAGAAGAAAGGAGTGCCTGGCGTGCTCTGGTCCATGGGGTCAGGAAGAGTCGGACACGACTAAACGACTAAACAACAACAACAACAACAATTAAACTGGGAAGCAGCTGTTCAGTTTTAAACTCTGGGGTGAAAGGGGGGATATAAAATATGAACACTAAGGGGGGTGATTGTTGTATAATTGCCCAGGCATTTGTCTTTATTTTAAATGTTTGTTACACAAGAATATCTTTATTTCAACCAATATTATAATCCCTGTTTAGAGACAGAAGTCTTGGTTTCAGTAGGGTATATTCTTAGCTAGAAGCGTTTCAGTTTAAACCATTGTAACAGGTAGGAAAAAAACAGGACTCCACGTCGGTGGCACAATGTTATATCGCACAGACCAGGGGTCAGCAAACTTTTTCAGCAGGGGGCCGTTCCACTGTCCTTCAGACCTTGTGGGGCCGGATTATATTTTTTTTTTAAAGAATGAATGAATTCCTATGCCCCACAAATAACCCAGAGATGCATTTTAAATAAAAGGACACATTCTACTCATGTCAAAACACCAGGAAGGCCCCCACAAACAACCCAGAGATGCATTTTAAATAAAAGAACACATTCTACTCATGTAAAAACATGCTGATTCCCAGACCGTCCGCGGGCCGGAGTTAGAAGGCTATTGGGCGCATCCGGCCCCCGGGCCTTAGTTTGGGAACCCCTGGCACAGACAGTGCATATAAATCACTTTTTCTTTACCAGTCTAGCTGAGTCTCAGATGTGGGCATAATTTGTGCTTTACATTTGATATGGAAAACTGAGTTGCAACGAAAGGTAGAGGAAGAAAGAAGAGTCTGCATTTTGGTACAAGCAATAAATAATGAAAAATTAATTTTAATGAGTAAACTTATTCAAAGGTGTTACCAGAAAGAAACATTTGTCAGTTACTTTTAGTAAATGTTAAACGAGCTTCCTTTTTCATGTGGTTCTGATTCTTTGGTGACTATCCATAGGCTCACTAGATCAAATTAAAATATCCTGAATTTAGAACCTGTTGGCATACAAGACATTAAATATTTCCATGTTTCATACAGCCAAAAAAGGCTAATCTCAGCTGTGCTGTATAAATTGCTCAATAGATGGCATCTTTTGATGAATCTTTTAATACCTTCAGAAAGTGGAAGCTGAAAGGTCTTGCTTTAAGATGTTATCATCTCTGAATTGTTAGTGACGGCAAAAGATTTATTGTTTTAGTGATTAGCTACATCCTTCCAGGATCCGGAATGGACATGTATGAACTGCTGTGTGATGCTTTAAAAATTATATGCATCAAAGGTGGATTCAGCATGTATAGAGGCAAAGGTATGCTGATTTCTGAGTTTGGATGTTAGAAAGAACTGGAACATTCCTCTCTATTATTCCCTTTCTGTGGCATTCCTCCAGTGTGTTTTTTTAAAATATTATGCTCAGACTGACAACTGCAAGGTTGTTGAAGGAGTAAGTGAATGCTGATTGAATGGGGATTATATTATAGATGTCTCTAAAATATTTCTACAGTGCTTACTGAAAGCTCTACTTGCCAGCAATTCTTTGGTCTTGTGGGCTGTGGCCAAAATGACATTTCTTTGCCCAGCGTTCGGCATTCGCTCTCGCAGCAGGACTCCATTCCTAAATGAAAAAAGACGTAGCAAAGGTGAGAATGGAGGCATACTGTAAAAACGGAGAAGATAATATATGTCTCATTGCTTGTCACCGTTCAGCTTTCTTCAAAACCTTGATGTGTATGTCCATGTGTGCATGCATGATGCACACATGATAGTTATTGATGATAGTTATTTTGTGGCTGGGTCATGGCTTGACTATATGAAGGAAAAACAGAACTGTGCAGTCCTTTCCCATCACTCTTTCATTCTTGGGAGCCAATCCCAACTCAAGACTTGCCCAAGATATTTTGGCACCTTAGACAAACCACAAAATGGTGCTCCCCACCAGGAAAGAAAGGGGGAATGAGGTTCTACATCAGAAAAAATGGGGGGGGAGGTGTAGAAATAAAGATCAACACTGGGAACAAGCGGGGAGTGAAGAACTACATCGGGAACAAGGGAGGGAATCAAAGCAGCCTTACCCGATGGCTGAGCTGGTGATCAAAGGCTCTCATGGGGGGAAAGGGGCCATCTCTGAATCATGCCAGGTGGGTGCAGAGCCCAGGAGGCCCCAGAGAGCAGCCCCCGCCATTTCCTCCCTAGAAGTGGGAAGAGATGAGCAGTCCCGCCTATTTGCTGAGGGGCCACTGTGGAAGCGGCATAGGGAGTACCAAGTTGGTGGCAAACCTGTCCTCCAAGAAAGGTACCACAGCCGCCACTGTGGCAGTAGTGACAGGCAGCATGTTCCTTAGAGTCATGCTCCTGTGGATTCTGCTGCCTGAGGGAGTTGCCTCATGGGAGGGCCAGTTCTGCCCCAATCCCAACCCCAATCCCTGGATGATCTTAACCATGGTTTAGCATCAACTCTGCCTGACTCCTGTCTGCAGGTGGTGCTGATGTGGGTGGTGCTGTGGTCTAAACCACTGAGCCTTTTGGGCTTGCCGATCAGGAGGTCGGTGGTTCGAATCCCCATGACGGGGTGAGCTCCCGTTGCTCAGTCCCAGCTCCTGCCAACCTAGCAGTTTGAAAGTACGTCAAAGTGCAAGTAGATAAATAGGTACCACTCCGGCAGGAAGGTAAATGGCATTTCTGTGCACTCTGGTTTCCATCACGGCGTCCCGTTGAGACAGAAGTGGTTTAGTCATGCTGGCAACATGACCTGGAAAGCTGTCTGTGGACAAATGCCAGCTCCCTTGGCCTGAAAGCGAGATGAGTACCACACCCCATAGTCGCCTTTGACTGGACTTAACTGTCCGGGGTCCTTTACCTAAGAGACTGAGTTAGGCACTCTCAGCTACTACTAAGTTACCACTGAGGTAAGTCCATATTCATAGCCCACTACATGGACAAGCGGAGGAAGGGAAAGCATACATGGTGTTTTTTCTCCTGAGTGGACAAGAATATGTAGGAAGTTAAAGCAAGCAGGAGGGGTGGATTCTATCTATCCAAGGGAACACAAAGCGCAGAGGTGAGAAGTGGCATCAATAGACTCTGAGCCTGCACTATTATTATTAATGATTACCGCAACTCATTAAGCTGAACCTTGCTTACTTAAAACGAATCAGCATGACTTCCTAGAGCTGACTCTAATATCACAAGCTAAGAACACCCAGTCAGCCAACTGAGGAGGCACAAGGGGTAGCCTGTTGCAGAGTCTGGTTCCCTGTTTGCATTGTATTTCTTATGAAATCATACTGATTAGTTCTAAATTCGCACCTATACCTATGGATTAGCATATGCAAATATTATGCAAATCTGTGCCTGCTTGTCCTTTTTAATTTAAAAATTGATGTTTAAATGGTATTCCCTTTTGAAATGTACATCTGCCTGTCAGTCTCATCCTTGAAGTGATCAAGAACAAAAGTTTTCTGCCTGCAAGAAAGTGTAGTAAACATGCAAAGCACTTGCAATGCACCTGGAACTATGAATTTCACCTCTTTCTAGCTTACCATCTTCAGCATGTTGCTTGCGGTTGGCTTCACTCCTCTCCGCAGGGCATTGTGCTTGTCAAGAATTTGCTTTTGCTCAGCTGGTCCAACCTCTAGTGCATGTGCCTAAAGTGAGAGAATGAGTAAAATTCCTCTTGCATTTATTCATAATATATTACACCAATATAATTTTAGCACTGTTTCCGTAAGAATCATGGCCATGGTGAAAACATGCCATAAATCAAATCTGACATAAACAAAATCTCAGTTGTAAGCTGTTGTAAACTGTTGGGCAATGTCGTGACATTAACCTCTCTCTGACGTACCGTACTCTGGATAAATTCACAGTTATTGAAATCAACAATAGGCTTGCTATTACTTTCTCCATTAAGTATGATTTATTCTGTTCACTGATGAAGCAGTGAAGCGCATTTTGGCTAATTAAAGAGAACATTCAGGTTGACCAAGCTCCAATCTTGTATTTGAAAACAATCCAGCTAACTTTAGTAACTTTTCATTTCCCACTGGCTGAGATAGGAGAGAGTTAAGCAACTCTCAGTATTGCTACACTACACAACGTAAAAACAAAACAAAAAACACCTTACTCTTGAAGCAGGCTGTTGGAGCAGAGCAGCAAGGCTCAACACAAGGAGCACAATCATCTCTGAAAACAAAATAACATTGGAGATATTATCTTGGAGTTTCTGTTTAGATAAAGAGCGTACCTATTGAAACATGGTGCCACTCTTCTGAGTAGTAGTTTAAATTTCAAAATGCTCATGTGGCTCCATGTGAGAAAAAAGATTTGTGCCTCCTAGAACAGGGCAGGTGGCAGATCAGGACCCAATGCTTTCCACCCATGAGAAAGCATGGCAGTAAACTTTTGTAAAACATACATTAGATACATCCCAGCATTACAGCCAATGAAGGCAAAGGTAAGGCTCTTATCAGATGGCTTAAGTGCAGATTCTTCAGTAGGAATTTGATCAATAAGATGCATGCTCCCGAGCTATTATTTTCATACAATTTATCTTACTTCACTCTCCTAGCAAACTTCATATAGGAGGTTATAGGATACAGCAGGCTATTGTATAGGTTAACACCCCCCCCCCCAACCTTACCTTGTTATTTCAAGGAAGACTGGAACTACAGTACCTTCTTTGTAGCTTCAAAGAGGTTATGGAAATCAATGGATGACCGTATGCTTATATACCTCTCCTGTTTCCTGCTTTGCAGAATGACTCAGTGTCCAACCGTAAATTACACACCTCATTGACCAGTCAGAAGTTTGAATCTGTCATATGTGTTCTTAACAATGTTTTATTTCCTGAAAAATTCCAACCAGCATCTTATGATGGATTGATATATGTGCCTTTTATTTATCCTGTGGCATCATTTTATCAGTGGTAGATCTAAACACATCATGGACTTAATATGCATTGTAATGAGAGGAATTCACAAGCTATTGCTGCTACCAAATAGGTTTCTTCCTTCCTTCTTTCTGTGCACAGTGGCACCTCAGGTTACAGACGCTTCAGGTTACAGACTCCGCTAACCCAGAAATAGTACCTCGGGTTAAGAACTTTGCTTCAGGATGAGAACAGAAATTGTGCTCTGGCGGCGCAGCGGCAGTGGGAAGCCCCATTAGCTAAAGTGGTACCTCAGGTTAAGAACAGTTTCAGGTTAAGAACGGACCTTTAGAATGAATTAAGTTTTTAACCCAAGGTACCACTGTATGAAGTCTTCTTCTTCTTCTTCTTCTTCTTCTTCTTCTTCTTCTTCTTCTTCTTCTTCTTCTTCTTCTTCTTCTTCTTCTTCTATCACTCGTAGCTGATTAAGATGGTCTTCCATAAACACGGTTATGGAACAATGGGTCCGTAAGTGACTGTGGAGGCCAATTCTGGATCCACATGTCCTTCTACCGTGGGGACATTGGTTTCCAGGCGGGAGTTGATCACTGTGTGGATTTGCCAAGTGTGCCTTCCTCTTAGCACGCTTCTCCCTTGCGTCCTGAGATTGAGTGTCTTCAAAGCCCATGACACCTTTGGTCAAGGCTGTTCTCCAACTGTATGAACTGTATGAAGCATTACTGCATGAAGTAATGCACTGGTGGTGCCATAATCTAGTAAACAAGGATTTAAGTGTTTTTAATCTTTTACTGCAGATGTTGAAGTGATAGGAAATCTTGTTTTGAAAGTTGGACTCATTCCCTCCCTCCCTGCCCCACTCATTTCTGATTCCCGCATCTATTGAGGCATTGATGCCACTCAGCTGGTATTCCTGGAGATGATGTTATCGCATACCAACAGCCATTTAAATCTTCAGTATTTGCTTATGTTCAATTAGCATCACAGTGGGGATATAATTTCTGCAAATCCTTCCTGTTGCACGTGCTCAGTTCTGGATTACCCAATAAGCAGACTAAGAATGTCCTTACGGAATCAGCAAAGCAGGGGCACCATAAAATAAATAATAAATGAGAGGGTTTTGTTGTTGTTGAAAGAATTCAATATTTCGTATTTCTAAAAAAAAAAACTGAAGTAGTAACTACAGGGAAAATCCTTGTTAGACTTCCTTACATTCCACACACTCTTCACCCATTTTTCTCTTCCTTTTTTATTACTTCCCCCCGCCTAAACCACAGCGGTAATGTGACGAAATCAGATCCCCATCATGTGTTGCAACAAAACTATGTCTTATTATTGATATAGTCCTCTGAATTATGGATATAATCTTATTGAGTATTTGAAAATCCATACTGCTGAAGACACAGAAAATCAAGTGCTACATTATCTGTGCTGAGTTTGCAGAGGTCAGTTTCATGGTATTCTCCTGTGGCTGCCCCTAAGCTGTGGATCTCCTTCCCCACAGAAGTGCGCCTGGCACATTCATGATACAGAATGCTGAAGACACACCCCTTGACCCCAACTTATTTTTATGGTTGTAACACAAACATGCCTAAAGTGGCTGGGAACAGAAGAGAAAAACTGTATTCTCATTACAAAGTTCAACGCTAATTCATTTCAAGACACAATATGACAATCCAATTGATTTGTTTTGATGATACAGGCAACCATTCATTTTCAAGTAATTGTAAATTAAACTTATAAAATTCTGAAATAGACTTTAAAAACAATCCACATGACACCACCAGTTGGCTAATACATATAAATCTGACTCTGGTTTTATAGATATGGACCTTGACCTTGAGCTTGTTTGGAGGTTCTAGCAGGGGAGCGCAGCTATCGTATACCCTTGACCGAAGAACGGTACACTCCTCCTACCTGGGATGGTCGTCCTCTTCCACCGAGCGCGCAGCTTCGGGAGGGATGCACATGGAGCGGTGAGGGAGGAAGGGGACACCCGCCTAGCCAGCCAGATCAGCTGAATCAACCCTGGGGGTCAATGGGGTGACAGATGTTGCAGCCAGATTTATAGATATGAGTACAGCTGCCCACAAACCTGACCAGGCTGTGACAGGTGTGGAGGAGGTGTCTGAAGTTACCATACTCATTTCTCCTAAGACGGAGGGGACACACAGAGAGACACCTTGTTCCCCATATTGCTCTATCACTGAATGTAAACAAGTCCAACTGTACAGTTAAACACACCCTTGTAAATCCCTCCGTGGCCTTCTAACATCTTTCTGTTCTTTTAAAAATCTGAAGCATTAATCATTTTCTCATCCTGATGCGGAAATACAGAGAGAAGGAAGCATTGAGGTGCTCGTTAACATTTCAGACTCCGCCAGCAGGTCACAGGGATCACACAGATACCGATTGTTGCCTCTCCTGATAGGAGCCAGCTATTGAGCCTCTTCCCATAAATGTGTCCTGGAGTTCCTGGATTGATAGTGCCAACTCTATGTCTCTTAGAAGAGAATTCCACAAGGTAGGAGGCTTAAAAAAAAAATTCCACTGAGAAAAGTGAGAAATTTTATGGCTACTGCGGACTTGCCTGCAGAAGACATATCAAAAGATACTGTATATTGCCTTATCCTGACTGAAAAGAAGCCCAGTACTGCAAGCAAACTATGAAAAAACAAGCCAATGGCAGTGCAATAGGAACAGCACTGAACCTCAAAGACAACTTTCTGATATCTATGCTGTAATTGAAGTTGAAGCTAATATGAAGAGGAGAGGTGAAGAAGCCCCAGGCAGATTTTCTTTTCTAAACTATATGCACTTATCTGATGAACAATATATTCTCACAATGATGCAATACGGAATAATGGAACACAGTGATTAATGATTCAGGATCATAAGAATTTACTTAGTAGGTTGGGCCTAGTTTGAAGTCAGGTGTGTTTGGGGCATTAAAGTGTGCCCAGCAAATGTGGTTTCTTCATGGCTCCTGCTCCAGGGGCTATCATAATCATAGCTGCCAAGTTTTCCCTTTTCTCGCGAGGAAGCCTATTCAGCATAAGGGAAAATCCCTTAAAAAAAGGGATAACTTGGCAGCTATGATCATAATCCATGGAGGTGGGTTGGCAGCTGCAGAAGCTGCGGTGAGTGGCAGGTGTGGTGGCCTCATCCAGATCACCTCTAGCAGTTGGGTGGGCACCCTGGCCAGCTCCCCCCACAACAGTGTGCTGTTGAGGCAGCAGGGTTCAGTGGTTGCAGGCCCTGTGAGGGTTTCTCCCGGGTTCCCTACGTTCCCCTTCTCCTCCCTATATTGTGCAGCCCACCAGGGGGCAGTTTTCAGTCCTCCCTGCTCCATTCAGGGAATGCAAGGTGGCTTTTCTGTGGTGAAGGGGGGGGGTGTATTTTTTTATCATACACACCCATTTTCTCTTTGGGGGCAGGTTACTGTTAATGTTTGGGGCTCCTGTCAACATTTTATAGCCTGACAGGCTAAGTTGCATAAATTATGATGGAAAGTAGATGCAGTGTGACTTTTCCATAGCTTCCAAAGTTCCCCTCCTTGCCCATTTGTTCTTGAGGGTTATTGTGTGCCCTGGTGATTTGCATGCTTCATACTCTCAGGGAAGAAGGCTTATCCCATTAGCTCCCTCCATATACCTCTCAGTTGCCCATGGAGTTGTCAATTCTGTGTCCAGGGCAGCTGTCTATCAGCTCCATCTGGTATGCAGGCTAAGACCCTACCTGCCTGCAGACTGTCTCGCCAGAGTGGTACATGCTCTAGTTATCTCTCGCTTGGACTACTGCAATGCACTCTATGTGGGGCTACCTTTGAAGGTGACCCGGAAACTACAACTAATCCAGAATGCGGCAGCTAGACTGGTGACTGGGAGCGGCCGCCGAGACCACATAACACCGGTCTTGAAAGATCTACATTGGCTCCCAGTACGTTTCTGAGCACAATTCAAAGTGTTGGTGCTGACCTTTAAAGCCCTAAATGGCCTCGGTCCAGTATACCTGAAGGAGCGTCTCCACCTCCATCATTCTGCCAGGACACTGAGGTCCAGCACCGAGGGCCTTCTGGCGGTACCCTCGTTGCGAGAAGCCAAGTTGCAGGGAACTAAGCAGAGGGCCTTCTCGGTGGTGGCGCCTGCCCTGTGGAATGCCCTCCCAACAGATGTCAAAGAGGAAAACAACTACCAGACTTTTAGAAGACATCTGAAGGCAGCCCTGTTTAGGGAGGCTTTTAATGTTTAATAGATTACTGTGTTTTATTTTTCTGTTGGAAGCCGCCCAGAGTGGCTGGGGAAACCCAGCCAGATGGGCGGGGTACAAATAATAATAATAATAATAATAATAATAATAATAATAATTACATGGTTACATGCACTACAAGTCATCCAATGGGGGCTGTGTGATGACAACCTTACACACTCCATTATACAGTTAGATTGTCCTCCTCTGGCCAGTGTCAGGCTAGCAGCAGGTACAATAAGTTTGTTTGATTTATTCTGCTGACCTGGGAGCCCCTTACCCTCTTGAGTCCCAAGTGGGTGCTCAACACCTGCTGCCATCGGATAAAATATCACCTTCATGTTTTGGCTTTCTAAATTTAGAGATGCTTGGATTATCTTTCAAGTCAGTGAGGTCATGGCTGAAGGCACTTCCCCATACAATGGTCCCTGTGGGGGTCACCCTATTTGATGTAAGTCTTAGGAACCCCTGCCTGGATTTATCACGCATCACTTCCGGTGGGCGAGCAAGAATTATTTAGATTGCCCCATGCCCAAGCCAAACCTCTTTCATCTGGATTCAATAAAGTTGTGGCCTGTTTTGACCCAAAACCCAGTCTTATTTGTCTCTTATTTATATGGTTTGGGGAGCACAAGAGTCAGGGCCCCCACCTGGCTCTGGCCCCTTCTCTCCCCAACACCTCTAAATATACTTGCTTTGGGATCTTTCCAGTTTGGAGTACCTGGCCCTCCAATATCTCACTCATGAAAGTAGGTTACCAGTTTTATGCTCCCACAAAGGAACCACATAAAATGAATGCCAGCTCTTGTTTTTGTACTGCTTCACTGGGCTACAGCATCACATCAGAGCCTTTTCTTTCTCATCTATTTGCCGGTTGCTGGGGAAAAGTTCAATATAAATGTGGGTCTGTGTGTGTATAAATACATAAATAATGTGATGTGAAGAAACTCATGGCAAAGCCAAGAAAGCAAACATTTCCTCATCCTCTGGACTTTGGTTGCTACGTTCCACTCCTGGTACACAAGCCAGTTTGCAGACCTTGATAAACTGCAGCAAAATGATCTGAGCATGTGCAGTCTCACATTCTAAACTCAATTAACTCATCAATTTTTACTCTCTTTCTGGCTTGAGATTTTTCACCTGTGTTATGTCAGTGTGAGCCCAGGTGTAGCAGCTGCTAATGCTGTGTTGATTTCATTTCGTTTGTCCACCTTCCATTCACATTTAATCAGTCATACATTGTGTCCTCCTTGGGATCTTTTGCATCTCTGTGTCTGTTATTTTTCCTGCGACTGTAAGACCCTACTCCCAACTTCCATTCTTCCCCATTAGGCAAAAAAAGAAAAGAAAAAAGAATGAAAACATCCATGCATGCAAGACTTTTTATGAGTTTTCCGTTTCAAAAACAAGTTAACCAATTTCATTTGGATGGGATTTGATAGAAGATGCTGGAGGATGAAAATTAAATGAGAATGCAGAGTTCAATGAAGATCAGGTAGAAGGACCCCCTATTTTATTTCAGTGGGGCAATTGCAAGTAGCAGCACAATCTGCCGCAAGGCTGCCCTTGCACCCGCTCGATTGCACTACCTCAGCGCAGTTGCTGTACTTATCAAAATATTTGCAAGGATTGGCTGAAAATGAAAAGGACAAGAACAGAGTTAACAAAAAGCATCAGAGTTAGCAAAAACAAAATGCCCCCATGGATTCAAACTCAAGAGAATCTTTCATTTTTAGTTGATATAGTGGAGGTGATTTAAAAGAAACCCCCCCCACACTTAAAACATTATTTAGCAGTTTGTTTTAATAAATGTAGGAACTGAATTAGTAATTAGCTGAGCAATCCTGGTTGTAACCCAGAATAAATTGGGCATGTTTTTAAGGGTGGATGTGCAGGCAGGGCCGGTGCATCCATTTAGGCGAACTAGGCAGTTGCCTAGGGCGCCAAAATGGAGCGGGCCCTTGCTAGCTTGGCGGGGCGGGGGCGGAGGAAACCTGCTCTTGCGAGAGGCGGTGGCAGGATGAGTGCCCCGAAAGGAGAGCTTTCGGGGCGCTGATCCTGTCGCCACCTCTTGCAGGGGCGGGCGGCCGCGTCTCCCTTCTCCCCGGCTCACTGTGGGGTGGGGGGGAGGGAAAGCGGCCCAGACGGAGCCCTCCCTCGCGGCTTCCTCTCCCCCTCTTTTTCTCTCCCCTTCTTTCTTTCTTTCTCTCTCTCTTACCCACCCCTCCCTCCCTCCCTCCCTTCCTTCTCTCTCTCTTCCCTCCCTCCCTCTCTCGCTATTTCTCTCTCACCCCCTCCTCCCTCCCTCCCTCCCTCCCTTACTCTCTCTCTCCCCCTCTCACCCCCTGGGGGGGCGCCAGAAGGTGATCTCGCCTAGGGCGTAAAAAACCCTAGCACCGGCCCTGTGTGCAGGTCACGAGAACATTTACATAGACACCCTGCAACCACCTACAGAATAAGGAAGGCTATGGGGTCTGCAATCCTGTTTGCATCTACTCGGGAATAAGCTTCCATCAAATTTACTGGGATCCATTCTTATTGAGTGCCATTTCTAAACTACAAAAAGGCATTAGGATAATATTTGAAGTTATTTCTACTCACTGCATAATCCATTGTCGCATGAGCCAGGGCAGTCCGCACAAGGTGATCCAGACTTATATGGCCTTTCAATTGATCCTACTATGTTCCCTCTGGAATGATGAAAGTGAACGAGTAAACAAGGGTATAGTTGACTAGAATGATCGTATAATCTCAGTAAATGAATTTCTTAATTAGAAAAGTTATAATCCATTTATTTAATCAATGAACTTATAGCACAAATATTGTGCAATGTGAGGAGCAGGTCTGTGAACTGGTTTCAGCTAAAGCCCTCAGCCTGAATGATTAATTCAGGCGAATTCAGGTGGACCTGGGCTTTGGATGAGCTGGGTGGAGACAGCACCGATAGGATCGCCCTCCCAGAAGGTTTGGACTGTCAGGAGAAGGGACATTGTGTGGGAAGAAGGAACTTTGGCAGCATCCCTCTTCCCAGCAGGGAACATAGCCAGGCAGTCAAACTGAGCAGGAGCCAACACTTCTGTGCTTGCAGTGCAAGAGGAGGAGATGCAGTATCTCCTTTGCCTGCCAAATGTATGTTCACTTAGGCCTATTACTATGAGTTGTTCTATTCAAGTCCAGGAAAAGGTAGACCGGCCAACGAACTCTTCAAATGACAAAATCTAGCACCTGGCGGGCTGGGAGCCAATGCAGGCCTTGTGGGGAGAAGTCAAGGTGTGTTGCTTAGGCACAGCTAATTAGGTGTCTGGGTTGGTGGTTCCCACACCTGGTTTACAACAAGCTTAATAAACATATAGATGACTAAATGAGAACATTCTCTTCTTAGGCACTGTGGCTCACTTAATGGTGAATGTGCTGTTGGTGCATATTGGTGCATGACGGCATCTATGGGGGCTAAGGCAGGAGGGCTGCAAGGAGTGGGGGCACAGCCCTTTGGTTCCTTCAGCAACAATATGAAGGTAAGGTTAAAATGGATCCATCAGTACACAAAGCCGTAAGGGGTGGTGAAATTAGGTAGGGCCTGTCACTGAATCTTCACCAGAGGAGGAGTGAAAGTCTCCAGCGCCGGATTTACGTACTGTATAATCTAAAAAACAAGCTATAGCTTAGGGCCCCACCCTCTTGGCCCCCCAAAAAAAAATTAAAAGAAAAAAACCTTCTTAATTGTATTTCAGTTCAACAATATCAAAGTATGATAAAGTAGTTACTTTGTTATGTGCAAATGGCTTTAGATACCTTTTAGGTCCATAAATTACCATATAGCACAGGCATCCCCAAACTTCGGCCCTCCAGATGTTTTGGACTACAATTCCCATCATCCCTGACCACTGGTCCTGTTAGCTAGGGATCATGGGAGTTGTAGGCCAAAACATCTGGAGGGCCGCAGCTTGGGGGTGCCTGATATAGCATATATTCAACACAAAAAACAGCATCAATTTGCTGTTGACAGCTGGACAGATAAAGGGCCCCATTACCTTTAGTAGCTTAGGGCCAATAAATAAATAAATAAATAAATAAATAAATAAATAAATAAATAAATAAATAAAGTTTTCCATAGATTGCCAGAAAATTCTTTTCTGAGGGGTTTTGACTCAGCCCTTAAAAAAAAAAATCCGCTGTTTTTTCCTGATTTCCTGACAAATGGCGTAAAGCTAATAGGAACGACCTGGCTGTTTTTGTTTCCTAGTTGCTTGGGAACCACTGAAATGCAGAGTTAATACATTACTAGTGTGTTGCCCATGCATCCTGTGGTTCTTAATGAAGTTGTTTCATTCTGTTTTTATAGTATAATGCCTTTTTGTTTATGTTTTAAATGCTGTAAGTCCCTTAGAGACCTTGGGTAAGAAATGATTAGCAGGTTTAATGATGGACTGACTGAAGGATACATACGCAGGGCAGTACTGGCAAACGTAGTAGTATTTTAGCGATTGTTGAGGGCACTCGGCCTCAGCGCAACCCACTTCATAAGACCTGTACCAAACCACCTGTAGATATAAAAACACCCACACAAGAAAAACAGTTAGAATCTAACTGTTTTGAGTCAGGAAAACATGAATCTAACAATAGCATTTGAACTCGCCCCGCTAAAAAAACCCACCACTTTGTGTTGTGTATAATTAGGAGCACCTTGAAATGGACTACGATAGTAAAGAAATAAACAATTTCCAGATAACAATTTCAATGGAAGTCGCAGCTCAGCAATAGCTCAGTTGGTAGATCACGAGACTCTTAATCTCAGGGTCATGGGTTCAAGCCTCACATTGGGCAAAAGATTCCTGCATTGTAGGGGATTAGACTAAATGACACCCAGGGCCCCTTCCTACTCTACAGTTCTGTGAGTCTATGATTCTATATATAGCTGTGAATATGAATGGCATCATGGGTGCCTGAAGAACCCACAGAAGCAAAGGCGTAGGAGAGAGAACGATGATCCAGTATCTGAACTTCCTGTGTGAAAACTTTGAATAGGAATATGTGGGAGCGGCCGAGCCTGCCCAAAGTGACCCACCAAAGCAAAAGCAGTCGACCTGCCATGTAATGTGTCACCTGTTAGGGGCACAAGAGCCTTCCTTGGTTTCTTTATCTTTTCTTTTGCACAGTCCCAGTAGTGTGGTGGGAGAGCTGAAAATGCCAATATATTTCACATCTGGCAACCAATACACCCTTTGGCTTCAGATAGTACAGGCATCCCCAAACTTCGACCCTCCAGATGTTTTGGACCACAATTCCCATCATCCCTGGCCACTGGTCCTCTTATCTAGGGATCATGGGAGTTGTAGGCCAAAACATCTGGAGGGCCGCAGTTTGGAGATGCCTGAGATAGTACATGGGTAGACTGTACAGTTCGCCTCTCAGGTGGGTGCCATTGCTATTCTAAGGGAGGTGCTCATGGTGAGTTCCAGCACCTCTCTTTCCAGAAAAATAGCACTACCGCAGGCGAGTCCAGGACACAAATTTTCACAGCCTACTAGCAACTATGGTGGCTCATTTAACAAAACTAATGCATTTAGTGTTAATTCTGAAGTCTATAGTTGATTCGGACCAAATGAAGCCTACTAGGAGCCACTATAGCTGCTAGAGGCAGTGGCGTCGCAACGGGGGCAGGGGGCGGTGCACCCTGGGTGCCATGTCTGCGGGGGTGACAAGAAGTCACCCCGTGGGGGCTCATGGTGATGCGAGCAGCCATTGTGCTGCCACAGCTGCATGTGGAGAATCCTCCGTTTGCGGCTGCAGCCATGAGCAGAGGAGCCCGGCGCCAGTGGCAAACCACTATGTACAGTGCGGCATCGCACACATGCACTGTACGTAGCGCTGCCGCACATGCGCTGTACATAGTGGTTTGCTGGTGGCGCCGTTCCAGCGCCGTATGGACGGTGCCGGGATCTCTCTGTTGCTGCTCCAGCAGCGAACGGCGGATCCTCGCTCCATCCATCCGGCGCTGGAGCAGCGCTGCCAGCAAACCACTAAGTACACCGCACGTGCGGCATCGCATACATGTGCTATACGTAGCGACGCCACACACGCTGTATAGCGGTTTGCTGGCACCGCCGCTCCAGCACCTTACGGGCGGTGCCAGGATCCCTCCTTTGCCGCTACAGCCGCGAACGGAGGACCCTCCGTTCGTGGCTGCAGCTGCAAGCAGAGGATCCCTGCACTGTCTGTATGGCACTGGAGCACTGCTGGTGGCAAACCGCTACGTACAGCGCATGTGCGGCGGCGCTACATATGGTGCATGCGTCGCACGTAGTGATGCCGCACATGCGCCCTACGTAGCAATGCCCACCCCGGGTGTCATGACACCTTCCTTTGCTCCAGTTAGAGGGCCATGAAAATTTCTATCCCAGACTTTTTAGATTCGTCTAAATATGGATTTCCAGCTCTACAGGCAGCAGCAAGCTATGGATTTACTAGCTGAATGATGCACTAGATACAAAATGGTGTTTGAGTTACCTGAGTGTAATGGCCAGTTTGGACTCCTGGGCGGATCTTTCCAACACCGTACTGGAAATCATTCACCTCGTTGTACCACTCTTGAGTTACTTTAGACCATGGAACAGGGACACTTGACATCATCAAATTTTCACCACATGGGGTTCCACCTAGAAGTGGAGATGGTTAATATTAACAAAAGTCATGATTAGTGATTCAGGGAATTCTATAAACAAGGGGAACTATTCAATGCTTTGGAGAAACATGCTGCAATCAGTAAAACATGCTTATTCCAAGCAGGATTTGTTCCCCCCACCTGGAGATCTGCCAGCTTAAGTAAATCTGTATACATTTGTATGTACAATAATAGTTCCAAAGCGCTCTCTCTCTCTCTCTCTCTCTCTCTCTCTCTCTCTCTCTCTCACACACACACACACACACACACACACAAACAAACAAACACTATTACAGAGTATTTAAAGAATTCAAGAAAGGGAGTAAACAATTGAGCATAGTCAAGCGTAAGTGAAGGAGATTGTTCCTATTATTTATTAAACATGTTAGTTGCTTTATCTTGCACACGGCAACCTAAAGTGACTTACAACCAACCAACCAGACAGCCCCCACCCCACCATGACACTAGCTAAACCATAAAACCAAGAAGAAGAAGAATACATTAAAAACATCCCACCCACTTCTAAAAGGCCACAGATAGTTAAAAGCCAATTATTGCTAAAGAGGTAGGGGTTGGGGGTAGAAATGTTAACCATTATTAGTAGCAGTGCAGTATTCCTGTTATTATTTTTATGTGTGTAATGGCTTCTTGCTAAACACAATAAACCAAACTGACCGATAGCACTAAGGTTATAGAGGAAAGTTTTTGCCTGGTTCCTAAAGATATATAATGGTGGTGCCAGCTGAGCCTCTCTGCGTAGAGCAGTCCACAAAATGGGGAGCCACCGCAGAAAAGGCCTAATCTCGCGTTTACGCCCTCTAGACCTCTCATGGTGTGGCACATGAAGAAGGGTCTCAAATGATGATCGCAGGTATATAAAGAAAAATAAAGAGATATAGAGAAAAATATTAAATAAACTTTTGCAAAAGAGGCAATACAGCAGTTTTAAAAAATGGCCAATCAAAAATTCATAATCAAGAACAGCACAATATGAAATCATTTGGATTTGCCATCAGTTACTAAATAAGCTACATGTTGTTGTTGTTTAGTCGTTTAGTCGTGTCCGACTCTTCGTGACCCCATGGACCATAGCACGCCAGGCACTCCTGTCTTGCACTGCCTCCCGCAGTTTGGTCAAACTCATGTTCGTAGTTTCGAGAACACTGTCCAACCATCTTGTCCTCTGTCGTCCCCTTCTCCTAGTGCCCTCAATCTTTCCCAACATCAGGGTCTTTTCCAAGGATTCTTCTCTTCTCATGAGGTGGCCAAAGTATTGGAGCCTCAGCTTCACGATCTGTCCTTCCAGGGAGCACTCAGGGCTGATTTCCTTAAGAATGGATAGGTTTGATCTTCTAGCAGTCCATGGGACTCTCAAGAGTCTCCTCCAGCACCATAATTCAAAAGCGTCAATTCTTCGACGATCAGCCTTCTTTATGGTCCAGCTCTCACTTCCATACATCGCTACTGGGAAAACCATAGCTTTAACTATACGGACCTTTGTCGGCAAAGTGATGTCTCTGCTTTTTAAGATGCTGTCTAGGTTTGTCATTGCTTTTCTCCCAAGAAGCAGGCGTCTTTTAATTTCGTGACTGCTGTCACCATCTGCAGTGATCAAGGAGCCCAAGAAAGTAAAATCTCTCACTGCCTCCATTTCTTCCCCTTCTATTTGCCAGGAGGTGATGGGACCAGTGGCCATGATCTTGGTTTTTTTGATGTTGAGCTTCAGACCATATTTTGCGCTCTCCTCTTTCACCCTCATTAAAAGGTTCTTTAATTCCTCCTCGCTTTCTGCCATCAAGGTTGTGTCATCTGCATATCTGAGGTTGTTGATATTTCTTCCGGCAATCTTAATTCCGGCTTGGGATTCATCTAGTCCAGCCTTTCGCATGATGAATTCTGCATATAAGTTAAATAAGCAGGGAGACAATATACAACCTTGTCGTACTCCTTTCCCAATTTTGAACCAATCAGTTGTTCCATATCCAGTTCTAACTGTAGCTTCTTGTCCCACATAGAGATTTCTCAGGAGACAGATGAGGTGATCAGGCACTCCCATTTCTTTAAGAACTTGCCATAGTTTGCTGTGGTCGACACAGTCAAAGGCTTTTGCATAGTCAATGAAGCAGAAGTAGACGT